>NC_044038.1:53488422-53798852 GCF_901765095.1 Microcaecilia unicolor
CCAGTTCTTCAAAAAGCTCCCTGACCTTCTTAGGGAAGTTTTCTTGATATAAAAGCTCTATTCTTGGGGTAATCATAGCCCCAAGATACCTTATTGCCCTCGCTGCCCATTTAAATGGGTATAATTTCTGCAATTCCTGGGCCTCCCTCTGCGGAACCGTAAGATTAAGTATTTCGGACTTAGTGGTATTAATTTTAAAGCCCGAGAGCTCCCCATACTGCAAGATCACTTCTGTAACCTGCTGTAGCGATTGTTTAGGCTGTGCCAAGGTCAGCAATACATCATCCGCAAACAGCATAATCTTGTGCTCCCTCTTACCTCTAACCACCCCCCGTATACTCTTGTGTTCTCTAATCCTCTGTGCTAATGGTTCAATGGATATTGCGAACAACAGGGGCGATACCGCACACCCCTGCCTCGTCCCCCTACCCAGCCCTATCGGCTCCGAATAAGCCCCATTTATCTTTATGATTGCCAGGGGATTAGTATAAAGCAAGCTGAACCATTTTAAGATTCTTCCCTCCAGTCCCATCTGCTTTAGGACCCCAAACAGAAAAGGCCACTCCACCCGGTCGAACGCTTTTTCAGCATCCACCGAGAGGAGTAGAACCGAGTCTGGCTCTTCATTAGCTTGCTGAATCACATGGAGCAGGCATCTAATATTGTCGAACGTCTGCCGGCCCTCTATGAAGCCCGCCTGATCCTCATGAACCACTCTCGGGAGTACCCTCTGCAGCCTTGCAGCCAGAATTTTAGTGAAAATTTTATAGTCCACATTTAATAGGGAAATGGGTCTATATGATCCACAACATAGGGGATCCTTGTCCGGCTTTTGTATCAAGACTACCTCTGCCACCCTCCACGAGTAAGGCATTTCCCCCATGTTGTCAAATGCTGTGACTGCTTTTAACAGTAATGGTGCTAACCACTTGGAGAACAGCTTATAGAAGCTCGCTGGGAATCCGTCAGGCCCAGGCGCCTTATTATTTGGCAAACTCGCGATTGCCCTTTCTATCTCCTCAAGCGTTATGGGGGAGGACAACTCCTCTACCTCCTTCTCCGATAGGCCTGGCATTTGTATCCCCTGTAGATATTGTGCAATCTCTTCCCTTGTGCCCCTCAGGTCCGACTTATATAGTTGGCCATAATAATCCCGAAACACTTCCTGTATCTCTTCTGTGCTGTTTACTAACTGACCTGATGCATTATATACCCCTGCAATATAATTTCTTTGGGTTTGCTTTTTCAATTTATTTGCTAATAGCCGGCCAGCCCTATTTCCAAATTCAAAATGCTCCTGCCGAACCCGCTGAAGCTGCCCTGCTATCTCCGTCATCTGGAGATCATTAAGCTGTGCTCGGAGTTGCTGCACTTCCTGCAATTTTTGCGTGTCGGACGGATCCTCTTTATGCTTTCTTTCACTGGCCTCCATGTTATTTCTAACTGCGTCCTCCTTCCCCCTATGATCCCTGACGATGTGTGCCTGCCATGCTATTATCTGACCCCTTAATACCGCTTTCATTCCCTCCCAAATACTGGTCGGATGGGCTTCTTCATTATCATTAAGCTCTACATATTCCTTTATGTACTTTTCCAATTCAGCTATATTCTGTGGCTCTAGGAGTAAGGCTTCGTTTAGCCTCCAATGGGGACGGCCTATAGGCCTTCTTCCCATCCTCAGCGTTAGCACCACCAGAGAGTGATCCGACCAACTACAGGGCTCGATAGTCACCCTTTCAACCTGCCTCCTCACCATCGCATCGCCCAGCCAATAGTCAATTCTCGAGTAGGTTTTGTGGAGGGGGGCATAATGGGTAAAATCTTTTTCAGTCCCATGCGTATCTCTCCATAAGTCAGTCAGCCCCCACCTTGCCAGCCAGGACTGGAAGGCTACTCTATCTCCCTGCGCGTATTTTGCCACCCCCCCTGAGTTATCTAGCTTCGGGTCCAGTGTCAAGTTCATGTCGCCCCCTATCACCAAATGACCTTTAGCATGCTTTTGTAAAATCCTCTCCAGTTCCTGCATAAATATCCTCTGATTCTCATTGGGTGCATATGCACATACCAGTGTGTAATATTCCTTATCAAGGGAGACCACCATCAATATATATCTGCCCGCTGTATCCCTGACCGTTGTATGCACCTGCCAGGGTAGGGACCGGGATAGAGCTATCAAAACTCCCCTCTTTTTCTGAACCTCTGTGGCTGATGCACATCTTATATATGGGTACTGCTTATTATTCATTAAGTATTCATGGACTTTTCTAAGGTGGGTCTCCTGGAGAAACATTACATCGGCTTGCTGGCGTTGCATTTCCCTAAATACCTGCTTCCGTTTTTGCGGAGTATTCAAGCCCCGCACATTTATAGTCACACATTTAAGCATTGTATATATAGACAACTTCTTCAGTTATGAGCATCATTATAGCATATCTCAATATTAGCCACCCATCTCTCCCACCCTTCTTCCCTCCCCCCCCCCTCCCCTCCTCCGCTCCTTTCCTTCTCCCTCCCCCCCCTAGTCTCCCCTTCCCTCCCCCAAAACCTTAGCACCTTTACCATATTCTGGATGGTGCAACACGGAGGTGTTGTAACTCACTAGTACCCCTTCACATTTTTAGCTATTAATATCTTTAACTTAACTCTTATCTTGCTCCCTGTTTAAACCAATGTTCTATATTACCCTACTGCACCTTATAACCAACAATAACTTTCGACCAGGCCAGCTTGCCGCTCTCCAAGTCCACGGCACCTGGTAAACTCGCCACAAGGGCGCATCCTGTTAAACAAGTGGGATCTTATCTCCCATTGTTGCCATGCAAAGTCAGGTGAGGCGTCCCGCTGACTTCTGGCGCTGTAGTCGACTCTGACCCACTCTTTGCCATCTGGGGTGGGTCCTGGGATCCGCTGCCATCGATGGGCGCTCCGCTGCCGAGGGTGTATCCATCTGATAGTCTCCCTGCAGTATTCTCTGCGCCTCTGCCAAGGTTTTGACCATGTGCTGTTTCCCATCCTTGTAGAATGCTAGTCCAAACGGATATCTCCAGCGATAACGAACATCCAGTTCTCGCAACTTTGCCGTTACCGGCTTCAACTCAGCCCTTCTCTTCAGGGTGGCAGCCGCCAAGTCCTGGTATATTTCCACTCTATTGGTGTCCCATTTATAATCCTTTATTTGTCTTGCCGCTGCCATGACTCGCTCTTTCACTTTGAAGTCCTGGAAGCATGCTATAATATCTTTTGGTAAGTTCTTTCTATTAGCCCCCAGGGCCCGATGTGCTCTGTCCAAGTTTATTTTTTCTGGTGGAATCGGATCCTCCGTGTTCGCTAGAACATCGCTGGCAATTTGCTGGACCACTTGCTCACTATTTTGATACTTTGAAACCTCCGGCAAGCCCCGAATGCGGATGTTATGGCGCCTGCTCCTATTTTCCAGATCCTCCAGTTTTTCAGAGAGAAGCTGCTGCCCTATTCGCTCATCTGCGATCTGCCTCTCAAGGGAGCCCAGGGACTCCGAATGGTCATCTATTCGGCCTTCCGCCTCCTCCACCCGGTGTCCGAGCTCAGCTATCTCCCCTCTCAGGTCAGCCCCCAGCGTCGCCAGCTCTGACCTCATGGCTTTTAGATCCGATCGGATTTCCTGGATCCAAGCGCATAGCTCCGGCAGTCCGGCCCCCTCAGGCTCTCCCTGGGTCTGCGATGCGAACATGTCTCCCGATGGTTGCAATTCCGCATCCATTCGCTCCGCCATTTCTTCGTTCGCTCTGGCCGCCATGTTGGATTTCGTCGCGCCTTTCTTATACGCGAATTTTGACAGGTTTAGCGGCATAGACCGCCTTTGCATGGACGTCTCTGGCCTCCTCCGCTCCTCGTTCTTAAGTGGCGCCGTTTTCTTTGCCCTCCTTGCTTATTGTAAGTGCCGGGTAGCGCTCTTTGCACCTCGGGTACTCGGGAGCACAGAAGTTAGGCAGCCATGCTCTCCGGTGACGTCACTTCCTCCAGCTGTCTCTTTTCCAAGCTGAAGAGCCCTAGCCACTTTAGCCTTTCCTCATAGGGAAGTCATCCTATCCACTTTTGTCACCCTTCTCTGTACCTTTTCTAATTCCACTATATCTTTTTTGAGATGCGGTGACCAGAACCGAACACAATATTCAAGGAATGGTCACACCATGGAGTGATATAAAGACATTAAAACATCCTCATTTTTGTTTTCCTTTCCTAATAATACCTAACGTTCTATTTGCTTTCTTAGCCACCGCTGCATACTGAGCAGAAGGTTTCAACACATCTAGACCCTTTTCCTGGTCAGTGACTCCTAATGTGAAACCTTGCATCACATAGCTATAATTTGGGTTCCTTTTTCCTACATGCATCACTTTGCACTTGCTTGCATTAAATGTTATCTGCCATTTGGATGCCCAGTCTCATCAAGTCCTCTTGTAATTTTTCACAATCCTTTTCTGATTTAACAATTTGTAATAACTTTGCATGTCATCAGCAAATTTAATTCTCTCACTAGTTACTCCCATCTCTACATCATTTATAAATATGTTAAAAAGCAGCGGGCCAGATACACAATATCAACTGGCTCATCATTTTTGCCACCCTTCTCTGTACCTTTTCTAATTCCACTCTATCTTTTTTGAGATATGGTAACCAGAATTTAACACAATATTTGAGGTACAGTCACACCATGGACAGATGCAAAGGCATTATAATGTGCTCAGTTTTGTTGCCCATTTCTTTCATAATACCTAACGTTATTTGCTTTCTTAGCAGCCACTGCACACTGAGAGAGGGTTTCAATGTGGCATCAACAAAGACACCTAGATTCCTTTCCTGGTCGGTGACTCCTAATGTCGAACCTTGCATCATATAACTATAGTTTGGGGTCCTCTTTTTCACGTGGATCACTTTGCACTTGCTCACATTATATGTCACCTGCCTTTTGGATGTCCAGTTTCATAAGGTCCTCGTGTAATTTTTCACAATCCTCTTGCAATTTAACAACTTTGAACAGTCAGCAAATTTAATTACTTCACTAGTAACTATCATCTCTAGATCATTTCTAAATAAGATAAAAAGCAGCAGTTTCAGCACAGACCCCTGGGGAACCCCATTATCTACCTTTCTCCATTGAGAATACTGACCATTTAATACTACTCTCTGTTGTCTATCTTTTTTTTCCTCTTTAAATTTTTTTTTATTGTACTTTTAAACTTCCAACATACACAAAACAAACACAAGTTTCTCACTGCTACACTCGCAGGGGCAAATGTTATCTAAGTTACACCACCATGAAGTACATACCACCTGTACACTTTCTCCCCAGCCTTAATCTTGCTATCATTGTTCCTCAAAACATATTCATGTACAACCAAACTTTTGTGTTATTTATTATCCCCCTCCCCAACCCCCATTCACTCCATGCTCCAATACATCATGAGAATGCCCCATGGTTTCTTCAGGACAGTATCCCCCCCCCCCCACCCCCCCCCCCCCCCCCCCCCCCCCCCCCATCAGAGCTCGTGTCTCACCTCTTTACTTCCCATCCTTATCAAATATGCGCTAAACATTGTTGAAATCTATCCCACTCCCTTGTGTGTCGTAAAAGCCCTTCCCTGCAATATGCTGTAAGGCATTCCATCTGTATCAACTGTCCCAGCTTGCACTTCCAATCTCCCAAAATCAGGGGATCCATGTTCGTCCAATGCAGCGCTATAAAGACACTTAGCCACTGCCAGCCCCCCAACGCATCAGTTTACCCTTTTCCCAAGAGTCCTTCTCATTATGCATGCCCAAGAGGCAAACTGAGGGACTACACACTAATGTTCCCAACATAATTACTAATGCTTTCATAACTTCCTGCCAGAACTGGACTATCCGGGAGCAGGACCACCATATATGTAGGAATGTACCTGTTTGGAGACCTACACCTCCAACAAACATCAGATGTACTAGGATACATCCGCTTCATGTGTATAATACCATTCTTGACCAGAAAATCTGCAGTTTAAATCTGTTTCCCCAAGCCCCTTGGAAGCTAAATGACTTAGGATCCCATCCCCTAATATATCTATATATCACAGAAATTGGCCTAGGCACACTCCGCAACAGGACCCATAAATTTTCCAAACTTTCCATTTTTTGAGGGTCTTCTCGCTTCCAACCCAAAGTACCTACATAGTGCTGAATTTGTAAGTCGCAGAAAAAGTCTCCATCAGGGAGAGCATATATGGAGCGCAAAGTTTCAAAGTTCTTTACCCAACCCCCTTGCATAACATCCCGAAAACACAATAATCCTATTTGCTCCCACTGTATATATGTAGCATTCTCCCTCCCAGCTCCAAATTTCGGCTCCCACCGTACTGAAGTGAAGACACCCGGTCCACCTGCCCCCCATCTCTTCCGTACTTCTCCCCACAACCCCATCAGATGCCTTACAAATGGATTCTGTATCCCAGCCAATACTAATCCCACTCCTTCAGTAGTCCACATACAAAAGCTCAATGAACGATGAGGGCAATAAGATTGCTCCACCTGACTAGCAGGCTTATTTTACCCCCCTCCCAATCCATGATCATCCGAATTTGAGAAGCCAGATAGAACCACTCAATATTAGGCACTGCTCTTCCACCCAGTTCAGGAGCCCCACACAAAACCTTTCCAGCCAAGCGGGGGCACCTGCCTCCCCAAATGAACTGTGATAAGGCTCCCTGCAATTGTTTAAGTATCCGTCGCGGAACCACTACCGGCAGTGATGGAAATAAAAACAACAACCACCACCACCTAGGCAACACATTCATCTTCACTACTGCCATACGCCCCCACCAGGAAAGCCACTATCCCTTCCATCGGGATAACTGCACCCGAATTTTATCTACTATCTTACCATAATTTAGACAGTAAACTCTACCCAGATCCTTGGGGATCTGGATTCCCAAATAGCGAATGCTATTTGAAACCCATTTAAAAGCAAACGCTGCTCTCAATCTATCTTCCTCCTTTTGGGATAAAGAAATCCCCAACAATTCACTTTCATCCATATTGACCCTTAGGCCGGCATACCTCTCAAATTCCCGAAGAATTTCCATCACCATGGGTAATGTCTACCCGGGGTCTTTAACATAAAGCAGCACATCATCTTCAAAAAGAGCGATGCAATGTTCCACACCCCCCCCCCCTCCAACTGTAATGCCCCGACTATCTGGATGTTGACGTACCAGTTCTGCTAAAGGCTCAATATACAGTGCAAATAAAAGGGGTGATGTGTGTCATCCCTGCCTAGTCCCTCTGCCAACTGGGAAGAATGGTGTGTACCCACCATTAATGTTAAAGGCAAGCTTTCAGAGCCGCATACAGTGCCGCCAGCCAAGTACCAAAATTATCTCCAAGGCCCGTGCGATGCATCACCCCTCACAAGAACATCCAACTAACTCGGTCGAAAGCCTTTTCTGTGTCGATGGCCAACAAGGCTGTTCCGAGTAAGGAACACTGCGCATCCCAAATCAAATTAAGAGTACGCCTAATGTTATCTCTTACCTGCCACCTTGGGATAAACCCAGATTTGTCTATATGAATCAACTTCAGCAGTCCCCTAGCCAGTCTGTTAGTTAAGACCTTAGCCAAAATCTTTGCGTCAACATTCACAAGAGAAATAGGTCTATATGATCCACACACAGTGGGATCTTTCCCAGGTTTAGGCAGGACTATCACGCCAGCCTCAGACAAACCGTGGTAACCCATTACCAGCCAGAACTCCATTACCCATCCTTACCAACAGGTCCCCCAGCTCCCCCACAAAGCACTGATAAAACCTTGCCGTGTACCTGTCCAACCCAGGAGCCTTACCATTTGAGGCCTTTTTTATCACCCCCTGCACTTTTTCTAGTCTAATGGGCTCCCCCCGCTGTGGTCTAACTCATTAAAGACTTTTTAACGGAATACAATCCGAACAGTGAGCTATTTCCGCAGCCAATTCTCCATCGGGGGAACTGTATAAATCCTGAATATATTTCAGAAAGCATTTTGCAATTTCAGAGTCAGCATAAACCCAGCTGCCCCTGCTGGCCCTCATCCTTTGAATAAGACCTTACTCTCCGAGCCCGTAAATAGCAAGCCAGCATAGCACTTGATTTATTAGCAAATTCAAAATATTGCTGCTTAAGCTTAGTTCTCATAAAATCTACTTCCACCATCTTCAGTTGAGCTAAATCCCCTCTCTTAAGATCCTCCCAGATCTGCGATGTAGGGTTCCGCTTATGTTGGTTTTCTAAGCGCAATAATCGTGTGCGCAAGCTAAGTGAATGTTGCCCTCTTTCCCTTTTCTTTTGTGACCCCCACTTGATCAGGGTCCCCCTCACCACTGCTTTCAAAGCATCCTATAGTACACCATCAGTTACTTCTCCATTGTCATTCAATTTACAAAATTCCTGTATATTACGCTTAATGAATCACTGCTGGGGGAGGAGAAGGTGTGAGAAGAGATTAAGTCTCCAACAACCCAATGTTAGCTTCCTCCACCATGTGCCATCCATTTCGGCGGACCCATAACCTATCTATATGAGTATAGGTTTGGGCAGCGCATGAGTAAAAAGTATAATTACATTGCACTCCATGTAGCAATCTACCACCTCTAAAGCCCATTAGAAATGTAATAGTGCTTTGCAACTGGGACCAATATACTGCCCACCCCCAGTGGAATGATCTAGACATGCATCAGGGGCGACATTAAAATCGCCACCCACTACCACCTGTCCCCTGACGAACCCTTGAATCTCCCCTAACAGGGTTTGAAAAAAAAAATCTACTCTTACCAACACTCGGGGCATATAAATTAATCCCAGTCCATTTAACTCCTATCCCCTGATGAACCACCACTTCCCGACAAGGCCTACGATGTAACATATGGGCATCCCGCAGTCTCAAATGCCCCGACCTCGGCATCGGCCCGGCCGCAGCTGCATCCAACGCCTTTGGAGGATCGCCCAGACAGAACTGCCCTGCTCCGCCGAACACTAGCTAGCGACGAGTGCTGCCTGCACCGCCGACGTCCGCCATCCCGACAGCGCCCTCCTCCCAGTCAGCTGTTGGTCCGTGGAGCTCGCTCTTGTTGCGCCGATCAGGCTTCCCGGCGCCATTCATTGAGGGAGGAACCCAATCAGCCCGGAGAGAGTAGATCAAGGGACGAATCGAGGAGTGAGCTGAGTGCAGCACGGAGCAAGGTGAACGAGGGGAGAGGGGATCGACACCCACAGCAGAATAGAATCGGACCGGAGCTGATCCGGAACCGATTGGAGAGCTACGGGGCAGCCTAGCCGAGCCCTAGACTGGCCGAGGCGATCTGCCTGTGGCACCGCGAGGCATCCCCGACCTGATAAAGAGGAGTTTGCCTGGACCGCGCCGCGCTGTCTCCGGTCGGGCCGGCTGCTGCTGGGTGGGGACCCACAGGTCGTGGCGGCCTGGCTGACTAGGGCTACACGGCGGTGGGCCGGGTCTGATCACGGGACCGATCGGGGTTGTTCGCGGCAGCGGGCCTACCTCGTGGTCGCGCTGCATCCCCAGCTGCCTCTCCGCCGTGGTCTGATCCTTCGGGCGACCCCCGGTCCCGGGCGGACGGAGATCCAGCGCGTCTCAGTGTGCCACCGCCGCACTCCCCGGCTGGAACGGCCCGGGCGCGGACTCACTGCACACGGACAGGGGGTGCACCATCACGGGAGGATCGCCTGTGGGACCGGACCAGATCGAGGTGAGCAGCGGTGGCACCTTCCGCGCCCACAGGCTGACTCCTGCGGCGTGGCGGATCACCTCGTCTTACCGGACCCGGCCACGTTGCGGCGGCGTCCAGGGCCTGAGGATCTGTCGCTGAGCCCTCCTGGCCTCGGGTCTGTCGCTGGGCCCTCCTGGCCCCGCAGCCCGTGTCTGCGCCGCAGTTCCTGTGTGCCCCAGATTGTCCCAGTCCTGCTGCCTGGCTGCTCTTCGCTGCCCTGGCCGCTCCGGTCCACCTGGCCCAGCGTGTCCCAGTCTGCTTGACCCGGCTTGCCCTGGTGTGTTCCAGCTTCTGCAGTCTAACGGCCCCAGTTTGTTCCACCCTGCCTAATCCAGCTTGCCCCAGATTGTCCCAGTCCTGCTACCCGGCTGCTCTTCCCTGCCCTGGCTGCTCTGGTCCACCTGGCCCAGCGTGTCCCAGTCTGCTTGGCCCGGCGTGCCCTGGTGTGTTCCAGCTTCTGCAGTCTAAATGGCCCCAGCTTGTTCCAATCTGCTAATCCAGCTAATCCAGCTTCTCCAGCTTGTTCCCGCCTGCCGATTCTAGCCTGTTCCTCCAGTCCAGTCCGCTGATCCGGCTCTCCCTGCATGTTCCAGTCCGCCGATCCGACCCTTCTGCTCCAGATTGCACCAGTCCATCTGCTCCAGCATGTACCAGCCCGCTTGATCCAGCTTCTCCAGCTTGTTCCTGTCTGCCGATTCCAGCCTGTTCCTGATCCAGCCTCTCCAGCCTGTTCCTCCAGTCCAGTCCGCTGATCCGGCTTCTCCCTACATGTTCCAGTCCGCTGATCCGGCTTCTCCCTGTCTGCTCCAGTCCATCTGCTCCGATCCGGCTTCTCCAGCCCGCCTGATCCAGCTTCTACTGGCCATCTGATCCAGCCTCACCAGCTTCTCCAGCCCGTTGACCCTGCCTGTCTCATCCACCTAATCAGTGCATCTGCTCCAGCTTGCTCCTGCCTGCTAGCCAATCAAACCAACCTCCAAAGTGCTACAGCCTGCTCCAGTCCTGTCACCTGCTCCAGCTTGTTCCTGCCTGCCTGCCAATTAAACCAACCTCCAAATTGCAACAGCCTGCTCCAGTCCTGTCACCTGCTCATGTTCCAGCCCATCTGTTCCAGTTTACTTCATTCCGTCTGCTCCAGCTGACTCCAGTCCTGCTCCTGCCTGCCTGCCTCCCTGTTAATGAAGGAAAAAAGTGAGGAGAATGGATGAGGATACCAACTGTTTGTTTATTTTCTTGAAAAAGTTAAAAAATGTATGTGTACATTGCAACGACCCGACACGGCCGTATTTCGGCACAATGGCCTGCCTCAGGGGTCTTTATAACCTAAATTAAACAATAAAATATGTTAAAAAATATATTTTTTAAGAATATTGTTGTTACAAACATTTGAAGAACATAAATACAGTGACAGACATTGTCTAAAATTGTAGCATGGATAAAACTAACATGTAAATATCTTTAACTCTTTCAAATGGTTAAAAAATGATTGTACATGTATTTAAAATTATTTTTATTAAAAATTTATGAAATATTATGAAAAATCATTGTGAAAATTATATTTTAACGCATGGTGAATAATTTAAACAATGTATGGTTTGCATAGGATGTTTCTAATCAAATGGCCATTATACAATTTTCACAACAATGATTTTTCATAATAATATTTCATAAATTTTTAATAAAAATAATTTTAAATACATGTACAATCATTTTTTAACCATTTGAAAGAGTTAAAGATATTTACATGTTAGTTTTATCCATGCTACAATTTTAGACAATGTCTGTCACTGTATTTATGTTCTTCAAATGTTTGTAACAACAATATTCTTAAAAAATATATTTTTTAACATATTTTATTGTTTAATTTAGGTTATAAAGACCCCTGAGGCAGGCCATTGTGCCGAAACATGGCCGTGTCGGGTCGTTGCAATGTACACATACATTTTTTTAACTTTTTCAAGAAAATAAACAAACAGTTGGTATCCTCATCCATTCTCCTCACTTTTTTGCTTCATTTCCCACGGTTTCGTGAGGATATTTACCTCCTTTTTTGTTTTTGCCTCCCTGTTAACCCACCAACCTGCCCGCCTGCCTGCTAGCTTGTCAGCCATTGGCTTACTTGCCTGCCAACTTGTCCTGCTGACTCAAGTCCTGCTCCTGCCTGCCTGCTCCCCTGCTAACCCACCAACCTGCCTGCCAGCTTCTCAGCCATTGATGTACTAGCCTGCCAGCTTGTCAACCACTGACTTACCCGCTCTCCAGTCCATCAACTCCAAGCCTCCAGCTTTTCAGCTCCTTCTACCTGCTCCACATCTCAGTCACTACACATACACCTGTTGCACCTCAATCTCTACTCATGGCCCCTAGCCACATTCTCTTCCTTGCCCTGTCCCTTCCTAATCTTTTCCCCCACCCCCCACCGCTGCCTACCACTGGAACTCATTGCCCACCCAGGTCCCCTCCCATCCTGCCCACCACGGCAATACCCTACTCACCTCCTTCCCCCACCACCTCACCATCTCTCTTGTCCCCCTCCTCCCTCCTAGCTCTTAACCTTCATCACCTCCTTCCTGCCATTAACCCATCACCATTCCTCCTAAGTGCACCCCGTCTTCGTCGCCCATCCTCCCCCACCCTCCTCCGTACTCCCTTGCTCCTCCTCTTGCTATCCGCTGGTGACATTAATCCTAATCCAGGCCCCCCTCACCTGTCCTCCTCCTATCCATGCAAATGATTCCGTAATGTCTCCATTCTCGTCTCTATCCTCCTCCTCCCCCCCTCTTCCCTCCCCTTCTCTTGTGCCCTCTGGAATGCCCACTCGGTCTGCAACAAACTGCCCTTCATCCACGATCTCTTCATCTCTCGCTCCCTTCAACCGCTCGCCATAACTGAAACATGGCTCTCCCCGGACTCGGCCTCAGTTGCGGCCCTTCGCCATGGAGGCTCTCTCTTCTCCCACACTCCCCACCCAGTTGGCCGCGGTGGAGGCGTCGGGCTACTACTTTCGCCCTCCTGTAGTTTCCAACCCCTCCTCCTACCGCAGTCTCACTGCTTCTCATCCTTTGAAGCACACTCCATCCTGCTATTCTACCCATTGCCACTCGGAGTGACAGTCATTTACTGCCCCCCTAATAAATCCCTCTCTTCCTTCCTCACCGATTTCAATGCCTGGCTTTCCGTGTTTATTGAACCCTCATCTCCGTCACTCATTCTCGGAGACTTTAACATACACATTGATGACCAATCCGACCCTCACGCGTCTCAATTCCTCACTCTAACATCCTCCTTCAACCTCCAGCTATGCTCCACCGCCTCGACTCACCGAGACGGCCACTGTCTTGACCTCGTCCTCTCCTCCTCCGGCTCCCCCTCCAATTTCCACACTTCAGCTTTTCCTATCTCGGATCATCACCTGATCACCTTCACACCCCACCTCAGCCCCGTCCAACTCTAACCACTACCTCCAGGAATCTCCAGGCTATTGACCCTCCCACCTTATCCTCTTGTATCTCCAATCTCCTCCCCTCCATCTTGTCCTCCGAGTCTGTCGACAAGGCTGTCTCCGCATACAATACCACTCTCTCCTCTGCTCTGGACACCCTCGCTCCATCCACCTCCCGTCCCACAAAGCGTACTAATCCCCAGCCTTGGCTGACCCCTTGCATCCGCTACCTTCGTTCCTGCACCCGATCTGCCGAACGCCTCTGGAGGAAATCTCGCACCCATTCAGATTTCCTTCACTACAAATTCATGCTATCCTCCCTCCACTCTTCTCTATTCCTTGCCAAACAGGACTATTACACCCAATTGACCAATTCTCTCAGCTCCAACCCCTGTCGTCTCTTCGCCACCCTTAACTCCCTCCTCAAAGTGCCCTCTGCTCCTACCCCCCCCCCCTCACTCTCCCCTCAATCACTGGCCGATTACTTCCCCGACAAGGTGCAAAAGATCAACCTTGAGTTCACTACCAAACCATCTCCTCCTTTGCACCCTTTAACCCTCGACCAACCAAGCCAGGCCTCTTTCTCCTCCTTTCCAGACATCACCGAGGAGGAAACCGCTCGCCTTCTTTCCTGCTCGAAAAGTACCACCTGTTCCTCTGATCCCATCCCCACCAACCTACTTAACACCATCTCTCATACTGTCATCCCGTCCATCTGTCATATCCTCAACCTCTCTCTCTCCACCGCAACTGTCCCTGACACCTTCAAGCACGCCGTAGTCACACCTCTCCTCAAAAAACCATCACTTGACCCTACCTGTCCCTCCAACTACCGCCCCATTTCCCTCCTACCCTTCCTCTCCAAAATACTTGAGCGTGCCGTTCACAGCCGCTGCCTTGATTTTCTCTCCTCGCATGCCATCCTTGATCCACTTCAATCCGGTTTTCGCCCTCTACACTCGACAGAAACAGCACTCTCAAGTCTGTAATGACCTGTTCCTTGCCAAATCCAGGAGGCCACTACTCCATCCTCATCCTCCTCGATCTATCCGCCGCTTTTGACACTGTCAATCATGATCTACTCCTTGCCACACGGTCCTCATTCGGGTTCCAGGGCTCTGTCCTCTCCTGGTTCTCCCTCCTATCTCTCCCACCGCACCTTCAGAGTTCACTCCCATGGATCCTCCTCCGCCCCCATCCCGCTATCTGTTGGTGTTCCCCAGGGATCTGTCCTTTGACCCCTTCTCTTCTCAATCTACACCTCTTCCCTGGGTTCCCTCATCTCATGGCTTCCAGTACCATCTCTAAGCAGACGACACCCAGCTGTATCTCTCCACACCAGACATCACTGCGGAGACCCAGGCAAAGGTATCGGCCTGCTTAACTGACATTGCTACATGGATGTCCAACCGCCACCTGAAACTGAACATGTCCAAGACCGAGCTCATCGTCTTTCCACCAAAACCCACTTCTCCTCTTCCTCCACTTTCTATCTCAGTGGATAACACCCTCATCCTCCCCGTCTCATCTGCCCGCAACCTCGGAGTCATCTTCGACTCCTCCCTCTCCTTCTCGGCACACACCCAGCAGATAGCCAAGACCTGTCGCTTCTTCCTCTTCAACATCAGCAAAATTCGCCCTTTCCTCTCGGAACACACCACCCGAACTCTCGTCCACGCTCTCATTACCTCTCGACTTGACTACTGCAACTTACTCCTCACCGGACTCCCACTTAGCCATCTATCCCCCCTTCAATCTGTTCAGAACTCTGCTGCACGTCTTATATTCCGCCAGAACCGATATACTAATATCACCCCTCTTCTCAGGTCACTTCACTGGCTTCCAATCCGTTACCGCATTCAGTTCAAGCTCCTCCTTCTTACCTACAAATGTACTCAATCTGCTGCCCCTCACTACCTCTCTACCCTCATCTCCCCTTATGTTCCCACCCGAAACCTCCGTTCACAGGACAAATCCCTCCTCTCAGTACCCTTCTCCACCATTGCCAACTCCAGGCTCCGCCCATTCTGCCTCACCTCACCCTATGCCTGGAACAACCTTCCTGAGCCCCTACGTCAAGCCCCCTCCCTGCCCATCTTCAAGTCTCTGCTTAAAACCCACCTCTTCAATGCTGCCTTCGGCACCTAACTCTTACCTTCGGGATATCTGGACTGCCCCAAATTGACTGCCCCCATCATATCGTCTACTCAATTGTCCTTTAGATTGTAAGCTCTTTGAGCAGGACCTGTCCTTTTATGTTAAATTGTACAGCGCTGCGTAACCCTAGCAGCGCTATAGAAATGTTAAGTAGTAGTAGTAATATCACATTGCACTGCAATCTGTTCAACTCCTTTACCAAACTGTGTTTCCCCTGATTAAGCCCATTTACATTCCAAGTCCCCACCATTAGTGATTCCCCCTTCCCCCCCCCCCACCATCCACCCTGGATTGCTCCCAAAAGTAGCCCCCCTTATTAGCCCCTTTTTGTTGACCTTGTCCCCTCTTCTGCCCCAAACCCCACCCCTACCCTTCCCCTCCTATCTGCTGATCTCTTTCCTGTCAGATCAGCCATCCCCAGAGGAATAAACTCACTCTCCCGGAGGTTTAAACCTCCCTAGCCCAATTCTCAAGACCCACCCCCCCCCCCCCCACACACACACACATATATATCCCTCCATTACTCCCTCTCCACACACACATCCCCCTTCCTCTCCATCCATGCATTCATCCAAATATCATCACCCCCATTACCAGATTCTTATATAAATTTCCAATAATGTCCCAAAATGATTAACATCCCCTCAACTCTTCCCCATATCAAAACATTTTCTGTCCTCAAAAACTCACCTCATAGCTCCCCCCCCCCCCCCCCCCCACTCCACACCCACATGGAAAAGCAACCCTCTGGTACCATCTTGTCTACACAGTGTCCTCAATGTTCAATAAGATCAACAAATAATCCTTAATAGTGGACACTCCTCAAGAGACATGTTTGTGTGATTTCCAAATCTGCTCTGGGTGCCATAGATGATACCATTTGTTTTGTCTGTTCAGGAATCCCAATACATCCCAGGGATTGTAGTGCTGTTCATGCTTCATCCAGGGTCTTCACTTTACACAATTTCCCTTCCACACCGCAAACGGAAATAGCCACCTATACCAAATCCCTTTGGACCTCATGAACTCCATTACCTTACAATCTTTCCAGAGAATTTCCTTCTGTTGCTTTGCTTTAGCTAGGATCCACTCCTTGGTGGGATAGTCTGCAAAACATACCACAATGTCCCTTGGGGTGGAATCTCATTGGGGGCCCATAGCCCGATACACTCTCTGAATTCGGGGCGCCACATGCTGTTCCTCGCCAGATGGATTTAACAAAATATGAGCAACACTCTTGAATTACTGCCTCACAGTTACTGAAAATATCCATTTCCGGAATTCCTTTACATCTCAAAATGCATCGTCGAGACCTGTTTTCCAGATCTTCCAACTGCTCTTTCAGCTGTAGTATTTCCACATAGTATCTGTAGTCACGGTTTTGTGAAGCGTTCCTATATCATTTTTAAGAGTCCCGATCCCATCCTCCACCTCATTTATTCGGGTGCCCAATTCTCCGATTTCAGCTTTAATATCTTTCAATGTATTTTATACATCCTTGCATACCCCCGCCAGGTCCACTTTCAAATCCTGGAACCAGACCACCACATCCAACTTAGTTCTCTCTCCAGCGCCCTCTGAGCCTTCATTACAATGCTCCTCCTCTGAGTCAGAAGGAATCAAAGCCATCTTTTTTACATTCGACCCTGGCCCTGCTGGATCCGGCTTCTGTTTCTCGCTCTGTTCCGCCAAATATCGAAATCTTTCCAAGCTCTTTTTGGCGGCTTGACTCTGGGACTTCTCCCCCAACAGTTCCGACCCCACCCGTGTCAGGCTTCTCATGGAAGCACAGGGTTTGTGAGCCCTTGGACCACTGCCGTGGTGCGGCAGTGGCAGGCAAAAACCACCCCCAAACCAGAGGCAAGGCAGAACAGGACAGGAACCTTGGGCTGGAGTTGCAGCAGAGGCAAACAAGCTGGGACAGGCAGAGCAGGAACAGCTAGACTTCACCTGCACTTGACCGCCGTTCCCCAGGAGTTTAGCTCCTGGGTGCAGGCGGCCAGCAGGACTTACAGGACAGGGCAGGAACTGGATACCAACAGGAAACACACAACAGAGTCAGGACTAAAAGCTGCCAAGCAGCCACTAAAAAGGAACACAGACACCAAGACTCTTTTTAATAATTGGTTTTGAACTTTGGTACATTTTACCATTTGCGCTGACAGTGCCAACTTTGAAGACATCCTGCAGGACGGTTATAGATGCTGGTTAGTTGCACATCTGGCAGTATTATGTCCAGCACAAGCATAACGCTTGTTCAAAATTTCAAGTCCGTATCTTTGTTTGCATGGTAGTTGTTGCGGTCTGAATGTTGGTCCAAATATGTTCCGATGAGTCGTGACCAATTTTGATGCACACTTTGAGTCAACTTGTTTGACTGGATTTTGCATCCATAATGTTAACATGTATTTCATGGGAATTAGCATCAAAAACTGTACAGGATTTGAATTTTTTTAGCCAGTCTTATAAATGTGTTTGGATTTTATGAGACCCCAAAAATGGCATTTTGGTAAATGTCGCGCGCTCATGGACTGACAACCTTTCAGAAAAGGGGGTCTAGATCTGCAACTATTGGAGTTAGAGACCTCAAATTTTGGGAAACTTCGTTTAACACCTGACTCGCGCAACAGATAACATTTGAACAAAATTGGAGACGATGATGGTGGGAAGGTTTAGACAACTTGGCATGGAATGACCCTATTGCTAAAGAATATGGTGTCAATCCCAGTCAAATTTCACGTATCTTGAAGCAGAAAGATCAGCTTCTGGAAGACTGCCAAAACAATACAAATCCACACAGGAAATTAAAATGGGCGGGAAAAGCTGAGAATGTAGAAGATGCTCTTCTTCGGTGGTTTTCCCAAGTCAGGAGCAGACAGCTTCCTGTCAGTGGTCCATTGCTTATGGAGAAAGCTAATCAGCTAGCTGAAAGTCTTGGACTAACTGAATTCAAAGCCACTGTTGGATGGTTGGAAAGATGGAAGGAGAGGAACAACATAAAATTCAAGAAAAACAGCATGATGAACAACAAGACATTGATGACTTTGGTGCTGAAAATTGTTTCAGTTCTTCCTACCATCTTGAACGAGTTTGCACCTCGTGACATTTTCAATGCTGACAAAAACGGTCTCAGCTGGCGAGCGATTCCTGATGGAATGCTTGCATTCAAACAAGCCGAAACTACAGAAGTAAAACGTTGAAGGATCAACTGACGATCCTCCTTTGCTGCAATATGGATGGGAGTGAGAAGTTGGAACCACTCGTCACTGGAAAGAGCAAACAGCCCCGTTGCTTCAAGAATGTTAAGCGACTTCCTGTGTCGTACGAGGCTAACACAAATTCATGGATGACTGGGGAAATTTGGAAGCAGTGGCTAAAGAAGTTAGACACTAGAATGAGGGCACAAAAGCGTCAGATTTTGTTGCTTTGTGGTAATTGTGCTGCACACAGGGATGATGTCAGGCTGTCTAACGTCAAGGTGGTCTTCCTGCCACCAAACACTACCTCTTTGATCCAACCTATGGATCAGAGCATAATAGCCAATTTCAAACAACATTATCGGGCTCTTGTGCTACATCGTCTGATGAGCGTTATGGATGACAAGACTGGCAAAGATAAACGTGCTATTGAACTGCTCGTAATCTATCACTGTTGGATTCCCTACATGTGCAGAAAGAAGCCTGGAATCATGTTACACAGGCAACCATTGTGAACTGCTACAAGTGGGCAAGCTTTGTTAAGATGTGGAGAGGGACGAAACAGAAACAGCTGTTGCAAACGCGTCAGATGAACACTGTTGCAAACACGTCAGATGAACAGGATACTGACATCCCAGCCAGTGTTACTTAAGAAGAGTTTCATCACTACATAGCTGCTGATTACGATCTACAAACAGCTGACAACAGCACTGATGTCGAGATATGCGCCTACTCGCAGGCAACGGCTGATGAAAAAGATGATGAAATGAGCAGCAAGGCACATGCTGACAAAATTCAACAACCTCCTGTCACTTTTTCAAGAGCGCTGGAGAGTCAACACCGTGCAGGCCTATCTGGAGGCCACTGGATGTCAGTGCTATGACGGTAGTCTGGCATTCGTAGTCTATGGAACTCACAGACACAATAGTGTACAGAGGACTACCACTGATTACTTCAAGTAAGCCTAACGCCAGTTAACAGACTGTATACTGTACGTATAATAGACAGTACTGTACATGTTATCAGATGCCAAGCTTCTTTGGGTCACAACGGTTAAGTGCACGCTCCGGTTAACTGCATGTATTTCTTTGGTTCCAGACCCTTGCACGTAAGCGGATTGCACTGTATATACAAAGCTGACTAAAAACAGCTCTATACAATATGATCATGCTATCCCACTGCTTGATCACTATCATTGGCTGCCTTATGTACAGTTTTACTCCAAGGTGCTTACTTTGGCCCATAAGGCTTTCTATTAATTAAAACCACCATATTTGAGTACCTTGGTAATTCCATACAATCCAGGAAGGGTACTCAGATCTATACAAGACTTTAGAACAGTGACATCACCAAGAACTAGCGTAAGGGGAGACAAGAGAAAGGAGCATTTGTGGAATGATATATGTGCAAAAATTAACTTTTATGGTCAGGCCTATAATGTTAGCGGTAAAGAAGAAACAAGGATCTATTAGGATACTGTCAATATAAAGATAATATTCTTGTATATACTTTTGTGAATGGGTTTCTTGAGAAATTGTAATTAGGCCTATTATATAGAAACGTTGTTCATTTCTTTTGTTATTATATGTATGTGTTAACTGCCGCCAGGTGGCATATAACGTTTTTATAATAAATACAAACTGAACTCCCTCCAGTAGATACTGCTAAGACCAGTAGCAACATAACTCACATATATGGGGAGTTATGGTGAACCTGGAGCTCATAAATGGGATACAGCTTCCAATATCACAGAGCCAATTGCTGGGGATCTGAGCGATCACAAGATAGAATGGTTTAAGTTTAAAGAAAAATGTCAGTTCGTAGGTGCCAACTTGCTAAATATCGGGAGCCAGTTTATAAATAAAACATACCAGTTACCCCTCCTGACATAGTGAAGGAGTATTGGGGATGCTCAAAACACCCACAGAGCTGGCACATATGATCAGAGATCAGCAACAATTCTAAAATTTACAGCCAACTTTAAGATGCACACATATATTTCATTATTTATATATCGCTTACACCTAAGCAGTTTAAAGTTTCATTTTACAGGTACTGGGTCTGTACCTTGTGGGCTCACAGTCTAAGTAGTACATTGTACTAGTGTTGTACCTGGGGCAACGGAGGGTTAAGTGACTTGCCCAGGATCACACAGCTGCAAAGGGAATTGAACCTTGTTCCTCAGGATCTCAACCCACTGCTAACCATGAGGCAGCAACGGGAATCAAACTTAGTTCCCCAGGTCCGCAACCCACTACACTAACCATTAGGCCCCTCCTCCACATATCTAGGAAGGCAGCAACAGGGTGAGAATCCAAGGAGATAACCAGTAGATCAAAATACAAGTGTCATGTAGAAGATAATTTCATAAAGGATTTTTTTTGTGTGAAGGTCCTTTATAAAATTGCTCTGAGGTTTGTAAGTAAATGTGCAATGACAAGAACTGTGAGATCAGGGGCAGAAGCAGAACTTGGGCAGAGTCATGATTTAAGCATGCACTTTATATTTATTTGATATACAGCCTTTACATTGCAACAGGTCAAAGCGGTTAACACAAAAAAACAAAGAAAGGGAACAAAACCACTCAAGTACAATAAATTACAAAAAAACAGTTAAAATCAAATACTAGGGACACAAGCTACAGTGTGTGTGCATGTCGAACAGGTACTGGCTGTGCAAAAAAACAAAACAATGGTCAGTAAACAGGAAGGCCAATTGAAAAGAATTAGTTTTAAAGTTGTTTCTTAACATACATAGCAACACAGTAAGTGACGGCATTTAAAGACCTGAACGGTCCATCCAATTTGCCCAACTGCCACAATCATTATCAAGAGAGAGTTACCGGTAAAATTACTCAACAAGAAGAAAGCCAGAAAATATAGAATGCAGTTTTATATAAAATATGCACATGCACACACTTTACACCTGTCATTTCTGCATATTCACTATTTTGTGTTTCAACAATTTTTTATTGATGAGGTCACATGGTATACAATTCCATCTCAGTCAATATAAATCGTATAACATCAAAGTCTAGTACATATTACTAAATCTGAAATGTCCATCAATGTTTTCCAAACTTTTCTCCCCTATCCCTTCCTTCTTGTCTACTCCTATATCTATAATGTGTACATGTATAATTACTGTGCAGTTGCATAACTATTAACAATAAACTTTTATATGAAACTCCAATATTTATAACTCGTGTTTTACTCAAGTGTATTATCCCAACAATATTTACTGGTGGGTCCTCTTAATGTGCTTCTGCATATTCACCATTTTAACAAAGGCACATAGGTACATTACTTTTAGCCAATTTTATATGGACACTGACATTTTATACAGCCTGTTATAAAAATTACCTCAAATGAGGGAAACAAAACGAAGGGGTCCTCTTACTAAGGTGTGCTAATGGGATGCTAAGAAACCCACAGATACAAAATGGGCTTCTTAGCATACGCTAATCCCATTAGCGCACCTTAATAAGAGGATCCCAAAATAAGTTAAAGGCCGACATGCTGGGGTAGGATTTTAAGATGGAGAATTAACAAAGTCATGCTGAGTTAGGCATATCTAGACCAGCATCCTGTCAAACACCAGTCCGGGTCAAAAGTACCTGGCAGATCCCACAGAGCATTTCCTGGGATAAGCAATGGTTCTAGTATATGTATTTATTTTACTTTTACAAACCTCTTTTGAACTCCACTATGTTAATTCCCTGTACCACATTCTCCAGCAATAGATTCCACAACTTCATTCTGTGCTGTTTGAAGAAATGTTTTTTATAATCTGCTTTTAATCTGATGATCATTAGTTTCATAGTGCTCCTTTTACTAAGCTGTGAAGTGCTAGTGTGGGTTACTATGAGACATGCTGCGTATCCTGTAGTAAAAGGACAATGTACATGCACAAATTATGCGCTAAAAAAGCTTAAATTTTCTCTGAGAGCGCGGAGAGGGGGCATGACAGTGTGAATTAGTACAGCCACATTCCTACATGCTGATTAGCACCAGATTAGCGTATGAGCCCTTACTACATACAAAATAGGTGGCAGTAAGGGCTCACATGCTAATTTTTGTTAATTGCTGCACACTAATGGCAAGAGTGCATGACCTTTAATTTGGAAAAATCAGCCATTTCCAGTATGTAGTAAACACAACCTTAGCATATGGGAAAAATTAAAAAGGGCATGCTAAGGCCACTTTTTACTGCAACTTAGTTAAAAAGACCCCATAGAACTTCTGCATTGTACAGCATAGAAGTTTTTTAATAAAATAAGAATAATGTCCTCCTGTTTGCGAATATCTTGAAAGGTTGAACAGTTGCTCCCTATTTAACCATCTCATCCTACTCATAATTTCATAAATTTTTATCACCTTCTCCATTCTCAGGTGCAGACACACAAACAAATTACCGTGCTGGCAACATTTAATTTAGACTGGCTGTAGCCAGTTTAATGCAAACCTTATTTAGCCAGTAATGCACAAAGGTGTTTTCCATGGCTCTAACGTGTGCCATTAGCAGCCTCCGAGAATCCTATGCAAATGTATTCTAATGAGCATTCCATGGGATGCACAGCTCCAGAGGGCCTAGCTGTGACAAGCACATTTTACGGACACTCTGGAGCTGTCGGAGAGGAGGGAAGCACAGACAGGCAGCTGCAAAGGCTGCCTGGCTTGTGCTCCCTACATCTCACCTCCCAATCCCCTCCTCCCCACAGCAACTGACCTCTTGACCCCCCCCCCCCCCATCAACTGACCTCTCGACACCCCCAAATATTTTTCCAATAATCCCTGGTGGTCCAATGAACTCAGAGCTCCGCCAGAACTCTCTCCTGACCCCCCCCCCCCCCCCCCCAAAAAAAAAAACAAAAAAAGCAACAATGGTCCTAGTGGTCTAGTGCAGTGTTTCCCAAGTCAGTCCTGGAGTACCCCCTTGCCATTCAGGTTTTCAAGATATCTGCAATTAATACGTATTAAAAGATTTGCATACAATGGAGGCAAAGTATGCAAATCAGTTTCATGACCCCGAGCTCCCCCCTAACAAGGTGACAACAGTCCTGGTGGTCTAGTGACACCACACTCCCTCCCAAAAGCAACAAGTGACCCAAATCACCCCCACACCCATACCTAGATAAGATGGAGGTAACACCTACCACCCTCGTGCACCACCCTGCACAAAATGGTAGCACCCAGCCCTGGCCCAAGGCATCTTTGGGGATCTGTGCATCTCATTTGCATGTGATCTCTATGCATTGGTCGCTGATTGAAACTCGCTAAATTTAGGCAGCCATATTTTACAGCTACCTTTGTGCATCGGGCCCTAGGTTAGGACCTCTTCATAAGGGATATTTCCATCCTCTTTTTTTCTTTTCTTTTAGTGGAGGAGTAGCCTAATGGTTAGCAGAGTGGGCTAAGAACCTGGGATCAATTCTCACTGTGGCTCCATGTGAACCTGTACAAGTTACTTAACACCCCACTGCCCCAAGTACACAACAGACTGAGCCCACTAGAAAGAGAAGTACATGCATATAATATTGCAGCAGGAGTTGACAAGACTGGATGCACCTGACAATTGCCATCCTGCTCCATGTTTCTATGGTGAGCCTCAGGTAATCAACTTTAAGGCCCCTATTCACAAAGGGACTATGTCATAGACAAACAGTAACATTCAGATCACATCTATATATATATATATATATATATATATATATATATATATATACACACACACACAGATACACTCCAAATACTGCTACTTTAAAATTAGATATGTTGTCACAAGCACCTATCAGCCCAGATTGTACTCCCTGAACAACATACAGCAAAGGTTAGAGATGTTAAAAAATAGAAATTAATCTGAATTTAAGAATCATGAGCTTTTCTCGTTCGCAAACTACTGGTCCTAGGGACTTTTTCAAGAAATATCTAATAGAGGTTTTAGAAGAACTATCTTCCATTTAAGAAAACAAGTATTAATGCTGCTGAAAGGACCAGGCATGAAAATTAGTAAGATATAACAATGCCTCAAGTAGTTGACTCATCCACTGGAGACCCTGGCCGATCAAGCAACCCTACTTGTTCCTTTAGTATTCAAGGCTAGAAAGAATTAAAAAAAAAAAACAAAAAACACTTTTTGCAACCAATTATTGGAGTTGCTGCTCAACATGTGTGGTGTTTCCCGATTCTGTTTGAATGCAAAAAGGAAGAAAACATATTCTCCAGTCTCCAGCATCATCAAGAAGTTTTAGAGAAAAAGGGGATGATATTTTTTTCTTAAAATCATACATAGGGCTCATCTTACAAAGTGGCACTACTGATTAGCGTGTGGTGAATGCAAAGAAGTCCATTCTCTTCATATCCAATGCACACTAATCAGTAGCACCACTTCATAATGGAGACCATGTTTAGTTAAGATAGTTAATATACAATATATTTTCTTTGAACCTACACACCTAAAAGAATCTGAGTAAAACATTTTCCATTTAGATTCCTCTGGATACAGTCAGGCCCGCTGTAACATTAGTGTGGAGGATTAATGCATTTTTTTTTAGTTTGATTCAAGTACTTAATACTTCATTTTTTGTTTTCTTTAATAAGAACTCCCTAATATTTTCTGTTGGATCCTCCCTCATATGGCTCAATAGAGGGTGGGTGCCTGTTATGAGTATTTTAAAGGGTGTGTTAGGATTGCCTTACTTCTGTTTATGTAGCACCATTCTATTTGCTATTATAAGGACTGTATCCCCTTGTAAATGAGTAGAAAATTTGAACATATAAACACAAAAACATGCTTCTAATCTATATAAAAAGTAGCTTGAATCTGAAGGGAAGTGTTATTTATGTAGACACCAGTAGGTGAAACACTAATCCATGTGTCTATGAGGCAACTTTAACAGTACAGTCATATTTGAGAAAGCCATTTTCTCTACCAAACGAAGAAAACGTAATGCAAGTTGTATGGCATGAACATTTCCCTATCATCACACAAGGGTATCCCAAACTTCACTTAAATAAGCAACAGATGAATGTTACAGTCATTGTTGTTTTTTTTTTTTTTTTTTACTTGAAAGTGGTTCAATATTATCTGCTAAAGCTGCAAACACAACATGAAAACCACAAACCATCATATGTCAAAACCAACCACCATTCTGTATGTCATTAACACAATTTTTGCTC
The DNA here is from genome assembly GCF_901765095.1 of Microcaecilia unicolor. Classification (NCBI taxonomy): domain Eukaryota; kingdom Metazoa; phylum Chordata; class Amphibia; order Gymnophiona; family Siphonopidae; genus Microcaecilia; species Microcaecilia unicolor. Next base: position 53,514,166 of record NC_044038.1, read on the forward strand.
CAATCCAACACTACTACACCTATCAACCCTCTTCAGATCTCTGTTACTATCAATAACACAGCTTTTTTTTTTTTTTTTTTTGGGGGGGGGGGGGGCTGGAGTTTTAACACACTAATTACTCAAATTAACCATTGAAAAGTCAACATGTGTTTGAAAATGTTTAGCAAAGAAAATAGAAGCCTTGCAATTACAACTTGCGTGCCAGGGCAACAAAATAATAGACCACACCTCACATTAAGGGGCCTTTTTACAAAAGGGTGTTAGGGGTAGCGCTGGCCGCATCCCAATTCCAGTGCTAGAAAAATATTTGATCATTTTCTAGCACTGGGAGTGTACCCAGTGGTAACCATGCACTGCCTGACTACTGACAAAGCCTCCATCACCTCCTAAATAGGAGGTATGGGCTCCCCAAGAAAAGTCCATTTCTTTCCTTAAAAAAAGTATTTTACCGGCATCGTTAGAAGAGGGCTTTGGCATGTGGAAAACCCACACACCGCCATCACAGGGCCACTTACACTGTTTGGTAAAAGGGGCCCTAAATTAAATTCTCATCTTCTGATAAAAAAAAATAAAAAGGGATCTAAAACACTTCTACACAGCTAGCAAGATGTCTCAGTGGCAGTACCATGAACTGCCAGTGAAAAACATGAGACCTGGAACTTCCCCACATCAGCATTGGCTGGAGATATTGCAAGTGAGCACTCACTGTCCCAAGATGGTGAGCCACTGCACACTTGGGATTATATTCAGTAAACAGCATTCAAAAAGGGGTACAAGAAAAGCTCAGTGCTAAGCGTGATTCTATAAAGGGTGCGTACTCTTTGAGCGCCAGACTTACACCTGCTGAAACCTGGTGTAAATGCTTGTACTCAAGTTAATTGTGCTGAGTAATTGCATGTGCAACTTTTTGGAACACCTCCCTTTTCAGAAACCTGCTATGAAAGTTAGGTGCTGAGCCTCATAGAAGAGCGCACAGCCAGATACACGTGCAAATCCTAATCAATGCCAATTAACTGTAATAATTGGTTAACAGTAGTACCCAATTATTGCTAAGGGCTTGCACTGTTTATGGAATCGAGAGGTTAAATATGTACATGCCCCTGGGTCCAAAAAGGAGCTGCAATCTAGTCACCTTTTGACAGGGTTGCTGTGATGGCTCAGTTATCAATGGTAAAAGGTACATCACCAGATAGCTACAATTGAAGATTAATGGTGCTGTAATCACAACAGATCTTTGATCCAATTAATCTTAAAGTCCAAAAGAGCAGAAAAAAAAAAACTGTTGAACCAAAACATCCTCTACATTAAGTACTGTTGCTTTCAATTCATTTGTATTCTAAACGCAATTAAAAGTTTACTACAAGGTATCTCATTCAGCATGCTATATGGTTTAGGAAACAACTTGTTACCATGATCTGTCAATTATCTTTTTGTACACATCTTGACAATACTTCTGATCTCAATGACAATTTACTTGATACAACCAAGATCTGGCAAAGCTGATGTATTATTTCCAGAACTACATATTTCATAAAGAACAGATACAAACATGCAAAAAATGTGATCTCTTCAAAACATTCCCAACCATGCAAACTACTCCAGTCCACATTGAGCTACATAATTCCCATTTCTTAAATTAACACCGGATTGCTTCTCCACAAATGCAATTTGATGAGAGCGAACGCTGCACAGCGTACAGAATTAAATGGTCAAATATTCAAAGAATGCTAAAAGCCTGTTTCCAAACTAACATCTGTTATAATTTTCAGGACTACATTATTTCACAAATCAGTTGCACTTCTTCTAACACTACGTAGTCCTGAAAGTTTGTTAATATTCTGTAATTTCCCACTGGTAACAATTATGTACTATCAAAAGATTATATCTTGCTTAAGTATAATTCACTAATCAAAATTAAATATCTTTAGGGGTTAAGCTTTTTTCAGCAACCAAAACAACCTATTTTGCAAATGTAAACAGAAAGGACACGATTCAGTTCAACTCCCTAGACACCAGCAAGAACTGACCGACTAGGAGAAAAACATTTAAAATAAAGCGAGCAGCAATTAAGAATCCACAGAACCTGGGACAGGCCCTTAACTGTGTGACAGAAGAACAAATATGTACAGTTAGCTTCAAGTGCCATCCATTCTGTCGAAATGTTCGGGGCTTTTAAAAACAATACCTTTTCCTTTTACGTTGGTGCTGCTGGCAGCAGTACAGGATGCCGAGGAATCCTTTCTTAACCTCTTGCTTTGAGGTCTGACACTGGACCTCAGAAAATGATGCTGGTCTTGGGTCTGTGAAGGCTGTACTGGTGAAGATGCCTGATCGATTTGTTTTGTACAGGAACTGGTGGAAGAAGTCACCTCTTCTTTCTTCGTGGGGCTTTTGCTGCTGCTGCTTCGGTCTTCAGTCTCTCCGTCAGCTCCTTGCAACGATTCCTCGTCTACCGCAGCTCTTTTGCCCAGTTTTTTCACCCCTTCATCCTCGCTTCCGTCGCCCAGTTTCACTGTCATCCTGTAGGGAAAGGGCATATCAAGATCATCACACTTTAAAAACTAAAAGCAAGAAAAGAAAATCACTAGAATAAGAAGTTAAGAGCCAGAAATTCTTTTCAACATGGCCGCCGTTGTTTGTGACAAATCCTCTTTCGCTGTCCCGACAAAACAACCTGTGCAAAATTCCTATTAAACTCCTTCAAATCTGCCCCCTGACCTCTTGGAGGAACGAGAATGGAGCCCCAGTTCTTCCTCGAACGATATGAGGTCTTTTCATAAGAGCATCTTTTACCAGTTTCTGTCCTTTTCCACAAAACCAACCCCAAGCGCTTCTCACATTTAGCGCTCTGAAAACCAAAAACGACGATAGATTGGGAACTAGCCGTCGGGCTACACACAGACTTCCCAAAAAGAATAACCCCCTAAAAGTGTTTTAAGCAACAAAATCCTACCCATTTTGCAGTTCCTCGAAACCAGGGGGTGCCTTTTTTCTCCTCACCATGGATCCGAGGTATTCTGAGCCCTGGTTTGGAGTAAGTTAATCATATTCCTGGCGGAGATATCAGCCTTACGCTTGTCTCTCCTCTAGCTCTCCGACTCTCTAGGGCTGAGAACTCACCAGGCTCAAAGCAAACCTCTCCAAGGCTCTCCAAAAAGGCACCTTGCCTTCAACTAGCCACCACTAAGAATCGGAATATCACAAATACGCCAAAACAAATGCAAAACGACCCTGGAGCTTTCCTCTTTCCAGACCACCATTACACTGAATGTTGCGCGCCAACATTTACATTTAAAATTTACAGAAAGAAAGGGAATGTGTTTTGCCTTTCACCTTCCTATTTGAACTTTGCTTGCTACGTCATCAACTTCCAGCATTTCAAAAACAGTAGCCATGGGGGGGCCTAGAAGGGGACAGACCCTCCACTTGTGCTTCGTACCCTTTCCAGTTAGGGCCAGTTAATATTCAGCAACTTACTTAAGCTGAAAGCGGAACTCCCGTCCTAATTCCAAGCTCAGTGACTCGCCACAGTTTAAGAGGAGGAGGAAAAGGGTGGCCAATCAGAACAACTCTCACTATCTCAGCCTGACTCACCAATCAAGGATCTGGTCTTTCACTTAGGCAGCCAGAAAATTGAGAAAGGAGCCACGTGCAGGATTTCTAGATCCATGGAGTACTACTCCCTTCATTAGAATATAAGCATTATCGGTCAGACAAAAGGTCCACCTAGCCCTGTATCCTACTTCCATCTTTAACTTTTGGATTCTGATTGCCTCCTTCAGTCAGGCCACTGTTATAGCTGTTGTGTAGGTCGTCTTCCATTATGTTCTATCCCCCAACTGCAGGGTATTTATCCACTCTGCCCCCTCGCTCGACCCTTACTCAGGTTGTCCTAGTCCTACTACTCTTACCTCTTCTGCAGCCAGGACAAGTTGGGAGTCAAACAAATATGCAAAATGTATTCCAAGCACATATAGTAAACAAAAGTGAGGGGGGGGGGGTTCCACCCCTGCTTTAGGAGATAATAATTTAAGGGCGCTTTTTACAAAGTGGTGAATCAACAAGCCTATTCAATTCTTATGGGTTTCTTCGCATTCAGCACACGCAAACTGGTAGTGCCGCTTTGTTAAGGGTGGGGGGGAGAGGAGGGAATCTTTTGAATCTTCTTGATGAAGGGTATGTGTAATCAGTGCATAATTTATTATCCTGGGGGAATTCTGCACAAAATATTTTCAAAATCTGTGCTGTTTATTGACCCCACCCTATGGCCTGGAATTACATTACATTTCATTATGGTCTTGTATCCCACAAAAGCCATCAAGTTCAATGTGGCTTAAATTTATTTTATTATTACATTTATATCACACATTATCCCACTGATTGCAGGCTCAAAGTGGCTTACAATTAGGGTTACCATTCGTCCGGATTTCCCCGGACATGTCCTCTTTTTGAGGGCGCCGTGGGGAGTCCGGGCGGATTTCCTGATTTGTTGGCTTTGTCCGGGGTTTCTCCTCCTCCTGACTCGACTCCTCCCGTTGTCTGACTCGACTCCTCCCGTGATCCGACGCCGACGTGCAGCGTCCGTGCGTGTGCGCTAGCCAGCCCAGCCCGCCCGCCCCAGTCAGCTGATTAAAATGATCCGCCCTCCGTCCGTCCTCCTGCACGAGCACACAGGCAGGCGCGCAGTGCAGCGCTTCAGTTCTAGTGCCTGCCGCCTGCACAGCCGCTGCCATATCGACGACGATGAGGTCAATTTTTTTAATCCTGATTCCGACTTGTCTCTCCTCCAAGGGCGGCCTCCCTGTCTGAGTCCGGGGTCAGAGCCACTTTCTTTCGGATGGTACTGGTCTGGAGCTGGTAGGTAACTTGGTAGGCTGCCATGTGGCCCATGCATGCTGCCTTGTGCAACACACGGATGTACACAGATGGAAGTATAAATAACGGAATAACTTTTCATAGGTATTGTAGGAATTTGTTATAAATCATAAACGGTGTGTTATTTGGAGGGGCTGGTTATAAGGACACCTTAGCATGTGTTATATTCATGCACTGCAGAGATTTTTGTTTCTCCTGGTAAAGACATCAAGGTATAAAAATCAGGTGGTCAACATTCAGAGTTTCTTTCTAATTATTTATTTACATATTTATGGCAGTTATATCCCACATTAAACAAGAATTAGGGTTGGAGACTTCCATTGAAGTCTTGTATAGGGGGTGGGGCATGGGTGGGACAGGGGCGGAGAAGAGGTGTGTCAGGGGGCGGGGCACGTGTCCTCTTTTTTCTTAGGGCAAATATGGTAACCCTACTTACAATAAATCTGTAATAAGGCTACAGTACAATAGGTACAATTATACAGAAAGTACGATAGAAATAACAAACAGCAATGGGTAAATGATGATAATGGGTAATTAGTGTCCTTGGGTCATATTAATGGTAAGAGTTAATTTGAATTATGTTAAACCTGGGGAATAAGTCTTCTTAAACAGTACTGATTTCAATAATTTCCTGAAGTTTAGGTAGATCTGGGTAGACATTACTGGTCTGGGTAGAGCATTCCACAGTTGAGTGCCTATGTATGTAAAGTTGGAGGCATAAATTGATTTGTATTTAAGGCCATTACAGGCTGGGTAGATATCAAATATATCAGTTTTTTTAAATGCAGTGGAATAAAAACAAAAACAGGCAACAAAAAACATCAACAGAATTACACACAAAACCACAGCACAAAAGTAAGAATTAGCCAGGTAGGAATGAGGAGAGAGAATACAGGAAATATGCCTTATCCCAGACAGTAAGGTTTCCAGCAAGGCAGATCTTTAAAAGACCATGTGGTGTCCCTGAGCTTCGTATTTAAGGAGGCCAGCAAGCCTGCCTGCCTGCCTGCCTGCCAGCCATACCTCAGCTTTTCAAATCAGCCTAAAATAAAACAGGTGGGGATGGCCAGAAGCCTAGTTCTGAAAACACTTAGGGCAAGATGCACAAAAGTCCTCGTTAGAGCCATTCCGTACCGAATTCCATAACGAATCGGTACGGAACGGCTATGAACGAAGGAAAGGGAATGCCAATCAGCTGTTCGTTGCAGCTCACTTGCATTCTCTAACCCTTCGGTAAAACCGTCGATAATCGGCCCGTAAAGCATGCACAGAGCAGCCAAGCATTATGCTGGCTACTCTGCGCATGCTAAAAACGCTAGAAAAACAAACAAACACGTCCTCTATGGATGACCTTGCCCCCTCCCCCCCCCCCGCCCAAGGTCGCCGCTGCTCCCTGCTCCCCCCTGCATTCAAAAATCATAACTCTAGGCAGCCACGGCTCCCCTCTCTCCCTTCCTTCCTCTCTTTCTCCTCAGTTCCGCCTCCCGCCATCCTCTGCCCCCGTGCCCCGCCCCTGCTGCCCCCCTGAGGTTGTCGCCGCCGCTCCCCCCCTCCGTCTTACCGGGCCCTCACAGCACCTCTCACCTCTGTGTGAAAGCGCTGCATGGGGAAGAACAGCTGATCGCCTCTTCCGACGTCCCTCCATTCCTCCTGGGCCCGCCCTCGTCTGCCCTAAGTAGGTTACTTACGTCAGACGAGGGCGGGCCCAGGAGGAATGGAGGGACATCCAAAGATGCGATCAGCTGTTCTTCCCCATGCTGTGCAGCACCTTCACGCAGAGGTGAGAGGCGCTGTGAGGGCCCGGTAAGACGAAGGGGGCCCGGTGGAGGGGGGGGAGCGGCGGTGACGACCCCAGGGGGGGCGGTGGGGGTGGGGCACAGGGGTGGAGGATGTCAGGAGGCGGAGCTGCCTAAAGTTATTTTTTAATGCAGGGGGGAGTTGGGATCAGCGGCGACCTCCGGCGGGGGGGGGGGGGCAAGGCAAGGCCGTCCATAAAGGACGCTCCTGACAAGCGTTTTTGCCCCCTCCCGATCCTTTTTTTTTTACATTTGCTGGGGCTGCCTAAAGTTATGATTTTTTAATGAAACGGGGGAGCGGGGAGCAGCGGAGACCTCAGGTGGGGGGGGGGACAAGGCAAGGCCATCAATAAAGGACGCTCCTGACGAGCATTTTTGTCCCCTTGCAATTTTTTTTTTTTACATTTACATTTTTAAGCCAGGCAGCCCCAACGAGAGGTACAGACAATGGAGGGTTAAGTGACTTGCCCAGAGTCACAAGGAGCTGCAGGAGGAATTGAACCCAGTCCCCCAGGATCAAAGTCCGCTGCACTAACCAGTAGGCTACTCCTCCACTGAGGGCAAGATGTACTAAACTAAACGAGCCTTTAACGAACAAGTTTTTAACCCTGGCATGTACTAAAGCCCAATTTCCCACGACAGTAGCAGCAAACGAAAACGGAATGCAGATGAGCAAATTGTGTAGAAACCCTATTGAAATGAGATGCACTAAGGTACAGACCTCTCGTTAACTTTCCCGTAGTTTTCCAGCGTTAGGGCAAGTGGAAAACCTTAGTGCATCTCATGTCAATAGGGTTTCTACACAATTTGCTCATCTGCATTCCATTTTCGTTTGCTGCTACTGTCGTGGGAAATTGGGCTTTAGTACATGCCAGGGTTAAAAACTTGTTCGTTAAAGGCTCGTTTAGTTTAGTACATCTTGCCCTCAGTGGAGGAGTAGCCTACTGGTTAGTGCAGCGGACTTTGATCCTGGGGGACTGGGTTCAATTCCCACTGCAGCTCCTTGTGACTCTGGGCAAGTCACTTAACCCTCCATTGTCCCAGGTACAAATAAGTACCTGTATATAATATGTAAACTGCTTTGAATGTAGTTGGAAAAAAAAAACAGAAAGGTGATATATAATTCCCTTATCCTTAAAAGATTTTACAACAGATAAGTTTTCAAATGCAGTGCCCAGGTAAATATAACAGCTTTTAAAATGCTGTGTAATTCAAAACAGAAACTCAAAAGAATTGCACAGAAAACCACAGCTCAAAGGTAAGAATTAGCCAGGTAGAAATAAGAGAAAATAAAGAAAATATGGCTTAAATATCAAAATATAACAGTGGAATAAAAACAAAAACAGCCTTGTGGGAACCTGTCTGGGATAAGGCACATTTCCTGCATTCTTACCTTTGTGCTGTGGTTTTCTGTGCAATTCTGTTGAGTTTCTGTTGCCCGTTTTTTGTTTTTAATCCACTGAATTTTTTTTATCTGTTATATTTTATATTTAAGCCACATTTTCTGTATTCCCTCTTTTAATTTCTACCTGGCTAATTCTTACCTCTGAGCTGTGGTTTTCTGTACAATTCAGTTAAGTTTCTGTTGTCTAATTTGTTTTGGAGGAATGGTCTAGTGGTTAGAGCACCAGTCTTGCAATCCAGAGGTGGCTGGTTCAAATCCCACTATTGCTCCTTGTGATCTTGGGCAAGTCACCTAACCCTTCATTGCCTCAGGTACAAACTTAGATTGTGAGCCCTCCTGGGACAGAGAAATATCCACTGTACCTGAATGTAACTCACCTTCAGCTACTACTGAAAAAGGTGTGAGCAAAATCTAAATAAATAACATAAATAGTTTCATATATTACACATCTTGTCCTTAAGCACTCCCACTCTACCCCTCAGCCCAAGTGGTGGTGAAGTAGAGTGGTTAATACAGCTTTGGATAAAGTTTTCACAACTAACACATTTTACAGACACTTGTTGATCAGCCTGCCCCCCCCCCCCCCCCCCCGGCTTGCACTTACTATATAGTTTGCTTAATACACCAATTATCTCCAGCAATACATTCTATTCTAATTGCATCTGTCTATTGAAAGTAAATCATTTATGATTGCAGTAATTCCCCTTCTTTGGATCAGGTGCCTTTCCTGTTTTTAGATTTAAAGGACCTCATTTACCATATACACCAGTTTGTTACTCTTTTATATACCTCTAATAGAAGGATATTCATTTACGGTCTCCTTCCCTTAAAATTGTTCTCAATAATAGGCAAGGAAGTACACTGAACTCTACTCACAGAGTAAATCTGAACAAGTTCCTACATATCTCACAATAAATCTACCTGCTTCCTGTATCCCTTAGAACAAGTATAAGAAACATTGGTAGCCCTTTCATTTCCTTTGATTCATAGGCGCAAAAGCTCCCACACTTGAAATAAGAGAGTTGCACGGGGACAGAAATCCAACCCGTCCCCATCCATCCCTGTGGGGAATCTAGCCCATCCCCGCCACAAGTAATCTCCATCCGAGCTCCTAGACTGCCAAGCCCTTGCCGTGCTGTAGTCACCTTGACCCCTTCCCCCCCCCCCCCAACAAGAAAGACAGATTCTATAAGCAGTAATACTAGTAAAACATAAATAATTTTCTTCCGTGCTCTTCTAAGACAGCAGATGTACAGATCAGCACAGGACCCAAAGCAGTCAAAATTCCAAAACAAGTCAGAAACAAAACAGTTTATACCTAATTGTTCAACCACCCTTAGCATTCACCTTTGTAATTAAAAAGCAAAACCATATGCATGAAAGGACTGGATAAATTAATTAAAACATGTTTAAAGCAAATTACCTTAATATGTAATACACGGTAGTAATAATTAAACAGTGATGGAATATTCACATAGCAATCAGCCCGAGGCCACAGATGTCTTTTCTACTGAATATAATTAACTTTGTATGAACTTGGCGGCTAATAGTGTGCTGAACTGGACAATGTTGTCACATTTAGACTGATGCTGGACAAAACTTCTGCATGAAGAAAGCCCTTCCCTAAATTATTCAATACCTTTCTGTGAAAAAGTATATAAATAGAAATCAAACAAAATAAAACATGGAAAAGAAAATAAGATGATACCTTTTTTATTGGACATAACTTTATATATTTCTTGATTAGCTTTCGAAGGTTGCCCTTCGTCAGATCGGAAATAAGCAAATGTGCTAGCTGACAGTGTATATAAGTGAAAACATTCAAGCATTACTATGACAGTCTGACAGGGTGGGAGGATGGGGGTGGGTCGGAGGTATGCATGGGGACATCAAAGCATATAATTGATATTCTAACAGGATGGGTGTGGATAGGTGAGGGATGGGGTGATCAACAGAGACATACAGCTTTATGGTTTATAATGGGCTAGGAACCCCAGGTCCTTGTTAAGTCCTTTCTGTTGGGTGTTAAAATATTCAATCATTCTGACTTAAAAGGTCTTACGTTCTTGTATGGTTTTAAAGTTACCTTTCAGTATTCTCACTGTGAAATCACTGGTACAGTGTCCTGGTTCTGGGAAGTGCTGTCCCACCGGGGTGGGGGCCCTACTGACTGTATTGTTCATGTGATGTCTATGTAAATTGAAGCTTGTCTTAAGCATCTGGCCTGTTTCTCCAATATAGCATCCTTCGTTACATTTTTTACACTGAATGATATATACCACATTGGAAGATGAGCAAGTGAAAGATCCCTTTATGTTGAATATCTTTCCTTTGTGGGTAACTGTGGGGTCCTGTGAAATATTTTGGCATAGTTTGCAACTGGATAAATTACAGGGACGTGTGCCCTTCTGTCATAGGCGTAGTTTGACTGTTTCATTTGGGGGGGCAAAGAATGGGCGGAGCATATTAGCATATCATTTGCATATATACATATGCAAATGAATATGCTAATATGGAGGAAGGAAATGAAATTTACAGGCAAAATATCACAGATGCACATTTAAAAAAGCTGACACATTTCAATTAATAAATTATGAATAAAATACTTTTATTTACCTTTGTTGTCTGATCATTTAGTTTTTCTATTCGCTTTGATCCCAGTGTCTTCTGTTTTATGCAGTGTCTTCTTTCCAGTAGGCTTCCCTCTGCTCCCCACCCTCCCAGTCCCATCCATCTGTTGCTCCTTCCCTCTGCTCCCCACCCCTCCCAGTCCCAACCATCTCTTGCTCCTCCCCTCTGCTCCCAACGCTCCCAGTCCCATCCATCTGTTGCTCCTTCCCTCTGCTCCCCACCCCTCCCAGTCCAATCCATCTCTTGCTCCTTCCCTCGGCTCCCCACCCCTCCCAGTCCAATCCATCTCTTGCTCCTTCCCTCTGCTCCCAATCCCATCCATCTGTTGCTCCTTCCCTCTGCTCCCCACCCCTCCCAGTCCAATCCATCTCCTGGTCCTTCCCTCTGCTCCCAACGCTCCCAGTCCCATCCATCTTCTGTTCCTTCCCTCTGCTCCCCACCCCTCCCAGTCCAATCCATCTCTTGCTCCTTCCCTCTGCTCCCAACGCTCCCAGTCCCATCCATCTGTTGCTCCTTCCCTCTGCTCCCAACGCTCCCAGTCCCATCCATCTCTTGCTCCTTCCCTTTGCTCCCCAACCCTCCCAGTCCCATCCATCTCTTGCTCCTTCCCTCTGCTCCCAACGCTCCCAGTCCCATCCATCTGTTGCTCCTTCCCTCTGCTCCCAACGCTCCCAGTCCCATCCATCTGTTGCTCCTTCCCTCTGCTCCCCACCTCTCCCAGTCCCATCCATCTGTTGCTCCTTCCCTCTGCTCCCAACGCTCCCAGTCCCATCCATCTGTTGCTCCTTCCCTCTGCTCCCCACCCCTCCCAGTCCCATCCATCTCTTGCTCCTTCCCTCTGCTCCCAGTCCCATCCATCTGTTGCTCCTTCCCTCTGCTCCCCACCCCTCCCAGTCCCATCCATCTCTTGCTCCTTCCCTCTGCTCCCAACGCTCCCAGTCCCATCCATCTGTTGCTCCTTCCCTCTGCTCCCCACCCCTCCCAGTCCCATCCATCTCATGCTCCTCCCCTCTGCTCCCAACGCTCCCAGTCCCATCCATCTGTTGCTCCTTCCCTCTGCTCCCCACCCCTCCCAGTCCCATCCATCTCTTGCTCCTTCCCTCGGCTCCCAACGCTCCCAGTCCCATCCATCTGTTGCTCCTTCCCTCTGCTCCCCACCCCTCCCAGTCCCATCCATCTCATGCTCCTTCCCTCTGCTCCCCACCCCTCCCAGTCCCATCCATCTCTTGCTCCTTCCCTCTGCTCCCAACGCTCCCAGTCCCATGCATCTCTTGCTCCTTCCCTCTGCTCCCAGTCCCATCCATCTGTTGCTCCTTCCCTCTGCTCCCCACCCCTCCCAGTCCCATCCATCTCTTGCTCCTTCCCTCTGCTCCCAACGCTCCCAGTCCCATCCATCTGTTGCTCCTTCCCTCTGCTCCCCACCCCTCCCAGTCCCATCCATCTCATGCTCCTTCCCTCTGCTCCCCACCCCTCCCAGTCCCATCCATCTCTTGCTCCTTCCCTCTGCTCCCAACGCTCCCACTCCCATGCATCTCTTGCTCCTTCCCTCTGCTCCCAGTCCCATCCATCTGTTGCTCCTTCCCTCTGCTCCCCACCCCTCCCAGTCCCATCCATCTCTTGCTCCTTCCCTCTGCTCCCAACGCTCCCAGTCCCATCCATCTGTTGCTCCTTCCCTCTGCTCCCCACCCCTCCCAGTCCCATCCATCTCATGCTCCTTCCCTCTGCTCCCCACCCCTCCCAGTCCCATCCATCTCTTGCTCCTTCCCTCTGCTCCCAACGCTCCCAGTCCCATCCATCTGTTGCTCCTTCCCTCTGCTCCCCCCCCCCCCCGAGGTCCAAGATGGTGACTCCGTTTACCCCCTCTCTTCCTCCCTCCCTCCCTCCGGCGCAGGCAGCAGTCTTTTCCAGCGTTCCTGGCAGCGGTAGCGATGTACACGCTGCCTTCGGTCTGCCCCGGAAGCTTTCTCTTCAAGTTCCTGTTCCCACCTATGCGGGAACAGGAACTTGAAGAGAAGGCTTCGGGGCAGAGCCAAAGGCAGCGTGTACAACGCTACCGCTGCCAGGAACACTGGAAAAGACTGCTGCCTGCGCCGGAGGGAGGGAGGAAGAGAGAGGGGTAGACGGACATGCTCCTCTCCGTCCGCTTGGCTTCCCTGCCCTCTCTATCTGCGTCCCGCCTTCCTCTGACGTCATTTCCTTTCGGGCGGGACGCAGATAGAGAGGGCAGGGAAGCCAAGCGGACGGAGAGGAGCGCGTGCCTCCGTGTTTTTTTTTTTTTTTAACTAATGGCGCGGCGGCGCCTCGTGTCGTTTGGGGGGGCATTGCCCCCCCTCGCCCCCCCCCCCCAGTCTACGCCTATGCCTTCTGTTCCTTTTCAGTCTGTGATGGAAGTTTACTTCTGATTAGCTTGTGTTTTAAGTTGGGTAGTTGTCGGAAGGCCAGTACTGGTGGGGATGGGAATATCTCTTTCAGTAATTCATCCTCCTGGAGTATAGGTTGTAGATCTCTTATGATTTTCCTCAGTTTTTCCAGCTCTGGATTGTATGTCACTACAAGGGGAATTCTGTCTGTGGATTTTTTCTTCTTGTACTGTAGCAGATTCTCCCTGGGTGTTTTGAGGAAGGAGGCAATATTCTTGGAGATTATTTTGGGTTTGTAGTCTTTCTGTTTGAAGGATGCACTCAGGCTTTTAAGGTGCCTGTCTCTGTCCACTGGGTCAGAGCAGATACGGTGGTATCTTGTGAAAAAGTAGTAATAACAAAAAGACAAGTGAATTTTTATAATATACCATGCAATTCACAAAACAAAAGGAGTAAGTTCCCACATGCCATCTTTTTCTTTTGATGTAGGCACCGAAACAAAAAAAAAAAATGTAAATGCTCCCAGGTTTCAACCTAATTAATGTTTAATGTGGGATATAAGTGTCACAAATAAATAGATAACTAGAAACTGTGAATGTTGAGCGCCTCATAACATGTCTGTTTTAGTGTCCCTTTACCAGGAGAAAAAAAATCTCTGCACAAATATAATAGTGGTAGGGTGTCCCTATAACCAGCCCCTACAAAAGACAGACTGGTTATGTTTATAACAACTTACTATTCTACCTATGAACAGTTATTCCATCATTATACAAGTGAGATTAAATAAATAAAAATGCCACCAACAATAAAGAACAACAATGTGGATGCAGCAGCTCATAGGTTTGTTTGTTTGTTTGCTTTGTTTTGAGTGTATGGCAATGATGGCAGTGAGAGGAAGAAGAAACAGAGACTCACCCACCCTAGTTATTTATTTATTTATTTATTTATTTATTTATTTATTTATTTATTTGTAGCATTTGTATCCCACATTTTCCCACCAATTTGCAGGCTCAATGTGGCTTACATTTGCCGTAATGGCGGTTGCCATTTCCGGGTACCAGAATTACAAATGGTATTGCATTAAGGTGCATACATACATGGTAACATACATGGAACATAATATATATGGAACAGATCATGGTATGTATATATATATATATATATATATATATATATATATATATATATCAAACATATAAACGGCGAGTGACCGTACTCACTCGCAAATGCGCAGTACAGACTTCCCTCTCTGTCCCGCCCCCACGTCAATACGTGATGACGGGGGGCGGGACAGAGAGGGAAACTGCGCTAAGGGGAGGGAACCGCCGAGGTCGCCACCGCTCCCCCCCCTGAGGTTGCCGCTACTGGTGCCCCCCCCCCCCGGAGTCGCAGCTGCCGCCACCCCTCCATCCGGCCCGTCTCTTCGCTATTCAACTTACATCTCCGCAGCAGGCAGATCAGCTGAGCTGCCGTTGGCCTTCCTTCCCTGCCTGTGTCCCGCCCTCGCCGACGTTACGTCACACGAGGGCGGGACACAGGCAGAGAAGGAAGGCCGACGGGAGCTCAGCTGATCTGCCTGCTGCAGAGATGTAAGTTGAATAGCGAAGAGACGGGCCGGGTGGAGGGGTGGCGACCCACTAGCCCGTTTTAACGGGCTCAACGGCTAGTATGATGAGGAAGAATACATTATGGTATTGCAAGAAGGTTCCTGAGTAATAAATTGCATTGTAACATACATTAGGTCAGTGATGGCGAACCTATGGCACGCGTGCCAGAGAGGGCACACAGAGCCCTCTCTGTTGGCACGCGTGCCGCCTGTCGCCTCAGCCCATTCCAGCCCTCCCTCCCACCCACCCGGCGTCAAGCATTCCTTCCTCCATCCCTCCCCCCGGCACCAGCCTAACAGGAAATGAGAGTGGGACCAGAGTTTGAGAGATGGAAGGCTGAAGGCGCGCCGAACCAGCAGCACGCTTTTCACTGTTACTGCTGATGCTGCCTTAACCCCGACAAGGGAAGACTTTTAAATTTCCTGCTCGGAGAGAGGGATGGAGGCTGGGCGGGCTGGTGCCGGGTGGGAGGGAGGGAGGAAGGTATGCTTGACGCCAGGTGGGTGGGAGGGAGGGTGGCCTGGTGCCTGCTGCCGGGTGGGTGGGAGGTCGGCCTGGTGCCTGGTACTGGGTAGGAGGTCTGGTGGGTGGGTGGGAGGCCTGGTGCCAGGTGGCCTGGTGCTGGGTGGGAGGTAGGGAGGCTTGGTGCTGGGTGGGAGGCCTGGTGCTGGGTGGGAGGGAGGCCTGCTTCTGGGAGGGCAGGGGGGAGAGGAGGGTGGCTGGAGGGGAGGGCAGGGGGAGAGGAGGGTGGCTGGACATGGATGGAGGGCAAGAAATGAAGAAGAAAGGAGGAAAGTAAAGAAATAAATGGAAAGGAAGCCCTGGAAATTGAGTTAAGAGAACAGATAGCAGCAGAATCAGCGACTAGGACCAATATGGATAGAAAAACAAAATCACCAGACAACAAAGGTAGAAAAAAAAACATTTTATTTTAATTTTAGTGTTTGGAATATGTCCAATTTGAGAATTTACATCTGCTGTCTTATTTTGCACTGGGTATACTGGAGCTGTAACAACTTACAGAAATTATTTATAATGAAAGAAAATCATGTTATTTTTTTCTCCTATACTAGTATAATATTTTCAATTATGTCTGTTTATATGCGCCATGGCTGGTGTAAGGGGGTGTGGCTATCATAGGGGTGGAGTCATATGTGGTGACCCCGCCCATAATGAGTACTGGCACTTCGCGATAAATAATTCAATTTTGGGTTGCTGTTTGGGCACTCGGTCTCTGAAAGGTTCGCCATCACTGCATTAGGTAATCGACTATAGAGAGACCCTATTCGACATAGGGTTTAAAGTGGTAGTGCTTGATCATTAATAGCAAAGAGGTTAAGCAGTCATGCGATAAAAGTTCAGTTTTGTATAGATCGTGTATAATGTTATTATTTAGTATTTAAGATGGATGTTTATGGTATGCCTTCTTGAAAAGATCTGTTTTCAGTAGCCTTCGGAAGATGGTTAGGTCTTGTGTTGTTTTTATGGCTTTTGGTAGTGCGTTCCATAGCTGCATGCAGATGTATGAGAAACTGGTCGCGTATGTGAATTTATATTTTAGCCCTTTACAGTTAGGATAGTGGAGATTGAGGAATGTGCATGAAGATCTTTTAGCGTTCCTAATAGGTAAGTCTATAAGGTCTGACATGTAGGTTGGGGCTTCCCCGTAGACGATTTTGTGGACCAGGGTGCAAACTTTCAACGCAATTTGTTCTTTTAGTGGGAGCCAGTGTAGTTTTTCTCTTAGGGGTTTGGCGCTTTCGTATTTCGCTTTCCCAATTATGAGTCTGGCTGCTGTGTTTTGAGTGGTTTGAAGCTTCTTGATGATTTGTTCTTTGCATCCGGCATAAATGGCATTGCAGTAGTCTAGATGACTTAGCACCATTGATTGTACTAGGTTGCAGAATACTTCCCTTGGGAAGAAAGGTTTGATTCTTTGAAGTTTCCACATTGAGTAGAACATTTTCTTTGCTGTATTTTTCGCTTGGTCTTTGAGTGTGAGATTTCGGTCAATTGTGACTCCCAGGATTTTAGGCTGTCTGAGACCAGAAGTGTGTAATCTGGGGTGTTTATGGTATTGGGTTTGTTTGTGTTGTATTGTGAGGACAGGATGAGACATTGAGGGGCATAATCGAACGCGAATGCCCATCTCCATGGGCGTCTATGTCCGAGAACGGGTACTTGAAGGGGTGGGACAGACCGTATTTTCGAAAAAAATGGGCGTCCATCTTTCGTTTCGAAAATACAGTTTGTACGGACCAAAATGCCATGGATTTAGTCGTTTGTGAGCTGGACGTTTGTTTTTTTTAGCGATAATGGAAAATAAAAATGCCCAGCTCAGAAACGTCCTAATCCAAGCCTTTTGGTCGTAGGAGGGGCCAGGATTCGTAGTACACTCGCTCCCCTGACATGCCAGGACACCAACTGGACACCCTAGAGGTCAGTGCAGTGGACTTCAGAAAACGCCCCCACGTGCATAGCTCCCTTACCACGGGTGCTGAGCCCCCAACCCCCTCCCCCAAAACCCACTACCCACAAATGTACAACACTACCATAGCTCTTAGGGGTGAATGGGGCACCTACATGTGGGTACAGTGGGTTTTGGAGGCCTCCCATTTACCAGCACAAGTGTTACAGGTAGGGGGGGATGGGCCTGAGTCCGCCTGCCTGAAGTGCACTGTGGTACCCACTAAAAGTGCTCCAGGGACCTGCATACACGCAGGCCTCTAGGACTTGTTGCTGCTGTATAACCTTGGCACACCAGTTGACACCTGAAGACTAATCTCTTTGAAAAAGTCCTTTATTGGAATAAGCACGTTTACTCACAGTTAACTGCCCCACTGGCAAAGAGTCTTCCTGGTACTGAGATTAGCAGTAGGTCAGAGCTGGCAGAATGCTGTACAATGCCCTCTTTCAGCAACATTCAAGGGAAGAACTAAGTGCTGTAACGTGGCTAACACATGAAACGGATCTAAAACTGGCTTACAAAAATGGCCACTACCTCATGGACTACCAGAAACACAACAGGGCACACTCTGACCCAGTAAGCAGGGGGAAAAGCACCATGGGAGTAGAGCCTACCAACTACCAACATCGTGAGCATTTAACACAAGCTACTGGAATCACGGAGCCCAATACCCTACACCCACCACAATGCATTGCTGATGTGACTCTGCAGTGCGCATAACAGAAAAGGTGTCACACTCACCTGAGAGCCACATCAGAACCAGGGAAAGGCTGTCAGAGGATAGAACATATTCTGCTGTCAGGGAGGTGGGTACGGCATTTGAGGCTGGCATAGAGGCTGGAAAAAAACGTTTTTAAAGTGGGGTTTTTTTGGTGGGAGGGGGTTAGTGACCACTGGGGGAGTCAGGGGAGGTGATCCCCGATTCCCTCCGGTGGTCATCTGGTCAGTTGGGGCACTTTTTCGGGACTTGGACCTGAAAAAAAAGGGTCCAAATAAAGCGGACCAAATTCTTGTCAAAAACGCCCTTCTTGTTTAGATTATTAGCTAAAGATGCCCATCTCTCCTTGGCCGATAACCACGCCCCAGTCCCGCCTTCGCCACGCCTCCGACACGCCCCCGTCAACTTTGTTCGTTCCTGCGAAGGAATGCAGTTGAAGACGACCAAAATCAGCTTTCAATTATACCGATTTGGTCGCACACGGGAGAAAGACGCTCATCTCCCGATTTGGGTCGAAATATGGGCGTCTTTCTCTTTCGAAAATAAGCTGGATTGTGTTTTTTCTGCGTTTAGCTTTAGTTGGAATGCGTCCGCCCATGAGTTCATTATTTGGAGGCTGTGTACAATTTCATTTGTGATTTCGGTTATGTCTTGTTTGAACGGGATGGATATCGTGACATCGTCAGCATAGATGTATGGGTTAAGTCCTTGGTTGGATAGCGATTTGGCTAAAGGTGTCATCATTAAGTTAAAAAGGGTTAGTGAGAGCGGTGATCCTTGTGGTACTCCACATTCAGGTTTCTATGGTGTTGACGTTTTTGAGTTTGAGATCACTTGATAAGATCTTGCTGTTAAGAAGCCTTTAAACCATCTTAGTACGTTTCCTCCAATCCCGAAGTAGTCTAGGATGTTCGGGAGTATTTGGTGGCTGACCATGTCGAACGCGCTGGACATATCAAATTGTAGGAGTAGCACACTGTTTCCAGTTGCAGTTAGTTGTTTAAATTTGGTTATGAGAGTGGTTAGCACTGTTTCTGTACTATGGTTGGATCAAAATCCTGACTGTGATTCATGTAGTATTGTGAATTTGTTTAGGTAATTGGTGAGTTGTTTGGTTACCATACTTTCCATTAGTTTTACTATCAGGGGAATGGATGCTACTGGTCGATAGTTGGTTGTGTCATTTATTTTTTTCTTTAAGTCTTTGGGTATGGGTGTAAGTAATATATTTCCTTTGTCCTTGGGGAAAAGTCCGTGTTGTAGCATGTAGTTCAGGTGTGACGTAAGGTCTGTTATGAAGCGTTTGGGGGTGAACCTTATTAGGCTACTGGGGCAAATATCCAGTTTGGAGTGGGTTCTGGAGAATTTGTTGAGTGCTTGAGTGATGGTTTCTTCGGTTAACAGATTGAAGTCATTTCAGGTTCGGTCTGCTGGGTATTCACCGGGAGTGGGGTCCAGGCAATCCATACATTTTTCATGATCAATGGTATTGAGTGGTAATGTGGATCAAAGTTTTATAATCTTCTCATTTAAGTATTTGGCAAGTTGATCTGCCGATGGGGTGTCTGTGCTGGCTGTGGTAACCAGTGTGGTGTCTAATAGTTTATTCACGAGTTGGTACATTTTATGTGCGTCTTTGTAGTCTGGTCCTATTGATTCCCAAATCCATCCATCCACCTCCCCTCCGACCCTAGGTGCCCTCCTGGCACATAGCTCAAGGTACTATGGTGGTCTAGTAACTTCTTTGGGGCAGGAAAGGTCCACAGTTTTTCCTGCCCTCTGCCGTGGCGCTGATCCTCTCCTCTCTGCTTTTTAAAATGGCTGCCAAGACTTCCAGCAGCGGCCTCGCAAGACTTCCGTGGAAGTTCCCCGCGGAACCCCACTATCTCCACTCCTATGCAGCTCTCTACTTGAAATATGGCAAAGCAACACTGTGCCCCTAAAGCTGTAGCTCTTATTACAGCTATTGCCCCTGTGCAGACTGAATGCTTAGTCCAAGGCAGGATTCTGGTTCCATGTGATAAATGTATGCACACTGAATCCCTCATGAAAGAAGTACAAGAACTAAGAGAAGAAGTAGCAAAACTAAGAAGCATCTGTGACAACTAGAAATTCATGCAGGAGATGCATGTTGAAATATTGGGGATCTCCAGCAAAGGGAGAGAAGATCTTGAACAGAAAGAGGACAGCTGGACACAGGTCACCAGATCCTGTAAAATCTATTCCCCAACTTCATCATCTGTTGAACTGAAGAATCGGTTTGCAGCCCTGGAGGCAGAAGAGCTGAAAACATCTCAAAAAACAAGAGGAGAAGATGATCAATAATCCCAAAGCTACTGGATTGGTAGCCAATAAGAAGTGGAAGGTAGTGGTTGTTAGCGATTCTCTTCTGAGAGGTACTGAGGCACCCATCTGCCAACCAGACATGATGTCCAGGGAGGTGTGTTGTCTGCCTGGAGCCAAGCCTCAAGATGTAGCGGAAAGATTGCCTAGACTCATCAAGCCTATAAAACACTATTGTGACATTTGTGAGCCCTTGGCCCAGAGGTGGCCACATGAGAATCACTCAACCACCTTTGGTCCCCTCAAAAATAAGAGTACTCCCAAGAACTGGACTGGACCACAAGTAGAGATGAACTGAGGCAGCTTTATTAGTAGCAAAAAAACAAAAAAACACAGCTAAAAAGGTAGCCAAACGGCACAGAAAGGAAAACAGGCAGCCTAGCTATACAAGCTAACTTAGCTGAAGCAAGGCAAACATAAAACATAGAATAAGATAAAGTAGAACAGCCTAGCTGTATAGGGAAATCAAACATAAGCAGCCTAGCTGCACATCTCAATACTATCAGAGCAATGTAAACATATGGTATACAGTCAGTGGTGTGCTGGTACATTTTTAACAACATGCTCTCTCCCCGGTCCACCTCGGCACCCCCCCCCCCTCCACCACTGCGTCCCCCCCCCCCATCCACCTCTGCGCCCCCCCCCCAAAAAAAATTGCAGAGCTGGCTATAGCCAGGGGGGGGGGGGCAATGCATTGCTCTCTCCAGGAAAAAAAATTAAATGATCCCAGGTTCCAATCTAATTCATGTTTAAAATGGGATAAAATGCCATAAATAAGTAAATAAATATAAACTTTTAACGTTCAGCACCTGATTCTCAAAGTGGACATATTCCAAACACTATAATTAAAATAAATGTATTTTTTTCTACCTTTGTTGCCTGGTGACTTTGTTTCTCTGATCATGCTGGCCCAGTATCTGATTCTGCTGCTCTCTATCTGTTCCCTTGACGCTGTTTCCAGGGATTCCTTTCCATTTATTTATTTTCTTTCCTTCTTTCTTCTTAATTTCTGGTCCTCCGCACACTTGACTGTACAGTGGATCCAGCTTCTGCCTATTTTCTCCATCCGTGTGCAGTTTCTCTCCTCACTTCCTTTTCCCTCATCTAATCTCCTTCCTCTATCTTCCCTCCATGTCCAGCATTTCTTCTCTCTCCCTTCCCTCCTCTTCATCCATGTCCAGAATTTCTCTTGCCCTCCCCTCTGTCCATGTCCTGAAACTCTCCTCTCTCCCCTGTCCCCCTCTATCCATCCATACCCAGCAATTCTCTTCTCTCCCCTGCCCTCTACCCATCCATGCCCAGCAATTGTTTTCTCTCCCCTGCCCCCCTCTACCCATCCATGCCCAGCAATTCTCCTCCCTCCCCTGCCCTCCCCTCCCGCTCCCATCCCGCTCCCATCCATGTCCAACGATTTTTCTCCCTCCCCTGCCCTCCCCTCCCACTCCCATCCATGTCCAGTGATTCTCCTCCCTCCCCTGCCCTCCCCTTCTGCTCCCATCCCACTCCCATCCATGTCCAATGATTTTCCTCCCTCCCCTGCCCTCCCCTCCCGCTCCCATCCATGTCCAGCGATTCTCCTCCCTCCCCTGCCCTCTCTTCCCGCTTCCATCCATGTCCAGTGATTCTCCTCCCTCCCCTGCCCTCCCCTCCTGCTCACATTCATGTCCAACGATTTTCCTCCCTCCCCTGCCCTCCCCTCCAGCTCCCAAACATGCCCAGCGATTGTCCTTCGCCCCCACCGTCCCCTCCCGCTCCTATCCATCTTTTTTAAATACCTCCTCCGTTTAAGTGCCGCGTTAAAGCCCTGCTGCCTGTCTCTAGCTTTCCCTCCCTGTTTGGTTCAGTTTGTGAACTTCGTGCCCTTAGTCCCGCCTTCTGACGTATGCGGCGGCAGGCAGGCTTCACTGGACCAAAGCAAAGTTGAACGCTGAAGGCATTTCCTTTCAGGTGGGATGCAGAGAGGGCAGGAGGGAAGTGAAGGGCGGAGTCAAACCTGCCTCCTTGTTGATTTTACTACCGCAGCGCTGCCTGCCTGTTTGTCGCTGCGACTTCAGGTACCAAAGTCGCCGTTCCAGTCATCCTCGTTTGGGGGGGCAATGCCCCCCTGGCCCCCCCCCAGTCTACGCCCATGGTGTCTTCAGTAACGGACTGGCTAAGGTACTAAAGAGGGCTTTCAACTACATTTGCTGGGGATGGCTGAGAAAAGCCCCAAAGTAATTAATAACTCTCAGGAAGGTAAAACATCAAATACCCTTATAGAAAAGGAAAGCAAGACATCAAATACCCTTATAGAAAAGGGAGAAAAACAAGTAACACCTGGAGAGCCTTGTATACCAATGCCCATAGTATGAGAAACACATTTCTGGATCTAGAGGCTGCAATGATAGAAGCCGACTTGGATTTAGTTACGGTCACGGAGATGTGGTTCATGGACAGCCATGACTGGGATATAGTTCTGAAAGAAGAACAACAAAAAAGTAGCGAGATTCAATAGGGATGAGGCTGACTATTGCAAGGGATCTATTTATCCCGTCAGTAAAGCAAAAGTGTACACTAGAGCTAGACCAGAGAAGGCCTCTACATCTAGAATTATGCTCACAGGTTCACTTCACCATAAAAATACCCACAGATAAAACAGCAGAAAGCATATTAGAAGTGAGTCTGGAGATATCTTTACATCTCCACTCAACAGTTTGGCCCAACCTCCACCACCCTCCTCTCCACTACATGATTCCCATAAGGCTTTTTTTAGATTTAATGTGGGAGAAACAAGACAGGATGCAACTCCCACGACCACGATACCACTCACAGAAGAAACCACATCTACAGCAGAATAGGTTTAATCAGACCAACAGAGGATGCAAACGAGGCAGGGGCATGTTCAGGACATATCCTTTGATGAGATGGGATCACAGAGTGGACAGCTGGAGATAGAGATTCCAGTTTTCAACCTCTCTGATACAGAAATGTCAGGAAATAAATACAAGGTACTTCAAAAAGGTCTCTCGTTTGTACCTACTACCAGACATAACCCTTTTCAGACATGCATAGACCTATTTAAGTTTGTTCATAAACTACAAATTTCTTACTTTTTTTTTCACAAAGGACTCCAAATGTAGATTTATCAGTTGTCAAGCTTCCATCCACCTGGATACCTCCAGGACCTATGGACCCCTTGATCCATACCTAATCATCTCAGCATCACCCTCGCAAGTATAGCCCTCACTAATAATTTTCTCTGCTTTCAAGGAATTTTCTATCAACAGATCAAGGGCACAGTGATGGGTGCAGCCATGGCCCTGGACTTGGCAAACTTATAAGTCGCCCATTTTGAAATAACTTTCCTTACCACGCATCCATACAAAGACAATATTGTGTTCTACAAATGGTATATCAACTACATTTTTATTATATGGCAAGGAGATATAAGCACTCTACAGGAATTCCACTCCTGGTTAAACCTACAAGATGACAATGTGAAATTTAAAATGCAACATAGTTCTACTCCCATTAGTTTCCTGGATCTCCTCCAAGATAGACGGACGCCTGAAAACCAGCCTCTTCAGAAAACCTACAGATCGCAACACATACCTACATTACCAGAGTTACCATCATTTAGCCTTAAAGAAGAATTTACCGCTAAGTCAGTTTCTGCGCCTGAGAAGAATCTGTATGGACCTCGAAGATTACAATCATGAGGCTCAACGCCTACATCAAAGATTTCGCAATAGAGGCTATGCTACCAGGCATATCATCATCGGACATCATAGAGCCATCATGACTAGCAGAGAAGAACTAACTCAGTCTCAAACACCTAAAGTGAAACCTGATTTAGTCTGTACTCTTTGATATTCACATCTGCCTAAAAACATACAGACAAGCATACGGCACCACTGGCACATACTTGAAGGCCATACCTGTTTTAAAGATAAAGTCTGATCATAGCTCACTCTAGAGACCGGAACCTTAAAGAAAAACTTTTACCCTCCTGCCTACCAAGCCCACGTGGAGCCACACATACTCACTTCCTTGATCTTTCCAGCTGTGGCACATGCAGTGTCTGTAAGCACTCCTTGGAAATGTTGACCTTTATCCACTCACAGAGTCAGAGATCATATACTCTTCGACATAACTCCAATTGCAACACCACTTATATTCTTTAGTATTTGTCCTTGCAACTTGCTATACATTGGCAAGACCGTCCGGATAGTTAAAATGTGAATCATAGAGCATTGCAATAACATCAAACGCAACAATATTAAAGCTCTGCTTGTTCAGCATTGACAAGAGACTGGCCACACTGTAGAAGACTTGAAAGTTTTTGTTTTCAAGCCATTCCAACAAAACTGGAGGAGAATCAACTTGAATAAGATTTGTCTACAACAGGAACAGAGCCTTATTTTTCACTTTAAGGAGAAAGGGAATGGTACTTATATACCACCTTTCTGTGTATTTTCCAACTACATTCAAAGCTGCTTACATATTATATACAGGTACTTATTTGTACCTGGGACAATGGAGGGTTAAGTGACTTGCCCAGAGTCACAAAGAGCTGTAGGGGAAATTGAACCCAGTTCCTCAGGATCAGAGTCTGCTGCACTAACCACTAGACTACTCCTCCACTCACCCTACACATAGACTACACACCCTTTCTATAACCAGTTGCAACCAACATTTTACAATATTTACATAGGTTTTTCCCTAACATAGCTATCCTCATACACCATAAACCATTGGGCTAATTTTCAAAGCACTTAGCCTTCCAAAGTTCCATAGGTTTCTATGGAACTTTGGAAGGCTAAGTGAAAATATGCCTGCATATGTCCCACTACCTTAGCAGTTAGGTGATGTACTTGCTACATCCATGGTATTGCCACACAAAAGCATATATCTGACACGTATAAACCCAAACAGGTGTTTGAACAGATATGAATCTTTTATTAAATCTTTTCATTATCATGTCACTATCAGCGGGTTTGCTGTATCTAAAGCATTTATTATAACAGGTCTTCATTCCATATGTGGTATCATCATATACTATTTGTGCCATAATTGTCTTCATCAATCCATTAACTTTCACCAGCTATGTAGTCTTCCCACTCACCATGTTTTTTTTCTGCATTTCAGCCCTGACATTTCCTGCCTTCACTTTGTCCCCTTCCTTTAAAGTGTCTCTTCCCTCCTCTTCCTCCACCCCCTTTCCCCCCTTGTTTAAAATGTTGTTAATTTTTATCATATGTCCCTCACACAATACAGGCTTTCCATTATTTCGGATTTCCTAACAGTATTTTTAATTTTATTACTGCTACAGATGTTTAGTTTCCGTTTTGTTTTCCCACATACGGTTTTTGTTTAATTTTTCCCTTTTGTTTTCTCATTGTACAGTTCCCTATATTTTCACGGCATTTTCAAAATAGTATTTTAATGTTATTACTGCTATGGATGTGTAGTTTCCGTTTTGTTTCCCATCGTACGTTTTTTTTTTCCTTTTTGTTTTCTCATTGTACAGTTCCCTATTTTGTTCACGGCATCGTTTGTGAACACCCCACCCCCTATGCTGCGTATTTTATCACGTGATGCGCTCACGTCCTTTCTTTGGTTTGTTTGGCCACGCCCTTTTTTTGCTACCGTTGTCATATCATCACTTCAAATATCCTTGCCGGCTTTACTTTTCTCATCGCTGCTCAGCACTATTGTGATTGACTTTTATCAAAGGTTTGTTGCTTTTTTTTCTTTCGGATCGTTACGCTACCGGTTTGTTTTGTCCCCTTGGGGTATCGTTTCCCAGGACCGTTTTTTTTCCAGTCGTACATCACTTTTATGATTAGTTGCGGTCCTGTGTGTCACTCTACATTAGCCTCTTGGCTACAGTTCCCTTTTTACTCCCGGACTCTAGCATATGTTTTCCTCAGACTATTCACAGCCCCTCCTTTCAGCACTGTTAGTTTACACTTTGTCTAAGTCAAGCCCTCGTCCGCTCCTGTTATTTACATTCCATTCAGTTCAAGAGCAGCACTGGACTGGTTATTATGAGCTTGTCTTTCTTCGATAATGTCCGTTCCCTCGGGCGGAGGTGGAGCATTCGGGACTTTTTCCCGGTCTTCTCCGGATGAGGGCTCGCTTGGATGCGTTCGAGCGTTGTCAAGGGAAACGTAAAGGGACGCGGCCTAAGAAGTTGCTGGTCCTTTGCTGTTTGAGAGATTCTGTTGGAGCCGGACTTTGCGTTAGTACCTATAGGAGGTAAGAAACCAGGTAATATAAAGAAAAGTTCAGAAGCAGATCGTAGTGGATAATTTTCGAGGTTGCAGACGCCTGTGGAAAACAGGCCGCAAAGCACGGAGTGAGACGTTTTGCCTTTCACCGGTTTTCCCGCTTTCAGATCCCAAAGATCTCATCTCACGGATCCTTTTGATTACTACCTTAACGGCAGTGTTGACTGCCTCAGGAAATCCGTCTCGCTGCACCCTTTGTGTATGGTGTACAGCGCTGCGTATGCCTTGTAGCGCTATAGAAGTGATTAGTAGTAGTAGTAGTAGTCCCACCTACTTGGTTTCCCTATCAGTGCTGGAGATTGTGGGTATGGTGAAGACTTGGTTAGAAGTTATTTATAGCCGTTTGGGAGGGCAGAAACGTAAATCCAAGTCTTTGGTTTGGCATCTCGTGTAGTCAGTACAGCACTAGAATTTCAGTAATTATGATATTTTCCTATCACTTTTTTCTGTTACTGGTTATCTGCAGAGTGGGTGTGGAGCAAGAATACTTTATTCCCAGAATGGAACGGGTAAATGGCATTAGATAAGCTATGGTAGGGGCAAGGAACCAGTGGCCTGCCATTGAATTTTATGTGGGCTTTGAGACCATGGAAACTAAACACAGAAAAGTAATTAACCAGAGTTTTGGTGATTTTAAATTCTGTATTTAACAAAATGTTAAGAATAGCCACTCTAGCAGTTTGTTGCCATAATTTTAAATTTTAGTTACATTTTTACACATTATTACAAAAGGTCTGTGCATTTCTGGTTCAGACATTATATAATGTTGCGACCTGCTAGGGCTAGACATCATGAGGCTAATTTTCAAAGCACATAGACTTACAAAGTTACATATAAGAACATTAAGCGTTGCCATACTGGGACAGACCGAAGATCCATCAAGCCCAGTATCTTGTTTCTAATAGTGGCCAATCCAGGTCACAAGTACCTGACAAACCCCCAAAACAGTAAAAAAGATTTTGTGCTGCTTATCCTAGAAATAAGAAATGGATTTTCTCAAGTCATCTTAATCATGGCTTATGGACTTTTCTTTCAAGAAATTATCCAAACCTTTTTAAAACCCTGCTAAACTAACTGTTTTAACCACATTTTATGGCAGTGAATTTCAGAGTTTTAATTACAAGTTGAGTGAAGAAATATTATTTTGGTTTGTTTTAAATGTACATTTTGGTTAGACCTATTTCAATCAAGACTGAGGAAACTGGAGAGTCATGGGATCGGAGGTAGGGTATTACTATGGATTAAGAGCTGGTTGAAAGATAGGAAGCAAAGAGTAGGGTTGAATGGTCAGTATTCTCAGTGGGGAAGGGTAGTTAGTGGGGTCCCGCAGGGGTCTGTGTTGGGACCGCTGCTTTTCAACATATTTATAAATGACCTAGAGATGGGAGTAACTAGTGAGGTAATTAAATTCGCAGATGACACAAAATTATTCAGGGTCGTCAAGTCGCAGGAGGAGTGTGAAAGATTACAGGAGGACCTTGCGAGACTGGGGGATTGGGCGTCCAAGTGGCAGATGAAGGTCAATGTTGACAAGTGCAAAGTGATGCATGTGGGTAAGAGGAACCCGAATTACAGCTATGTCATGCAAGGTTCCGCGTTAGGAGTTATGGACCTAGAAAGGGATCTGGGAGCCATCATGGATAAGACGTTAAAAACGTCTGCCCAGTGTGCTGCTGCGGCTAAGAAAGCACACAATGTTGAGTATTATTAGGAAAGGGATGGAAAACAAACACAAGGATGTTATAATGCCATATCGCTCCATGGTGCGACTGCACCTCGAGTATTGTGTCCAATTCTGGTCGCTGCATCTCAAAAAAGATATAAAGGAATTAGAAAAGGTGCAGAGAAGGGTGACGAAAATGATAAAGGGAATGGAAAGACTTCCCTATGAGGAAAGGCTGAGAAGGTTAGGGCTCTTCAGCTTAGAGAAAAGGTGACTGAGGGGTGATATGATAGAAGTCTACAAGATAATGAGCGGAGTAGAGCGGACAGATGTGAAGCGTTTGTTTACACTTTCAAACAAAAACAAAACCAGGGGACACAAGATGAAGGTAGAATATGGTAGATTTAAAACAAATAGAAGGTTTTTCTTTACTCACCGTGTAGTTAGACTCTGGAACTTGTTGCCGGAGAATGTAGTGACAGCAGCTGGCTTTATGGAATTTAAAGGGGGTTTAGACAGATTCCTGAGGGGAAAGTCCATTGAACATTATTAAATTTTTTTTTTTTTTTTGGGGGGGGGGGGTTGCCGGGTTCTTGAAGCCTGGATTGGCCACTGTCGGAGACAGGATGCTGGGCTTGATGGACCCTTGGTCTTTTCCCAGTATGGCGGTGCTTATGTACTTATGGTGCCTTAAATGACCAGATAGCCACTGGAGGGATTTCTGATAACATTTCTGCATCTGTTACTATGGGACTCATTTTCAAAAGAGAAAAACTACTAAAAAGTACATAAAGCAGGATTTGGATATTTGTCCCTCCAAAACACCCAAATCAGTATTTTTGAAACCCATTTTCCAGATGTTTTTCTATGCTGTTCATCTGCAGTGCGTCAAAAACTCAAGTGGGCATGTTGGGAGCCTGTTAAGGGTGGGATTTGGGCGTGCCTAAGACAAAAATGTCCAGGACTAGAATTAAGATGTTTTGAGCTAGATCTATTTTAATAATGACTAAGCCACAAAAAAGTTCCCTAAATGACCAGATGACCAATGGAGGAATAAAGGAATGACCTCCCCTTACTCCCCCAGTGGTCACTGACCCCCTCCCAAAGATGTAAAAGAAACAGTACATACTAGCCTCTATTACCCCCTTCAGATATTATAGCCAGTCCTGTTAGTGCAGCAAGCATGTCCCTGGAGTAGCCTAGTGGTCAGTGCAGTGCACTGTGGAGAATGAGACCCAGGCCAATAATCCACTCTAACTGGTACACTTGTGGTGGAATGTGTCATCTCTCCAAACGCCACCAAAAATCTGCTGTACCCACATATAAGTGATACCTACAGTTATAAGGGCTATTGTAATAGTGTATAGTTGGGTACATCAGGTTTTTGGTGGGGTTTGTAGGGCTCACTGTATAATGTAAGGGAGAAATAGTGAGATGTGTACCTGGGAGCTTTTATGCAAAGTACACTGCAGTGCATACTAGGGTTTCCCACGGCTCTGCTGGAATGTTTGTGTGGCCAGACTAGTAAGAATGCTGGCTCCTCCTATATCTCAATGGCTTGATTTTGTGTTTTTCACTTGAACAGAGCACAAAAACATCTTTCAAGTGTCCATAAAAAAAAAAGGTAGATGTTTTGCTGTTTCAAAAGTGGCTATCACTCCGGTTTACTAAGCAGTGCTAGCAGCTGTTCATGCACTAGTGCCAACATGACCCATTCATGGACAACCACTTGCGCTGCTTAGTAAACCGGCGTGATAGCCATTTTCGAAACAGCAAAACATCTGTCTCTTTTTTTTTTTTTTTTAAATGGCCACTTGAAAGATATTTTTTTGCTATGTGCATTTATCTTTTTGGTCCATTTTTTGAAAAAAAAAAAAAAAAAGTTAGTGAAAAGCGCACAAAATCAAGCCACTGGGTTATAGGAGGGGCCAGCATTCTTAGTAGACTGGCCACACAAACATCGCAGCAGAATTGTGGGGCAACCTAGTGTGCACTGCAGTGGACTTCACATAAAAGCTCCCAGGTACACTTCTCACTATTGTTCCCTTACATTGTAGAGTGTCAGCACTAGCACATGGATAGCCGCTAGCGATGTTTCGTAAACAGACCCCTATGTTTGCTATTTGAATTCTGGATGTTTTGAGCAAATGTCCAAAGTTGGACTTAGATGTCATATCGAAAATGCTCCTCCATGTAACTTTGTAAATCTATGAAAATTGAGCACCTATACTTCTAACTATTAAGGGCTTCTTTTACAAAGCCGCACTGCTGATTCTCAGTGCGGGAAATGAGAGGAAGCCTATTTAATTCCTATGGGCTTCCTCTCATTTGCCGCACTGAGAATCAGCAGTGCGGCTTTGTAAAAGAAGCCCTAAATTTTTATTAGGGCTGTATTTCAATTGAAATGTTAATCCCATGATTAAAAGTACTGGTATGTTGTTTTATTTTTTTTTTTCCCATTGCAGCTTCTTGTGACTTTGGGCAGGTCAATTATGGACTTTGTTACTAAACTACTGTAGTGATTCCTGCGCAGGAAATGCAACGAAGCCCATTCAAAATGATTAGGCAGCGGCCCATCTGTTGTGCCAGGAATCACTAGTGGAATCACTAGCGTGGTTTAGTGAAAGAGGCCCTTAATCCTCCGTTGCCCAGAGTCACCAGGAGTTGCAGTGTAGGGGGGAGGGGAAATGTACCTTTAATCATGCAGTTAAAAATTTTAATCGAAACACAGCCCTTAAAAAAAATTAAAGAATAAAAAGCAATGATAAGAAATACAAAATACAAATTGAAAAATTACAAATTAAAGAATCTAAAACAGCAAGCACAATAGCTATAAACAACCTAGCAGTTGTCACAGCCTACTTCAGAAAACAAAGCCTGATTTGTACTTAATTATTTGCTGGTAAATGGATATGTGCCCAGACAATTGAGTTATTTGAGAATTACCTACTCTCCCTGCAGGTAAAAGTATGTGCACATGGCTCTTGGGGTTACTATAGTTGTTTGGCCTCCTATTTTTTTGTGTGTTACATTTGTACCCCGTGCTTTCCCACTCATGGCAGGCTCAATGCGGCTTACATATTGTCTACAGGTACTTATTTTGTACCTGGGGCAATGGAGGGTTAATTGACTTGCCCAGAGTCACAAGGAGCTGCCTGTGCCTGAAGTGGGAATCAAACTCAGTTCCTCAGCTCCCCAGGACCAAAGTCCACCACCCTAACCACTAGGCCACTCCTCCACTAGGCTGCTTTTAACTTGTAACTCCTTATTCAAAACCCCTATCTGTCCTGTTTGTGTGTCTTGGATAGACTGTAAGCTCTGTTGAGCAGGGACTGTCTTTTACGTGTTTACTTACAACCAGTAGTGCTATAGAAAAGATTAGTATTAATAGAAGTGGTTCTAGATTCTGCTGAGGTCTTTCAGCCTTGTATTCTTTCTAATGGTGAGGGCGTTCAAGATCATAAAACAAAAGAATTGCTGTACAGGTGGCAGGAGACGTGGTCACACAGTCACCAACATTCTTCTTAATTTGTTGTGAATCGTGTGCCTTCCTCAGATCATAGCAATGTGGGGTACTTATTTTGATGTTGTCACATACCTGGAACATCAGACGTGGAGGCAGAGGCTAGCATACACTTCTCTCTTCAGTTCCAGTTTGACGCGCATACACTTTGAGCGCGCCTACTCTGACGTCAGACGCCTTCACTTTAAAACTAGGAGTTTCCCTCCCCTCTCTGCCTCAGCTACTTCTTCCTGTTATCTGGTGCGTTCCTGCTGTAATTATTCCTGTTTTACTTGGTTTTGACTCTGTGTTTAAACCAGACCTTTGCTGGATTGTTGCCTGCCCTGACTCTGTGCCTGGACCTGACTTTGCTGGGTTGCTGCCTGCCCTGACTCTGTGCCTTGACCTGACCTCTCTGCTGATTGTTGTCATTCTCTGTCATCTCCGTCTTGCTCTCATCCCACTTTCCGAGTCTTTCTGGCCATCCAAAATCAGGGGCTCAACTGCTGGTAAACAGTGGTCGCCGCAGGTGAAGCGTGGGGATTACTGACTGCTGGTCTTCGGATTGGCGTAAGGGCTCACTCCATTCCTGGACATTGTGACAAATGTCAGTTTCCTGAGCACAGAGTGCACTGGTAATGAAAACATTCAGTACTAAGTGTGGTTTGTTACTGCAACCTGATGAAAGAGCACTGTTCAAAATAAAGTAAAGAAGAATGTCGTGGCTTGTTTGACTGCATCTCCTGCTGCTATGTCTTGCTACCTGCTGCTGCTGCCCCATCAGAGTCACTGTTCTTCTTGCACCTGCTTTCCTGCAACACAAAGCACTAGTTGAGAAGTGCTGCATTTGAATATGATCAGAATTGAGTTCTGAAGTTATAGGTATAAGATAAGGAGTGTTATTTTAATTACCTGACACAGGAAGGAGTTCCTGCTTCTCAGATCTAGAGTCCTATCATTAGGGGTCAGTTTCCTTCTTAGATTTATTTGGCCTCGATACTCAAAACTCCAGCGCTGTACTGAACAGGGCGCAAGAACAATTCCTTAATGCTCAGTGCTAATGAGATGCAAATATAGGTGCGCTCGTAGTGTTGAGCATTAGGGAGTTCTTGGGGAGTTGAGGATGGTGCCTGGTGCGTGTACTCGAGTGCATGCCCAGAGCGTCAGAGGAGGGAAGGAGGAGAAAGTTTCCGGTTTCCTCTCTTCCTGTCACGACCAACTTTTAACCTCTATGGTTTGCTGATCTGGAAGTTCACAATCTAAGGGTCGGGGTGGAGGGGTCTGCTCTTGGTTGTACTGCCTGCTCGCGGGGGGGGGGGGGGGGGGGGGGGGGTGGAGGGGAGGTATGATCACATCCTGGCTGGGGTGAGGGTGGGGGGGTAAGCTCCCAAAATGTCTGCCCCTTCGCTCTCTTGCACTTGCACCTGCCTTTCCGGAGGGAGTTAATATCAACCAAATCCCCGGAGGATGCAGCACGAGGAATAGTGCAAATCCCAAATCTCACCCAAGGGTCAGCAGGGGGAGGCAGTCACCTATCCCTACTGCAGCACAAAATCATCTAGGAATCTTCTCTTGCGTCTTCAGCACCCTAATGCCAGCTCCAAGCTGGCGTAGGATTTGCAGCACTATGGGTGCCCTTGTGTTGACTGCAATTGTATGAGCATCACAGTGAATAACAAATGACCCCTATTTGCATGCATTAGCATGCTGCTTGCGCTAATGGTGGGTGCACATGTAGGAGTCTTTCAGCATACTGCACATACTGTATATATGTGCGCTAGTCTGGCACTAATGACCTCTAGTGCCTGCACTTACTTTTGAGCATCAGGGCCCTTGTAAATGTGTGTTGAGGTTTTAAGATAATGTTTTTATGTGTTGTGATCCAGCTCATTTAACATCTTTTCTTGATAGTAAAGGTCAATATGATGTCACAGAATCAGGTTGCTATAACTTCCCTAAGATTTATTAGAAGAGTTTGATGGTATAGTTAAGTTATGACCCTCTGATTAGCCTGATTTGGCGTTATAATTTGTTTTCTTTTTGATTTGATATGAACATATGTAATTAGTCTTGTTTTTCTAATGGGTCTGTCCTCCCTCCCATTTGCTTTGAGGGAAAAGATAGATTAGTTCAATTAATAATGTTACTTTGTAAATTTTCTTTCCTTTTGCATGCATCGACTTTTCTAATATAAGTTTGCTTATAATTAAGAGTTTTCGTTGTACTGTTAAAATGCATATAAAAATAAGAAATGATGGTATTTGTGTGTGTGCACATGTGTAAATGTCTGTTATGTTCCTAAGTGTTATTCTTTAATACACATGTACCTTACATAGCCCATGTTTTATGGGTAAGAGTACACATGGGTGTAGCGTAGGCAGGATTCGTGTGTAACTTAGAATACTATAAGTTACGTGTGTATCTCTGGCATCTAGATGGGAACACTTATGCTCCAGCTCTGTCACTAGTGTAAATGCTCATGACAAACTGCATACGTGCAGAAAAAGTAGTTGTATACATTCTTTTCTAGAATAAGTGCAGTATTATAGAATTATTCTCTTAATGGGCAGACAAGGACCCAAACTTATGACCTCGTTAGCACGCAATTTACTCTTGATTTTCTCATGCTATTCTTAGGGGTATGTTTACTAAGGTGCGTTAGCGTTTCTAACGCACCTTTAAATTTAAGGTGCGTTAAACGCTAACGCGCCTATATATTTTTTTGGGCGTGTTAGCGTTTAACGTGCATAAACCATTTACGCGCATTAAAAATGCTAACGTGCCCATAGCTCACCTTAGTAAACATAGGCATTAATCTTGATAACTGTAAGAAATATTGCGCTAATGGGTAGTGCAGTAGGCTTGCAAATTGCTGATTAAGGGGTAATTTTACTATGGTGCGCTAATGAAGTGCCCATAGCTATACAGTGGGCTGTATGGCATTTAGCGTGTAGTAAATCCCTTCGGGCACCTTAGTAAAAGGACCCCTAAGCATAGGCGCCCCGTATAAGAGGCTTGGGGAGGCTAAGCCTCCCCAGCCGAATCGTCAACTTCCGCTTGTTGTGGAGCCCACCCTCCCGCCCCGCGCATTTTCATTTTTTATTTCCGTGGCAGCGACGTCAATGAAGAAAAAGACTACAGGCTCGCCGCCAGCTTCTCCCTTCTCTCTGCTCTCGCGGAAACAGGAAATGCATCACGGGACACTGTGTGCAGAGAGAAGGGAGAAGCTGGCCGCGAGCCTGTAGTCTTTTTCTTCATTGACGTCGCTGCCACGGAGCGTATGGAGGTAAGCTCCGCCCCCTTTAGCCTCCCCAAACAGTTGGGCTACCGACCGTCTATGCCCCTAAGTAATTGCTCCGAATGTAAAAAAAAAAAAAAAAGCCCACCATAAAATCTAGTGTGATTTCTTACTCTTTTTAGTGCTGAATTTTTACACCTGGCAACTTTGGCTGGATCAAAACTTCACATAGAGTTGGCAGCACTGCTTCAAGCAGAAGTGCTGCTGTTCTGCAAGCCAGAGAAGAAGATTATGGAATGAGAGGAGAGGAGCAATAAATATTCCATTGGAGGGGGGAGGATATGAATTATGATTTTGCTGTAAGGAGGCTCTTTTTCTTCTAGGGTAGGGCTGTCCAAGATACAACCAAGAGCTCTGAGAGGAAACACCAACCCTCCTCCCTACCCTCTTGAGGAAGAGTTGGTTTCTATGGCTTTTTCCAGACTGGTGTTCCTTGGTGATTTGGGGGGGGGGGGGGGGGGGGGGGGGGGAGATTTTATAACATAGTGCCTAAAAATGAACTTGTTTTAATCTTATTTTTATAAAAGTGATAAAATCAACAGTCTAATTAGAGGTAAAATTGCACGTACACAGCTCAAAAAATACACCTCACTATAAAATTACTATAAAATATTTTGGTAGACTATCATATTGGAAGCAATTACCACCCATTATCACATTTGGCTTGTTAGTAGACTAGATGGATTGTGCTGGTCTTTATTTGCTGTCGTTTACTGAGTTATTTCTAGAGTTAGAATTATCAATCCAGTATTTTTATGGTTTGTGAAAAACAGCATATTTAAAAAATGTATTTTAAAAAAGATTTTTAAATCTATTTCCAAGAAAAACATGTACTATTAATAAAAAGTAATCCGTTAAATCGCTTATCACCAACTAAGTACATAAGTAATGCCACACAGGGAAAAGACCAAGGGTCCATTGAGCCCAGCATCCTGTCAACGACAGAGGCCAATCCAGGCCAAGGGCACCTGGCGAGCTTCCCAAACGCACAAACATTCTATACATGTTATTCCTGGAATTGTGGATTTTTCCCAACTCCATTTAGTAGTGGTTTATGGACTTGTTCTTTAGGAAATCGTCTAACCCTTTTTAAACTCTGCTAAGCTAACCGCCTTCACCACGTTCTCCGGCAACGAATTCCAGAGTTCAATTATGCGTTGGGTGAAGTAAAATTTTCTCCGATTTGTTTTAAATTTACTACACTGTAGTTTCATCGCATGCCCCCTAGTCCTAGTATTTTTGGAAAGCGTGAACAGACACTTCACATCCACCTGTTCCACTCTACTCATTATTTTATATACCTCTATCATGTCTCTCCTCAGCCATCTCTTCTCCAAGCTGAAAAGCCCTAGCCTCCTTAGTCTTTCTTTATACGGAAGTCGTCCCATCCCCGCTATCATTTTAGTCGCCCTGAATATCACCACAGAATACCCAGCAAAAAAGTGGTTCCTTGTCATCAAGCAGATGAAGCCATTACGTATGGGTTGTGTCCATCAACCAGCAGAGGGAGATAGAGAGCATTCAACTTTCCACAGTGCCTCATGGCTAGCCAGCTCCACTGCCTCTTCAGTATTCTCTATCTCCCCAAGCAGGGTGGCTGCAGCAGCTTCGAGCTCCATCAAAAATCTGCCTGGGGGTGGCTCCTGGCTTGCCAGTTGTTAGCTGGGGTGTTAGAGGCTATAGCAGCTTCACTTTGAAGGCACATAGGTTAGCCCTTTCCCTGCCTTACCCTATGTGGACATATTAGCTTGCTTTTCCCTGTCCTTTCTCACTCAGTGGATGCAGGCACATTGGTTCGCCTTTCCCACTCATCTGAGCCTCCGGAGTTCTTATTACCTCTGCTTTCCTCACAGCGTTAAAAAAAAAAAAAAATGGAACAGAGGTTTTCCTTTGATTCTTCTATGGGACCGGAGCTGTGATACTCGGTCTGGTGAGGTAAGAGTGTTTTCTAACTCCTCCCGGGTGGTCTCGCGATCGGGGCGATTTTGGCGCGAAACCGCCATTTTGAATTTTCCCGCCGCAGAGAATGTAAAGCGCTGTTCCCGGTGTGGCAAGTGCATATCAGCAGCGGGGCTCTGTAAATCGTGCTGTACAGGTGTAAGAGCCGGCCCGAGCATGGCAAGCGATGATTCTCCTGCTCAGAGCTGGCAGCGGACGCCATTTGGAATTCTCCGCATGGCGCGGCCTCTGTAGAGACGGAGAGCCCTGAGCCTGGGGGGGGGGGGGACCTCAAATTGAGGCTATTCAGGGAGCGGCTAGCCCCGGACGGGATCTGGGTGCCCAGGGTGAGTTTTTCTCCCCTGATTTTGTGTTATTGCATAAAGCATACATGCTGAAAAGAGCTCTCCCTCAAGGGACGTCTGAGGCCCCTTCTATTGTCTCCCCCCCCCCCCCCGGTGGATTCTGGCCTGGGACTGCCCGCTGAGGCTATTTTCCCTGATAATTGGCATAAAGAAAAGCGTAGAAGGGCTAATTCCCCTTCAGATTGTGGTGCACCTCCTTTCTCCCCCCCCCCCCCCCCCCCCGTGGTTGGGCTGTGAGAGTTCGGAGAGTTATGGCAGGCCTTCGTGGTCTGAGGAGCCAGAGTCAGGTGCAGAATTACCACAGGATCTGGATGATCCCTCCTCGGTGAGGATTTTCCACCGTGATGAGCTGCCAGCGCTTATTTCAGATGCCCTACAGGTCCTTTCTATTGACGAGCCTGACAGTGGCACTGCCTCCTCTGTGAATCCTAGGATGGCTAGTACCAAAAAGCCTGCTCGAGCCGTTTCTTTGCATGACTCCATCCAAGAGCTTATTTCCGCTCAGTGGGCTGACCCCGAGGGACCTTTGAAAGTTTCCAGGGCTATGGGGCAATTTATACCCTCTGTGTGAGGAGCATTTGGCTCGCTTTGCAATGCCTAAAGTAGATGCCCTAGTCACTGCGGTGACAAAGAGAACTACCCTCCCTGTGGAAGGAGGAGTTGCCCTGAAGGATGTACAAGACCAAAGGCTGGAAGCAGCACTTAAACGTTCCTTTGAAATTGCAGGTCTTACTGTTCGGATGTCTGCGTGCAGTTGTTATGCTGCTAGAGCCTGCCTGGCGTGGTTGCAACAGGTAGTGGAACAGCCCGGAGATGGAGTGGAGCCCATCTCGGATGTGGCTCCGCGGCTGGAGTCGGCCTTGTCCTTTTTGGCTGATGCCCTTTATGATATTGTCAGAGGTGTGGCTAAACAAATGGCAGTAGCAGTGGCGGCTCGCCGTCTTATTTGGCTACGACATTGGGCAGCGGACATGGCCTCTAAGCAAAGGTTGGTGAAGTTGCCCTTTCAAGGCCTTCTCCTATTTGGTGAGGAGTTGGAAAAAAAAATTGTTAAAGGTCTGGGAGATCCTAAACCCCAGCGCTTGCCCGAAGATAGGCCGAGGCCTTCCTCCAAGGGCCAGGCGGTCCACTCCTCTTATAGACCTCGCTTCCGTGAAGCTAGAAGGTACCGCCCAGGGCATTCTGCTGGGTTCACTTCTCGTGCCCGTTTTTCAGCAGAGGCCACAGCCACCGGCTCTAGGCCTGGAGTTCAGGGGCGACCCTCTCAATGATGGTACGCCGGTTCCCTCCTCGCTTCCTGTCATCAGAGGACGTCTTTCCCTCTTTGCCGAGGAGTGGGCCAATATTTCCTCAGATCAGTGGGTTCTGGACCTGATCAGAGATGGCTAAAGAATAGAATTCAACGCCCCAGTAAGAGACATGTTTGTGGAGTCTCGATGCGGTTCTGCCGCCAAACGGGCGGCGGTAGAGGAGACTTTGCAAGATCTGATTCAGTTAGGGGCCGTGTCCCCAGTATCTCCCGTCAAACACGGCTATGGCCGATACTCCATCTACTTTGTGGTGCCGCGAAAAGGTGGGTCTTTTCGCCCTATTCTGGACTGAATAATGAAACAAGTGTCTGAGAATGCGGCATTTCCACATGGAAACCCTGCGCTCCGTCATTGCTGCGGTACAGCCAGGAGAGTTTCTCATGTCTGTAGACCTGAAAGAAGCTTACTTGCACATACCGATTTGGCCCCCGCACCAGAAGTTTCTGAGGTTTGCAGTGTGGGAAAATATTTCCAGTTCCGGGCCTTGCCTTTTGGCCTCGCCACAGCTCCCCGAACCTTTTCAAAGGTAATGGTGGTAGTAGCTGCTTTGCTCAGGCGAGAATGTATTAGGGTTCACTCGTACCTAGACGACTGGCTCATCAGAGCAGACTCTGTAACAGAGAGCTATCAAGCTACAACCAGAGTGGTCTCAGTACTTCAATCTCTAGTCTGGGTCGTCAATATGGCCAAAAGTCACCTGACCCCCTCGCAATCTCTAGAATATTTGGTGACCAGGTTCGACACCGACTCGGGCTTTGTATACCTACCCGAGCTAAGGCGGTGCAAGCTTCGGAATCAGGTCTGTCTGCTCCTGAGGAT
This sequence comes from Microcaecilia unicolor, assembly GCF_901765095.1. NCBI lineage: Eukaryota > Metazoa > Chordata > Amphibia > Gymnophiona > Siphonopidae > Microcaecilia > Microcaecilia unicolor. The sequence continues at coordinate 53,553,535 of NC_044038.1, forward strand.
GCCCCGCCCGCGAGCTTGGGACATTGTCCAGCTGCTGGGATGGATGACAGCCACATTGGAAGTGGTGCCCTGGGCGAGAACGCACCTGAGACCTCTACAGTATTCCCTACTTCAAAGATGGTCTCCAGTTTCTCAGGATTATCAATGCAGACTTTCTTGGCTCCCTGCGGCCCCTCTCAGCATGGAGTGGTGGCTCTCAGACAGCATGCTGCGGCGAGGAATGCCGCTGGCGCTCCCCTATTGGTGTCTAGTAGTGACAGATGCCAGCCTGAAGGGCTGGGGCGCACATTGTAAGGGGAAGCATGCACAGGGTCTATGGACACCCGAGGAGTCGGTGTGGTCCATCAACCGCCTGGAGTTGAAAGCGGTGTTTCAGGCGCTTCTGGCCTTTCAAGTGACCCTGGAAGGATTGGCTGTCAGAGTGATGTCGGACAACACGACAGCAGTGGCCTACATAAATCGACAAGGCGGCACTCAGTCTAGAGCACTGGCCGCGCAGGCCGAACAGATTTGCCACTGGACCGAGCTGCATCTTCAGTTTTTGTCGGCAGCTCACATTGCAGGTCAGAGCAACGTGCAAGCCGATTATCTAAGCAGGCATCAGATCGATCCAGCAGAATGGGAACTAACAGACGAAGTATTCCTGCAGATATGTGCCAAATGGGGCAAGCTCGTGATGGATCTTATGGCGACAAGTTCAAATGCCAAAGCCCCGTGCTTCTTCAGCAGACGGAGAGATCCTCGCTCAGCAGGGTTGGATGCCTTGACTCAGCCCTGGCCTCCGGGCCTACTATATGTGTTCCCTCCGTGGCCCTTGATAGGGCACGTGCTCCTGCGGATTCGGCTGCACCCAGGAGAAGTGGTGCTCATCGCCCCGAATTGGCCCAGGAGGCCTTGGTATGCGGATCTCCGACAGATGCTAATGGAGGCTCCCCTTCCTTTACCTCTGGTACCGAACCTGTTGTCACAGGGCCCGGTAGCTGTGGAGGACGCTTGCTGCTTTAGTCTTATGGCATGGCGATTGAGAGGGCGCAATTGAGGGACAAAGGCTATTCAAACACAGTCATTTCCACTCTCCTGCAGGCCCGCAAGTGTTCCACTTCCTTGGCTTATGCCAGGATTTGGCGCCAGTTTGAGTCTTGGTGTGCTTCAAAAGCGATCACACCCATGCGGGCTCCTGTCTCGCCGATTCTGGACTTTTTGCAGGATGGTGTACAAATAGGCTTGGCCTATAATTCCCTGCGGGTGCAAGTGGCAGTGTTGGCCTCCCTTCGTGGTAAGGTTGAAGGCGTGTCTTTAGCTGCTCATCCAGATGTGGCACGGTTTCTTAGTGGGGTGCTTCGGCTCTGACCTTCCGTGCGAGCACCCTGTCCAGCTTGGAACCTAGGGCTAGGTTTGAAGGCCCTGCAGGCTTCTTCTTTTGAGCCGCTTCGGCGAGCATCGGAGAAAGATTTGACACTAAAGGCCGTTTCCATAGCGTCCTCTCAGATCAATCCAGAGACTTGTGGGTTATGCCCCTCCTCCAGCAGGTTAGAGAGAACACCGAAGTTTCCCTCTAGAGGGTATGTGCAGCCTTCCTAACTTCAGTATTCTCTCTATCTTAGCATGTAGAAGGAGCATATTGTGCAGCTCTAGATTACAAGGCTCCTATCACGTTCCCTCGGGGGTGTTGAGCTCTTGGTGGGGTTTGAGGTGCTGAGGCACATTTGGGATACACCTGGTGGTGCCAGGTCCCTACCCTTCTCCCCCTATCAGACGAACAAATCTCCAGTAAGGTAGTCTCCTGCCTCTTTAAAAAAAAAAAAAAAAAAAATAAGGGACTTACCTTTCTTAAACTGCATTGCCCTGCAAACAGCGCAGAAAATTTGAGTGCTGGAAAGTCTACCGTTCAGTTTACAGCGAACGTGAGCAGGGCTGACAAGGTGCTGTGAGTAAAACTTTACTTTCACTATGTCTGTGCCGTCGGAGTCTGTGAAGCGCTGTTCGCGCTGCGGGGCGCGTAGGTCCGCGTTGGGAGTTTGCGAGGCTTGCTCGGGGGTAGGAAAGGCCAGCTCTGAGGGAGAAACCGCAAATTGGGGCTCGAAGTCGAGCAACACAACGAGGCAGCTTTGGCGGGAAGCGTTAGTCTTTCGACGTGTGCCTCCGCTAGCGCCATTTTTTTCTGTTATGTCTGATAGGCCCGTAACAGAGAAGACCACGGTCGCTGAAGGTGCGGTTAAGCATAGGAGCCAACTCTGTGGGTGTTGTGGGTGCTTGAAACATTGGCTCCTATGCGGTTAAGGACCGCGGCGGCGGGGTCAGAGACGCCAGTTTTGGCGGGCTTTTCGCCGGAGTTCATTTTGCTCATGCATGAGGCTTACTTGCTGCGTGCTGAAGGAGAACGGCAGCCGGCGGCCATTTTAGGTGCTCTGGTGAGGGCAGAGGCGCAGCCGGTTCAGCAGCAGGCAAAATGGGCTCTTGTCGATTTTGAGCAGCCCATAGTAGATGATCCGGTCCTCTCAGATCTTGAGGGCGAAATGGGGTCCACGGAGTCAGATCCAGAGGCACTGGAGGAAGGGGAGATCCCCGCAGCGGAGGGTGATGACCCTACTGCGGCGAGGCTCTTCCAGAGAGAGGAGCTTCATTCTCTTATTGTGCAGGCACTGCAAATTTTGGGTCTCTCGGCTCCAGAGCCTTCTGTGCCGGTCGCGGTTAGTGCATTGATAATGTCAGGCACTAGGGCCCCCCAGAAAGCTTTTTATATACATGAGGCTATGCAAGTTCTAATTCGGGCTCAATGGGAAACCCCGGAGGCTACTTTGAGGGTGGCTCGGGCTATGGGCAAGCTTTGTCCGGTACGCCAGGAAGATTTAGAATCCTTGAGGCTTCCGGTGGTAGATTCTTTGATCATGGCTGTTACCAAAAAGACCGCTTTGCCAGTAGAGGGTTGAGCGGCTCTTAAGGATCCCCAAGAGAAGAAGCTCGAGGCATCGGTTAAGTCTTCTTTTGAAGTGGCCGCTTTATCTTTGCAGGCTTCTGTGTGTGGTTCGTATGTGGCTAGGGCATGCCTCTCTTAGGTACAGAAGGCGTCGTCGCCGGAGGACCTGATGGAGTATCTTCCTCTTCTGGAGTCAGGTTTGGCATATTTGGCTGACTTGCTGTATGATATCTTGAGAGCTTCAGCTAAGGGAATGTCTTTGGCTGTGTCAGCTAGGCGCTGGATTTGGCTAAAGCATTGGGCCGCAGATCTTCCTTCTAAGTCCTGTTTGGCTCGGTTGCCCTTTAAAGGTAGACTGTTGTTTGGTCAGGAGTTAGAACAGATTAAGGACCTGGGTGAGTCCAAGGGCCGTCTTCCTGAGGATAAATCGAGAAGCCAGGCGAGAACCTTCCGTCTACGTTTCAAGGAAGCAAAGAAATATAGGCCCGGTAGAGTCGGCAGTTTTGCTAAGCCACGTTGTTCTCAGAAACAGCAACAGCCCTTTCGTCAGGAGCGTAGACTACCACAAACAGCTCCCAGAGGTCAGTCTGGAGCCAGAGGTTCCCAATGATGGGGCCCTGGTCCAGTCTTCTCCGCAGATAGGAGGACGGCTGTCCAGTTTTGGAGAGGAATGGGCCAGGGTAACTACAGACGAATGGGTGCTCAGTATTATAAGAGAGGGCTACAAGTTGGAGTTTGCGCGCCCTCTCGCAGACAGTTTTCTCGAATCTCCGTGCAAGTCGGAGGGAAAGACCGCGGCAGTGAAGGCTACCTTAGCAGAGCTACTTCGTCTGGGAGCAGTGGTTGCTGTGCCAGCAGACGAAGTAGGTCAAGGCCGCTACTCAATTTACTTTGTAGTGCCAAAGAAAGAAAAGGCTTTCCATCCGGTGTTGGATCTCAAAGAGGTCAACAAGGCCCTCATTGTGCGGCACTTCAGAATGGGGAAACTGCGGTCGGTCCTAGCAGCGGTCCAGCCCGGCGAGTTCTTAACAGCTCTCGATCTGAAAGAAGCCTACTTGCATAACCCCCTCTGGCCTCCTCATCACAAATTTCTTCGGTTCGCAATTTTGGGTCAGCATTTCCAATTCAGGGCCATGCCATTCGGTTTGGCTACGGCGCCTCGCACGTTCTCCAAAGTGATGGTTGTCGTGGCGGCTTATTTGAGAACCAGGGGGTTGCAAGTTCACCCTTATTTCGACGACTGGTTGATTCGGGCTCCTTCTCACGCAGAGAGTGTGGGGGCCACGCAACAGGTGATAGCTCTGCTGCAGTCGTTGGGTTGGGTGATAAATTTTCAGAAGAGTCATCTCGAACCCACTCAGAATTTGGAATATTTAGGAGTAAGATTGGATATGGCCCAGGGTAGAGTATTTCTACCGGATCAGCATCGCTGCAAGTTGGAGACGCAAGTTTCTGCCATTCTTCAGATTCCGGCCTCGACAGCTTGGGATTATGTTCAGCTTCTGGGTTCAATGGCAGCGACGTTGAAGGTGGTGCCATGGGCTCAGAGTCACATGCGCCCTCTCCAATGGCATCTCCTCTCTCAGTGGTCTCCCCTGTCCGAGGATTACTCAATTCGTCTTCCTTGGGCTCCGCAAGCTCGGTTTGCTCTCCGCTGGTGGCTCCGGTCGGACAGTTTGAGGCGGGGCATGCCTCTGTACGTGCCAGATTGGTGTGTGATAATGACGGATGCCAGTCTGTCGGGTTGGGGAGCTCATTGTCTCGGACATTCTGCGCAGGGGACTTGGTCTGTTCAGGAAGCTCAGTTGCAGATCAATCTGCTCGAACTGAGGGCAATCCGGTTAGCCCTTGTGGCATTCTAGAACTTTATAAGCGGTCAACCAGTACGAGTCCTCTCCGACAATGCGACAGCGGTGGCGTATGTCAATCGGCAGGGGGGGACGAGAAGCGCTCCTCTAGCGAAGGAGGCAGCATTGCTATGTCAGTGGGTGGAGAAGCGGTTGCCTCAATTGTCGGCGGCTCACATAGCGGGCGTCTTGAATGTTCAGGCCGACTTTCTCAGTCGACACTGTTTGGATGCAGGAGAGTGGGTTCTGTCCCCGTCTGCCTTTCATCAGATAGTGAGTCGGTGGGAGCAGCCGGTAATGGATCTGATGGCTCGCCCCTCCAACGCCAAGGTAGCGCGATTTTTCAGCAGAGCCAGGGAGATCGGGTCCGAAGGGGTGGATGCTCTGATTCAGCGGTGGCCTTTGGACCTTCTCTACGTCTTTCCTCCGTGGCCGATGATCGGTCGGACGGTGGGAAGAATAGCTCAGCATCCAGGACGGGTGATTCTAGTGGCCCCGGATTGGCCAAGGCATCCTTGGTATGCGGATCTGATTCGTCTTATGATAGACGAGCCGTTGCGTCTACCTCTTCTGCCGGATCTTCTCTTCCAGGGTCCGGTGGTCAAGCAGGACTCCACTCAGTTTCGGCTTACGACTTGGCTATTGAAAGGTCGCGGCTGAGGCGGAAAGGTTATCCGGAGGAGGTGATTACCACTATGTTGCATGCGCGGTAGCGTTCTACATCGGCGGCGTATGCGAGAGTTTGGAGAACTTTTGTGTCCTGGTGTGACGCGGCTGGAGTTTCTCCGCACTCAGCTCCCCTAGGCTCTATTTTAGCGTTTCTACAACAGGGTATGGACAAGCAGTTGTCGCTTAGCACTCTGAAGGTGCAGGTTGCGGCCTTAGCGTGTTTTAGGGGACGTTTAGGGAAGCATTCCTTGGCCTCTCATCCTGATGTGGTGTGTTTTTTGCGGGGAGTAGGTCAGTTGAGGCCCCCGCGAGTTCCGGTGGTACCAGGGTGGAGTTTGAATTTGGTGCTGCGGGCTTTGCAACGGCCTCCGTTTGAGCCGCTCAAGAAGTCTTCTTTGAAGGATGTCACGTTGAAGATCGTCTTTCTTGTAGCCATGGCTTCCGCTAGACATGTTTCGGAGATTCAGGCGCTCTCCTGCAGAGATCCTTTCCTTCGTTTTTCGGAGGCGGGAGTTTCAATCAGGACAGTTCCTTTCTGCCTAAAGTGGTTTCGCGTTTTCATCTTAGTCAAGAGGTGATGTTGCCGTCTTTCAAGCGGGAAGATTACCCTGATGATTTTCGGGCTTTCCGTTGTCTGGATGTTAGGAGAGCTTTGTGTGCTTACTTGGAGGCAACTAATTCGTTCAGGAAGTCAGATCATCTCTTCGTTCTGTTTGCAGGAGGGAAGAAGGGCAATATGGCCTCGAAGGCGACCATTGCTAGATGGCTTAAGGAGATGATTTCCTCGGCATATCTGTTGATGGGGAGGTCTTCTCCGATAAGCGTTAAGGCACATTCCACAAGAGCGCAGGCGTCGTCGTGGGCTGAGTCTCGTCTGGTGCTGTGGGAAGATATTGCGAGGGCAGCAACTTGGTCGTCGGTGCACACATTCTCAAAACATTATCGGATTGATGTTGCTGCGCGTCGAGAGGCGATCTTTGGGGCTTCGGTGTTGGCGGCCGGTGTAGTTCGGTCCCACCCTGGCTGAGGAGTGCTTTGGTACATCACACAAGTCTCTGGATTGATCTGAGAGGACGCTAAGGAAGGTAAAATGATGTCTTACCTGATAATTTTCTTTCCATTAGTCCTTCAGATCAATCCAGAGTCCCTCCCTGTAATGCGAACTCGTGAATTCAGAGAACTTTAGTATAGGCAGTTGGTTTTGTTCACGTTCTGGTTTTTATTGAACGGTTGATAGGTTTTGTGAATGTTAAGTTAACTTTTTGCTTTTCACTTTTGGCAGCGTGGAGTTTTCTTCCATGTTAACCTGCTGTTATAGAGGCAGGAGACTGTATACTGTTCGTTGGCTACTGCTTTGGTATCGGGTATACTGAAGTTAGGAAGGCTGCACATGCCCTCTAGAGGGAAACTTCGGTGTTCTCTCTATCTAACCTGCTGGAGGAGGGGCATAACCCACAAGTCTCTGGATTGATCTGAAGGACTAATGGAAAGAAAATTATCAGGTAAGACATAATTTTACCTTGTGGCCATTACTTCGGCGAGACGGGTGTCAGAGCTCCAGGCGCTGTCCTGTAGAGACCCATTTCTGCAATTCTCAGAGTCCGGGGTCACGGTTCGGACCGTGCCTTCCTTCATGCCTAAGGTGGTTTCAGCGTTTCACCTAAACCAGCCTATTTTCTTGCCCCCCTTTGATAAGGAGGAGTTTCCAGAATCTTTTGGGCAATTGCACCTGTTGGATGTGCGCAGGACTCTGCTGCAGTATCTGCAAGTTACTATCTCTTTCAGGATCTATGATCATCTGTTTGTTTTGCTTTCAGGTCCTCGCAGAGGGTCTCCAGCATCTAAAGCCACTATTGCCCGCTGGCTCAAAGAAACTATGTTTTCAGCTTATCTGCTTGCCGGCCGGTCTCCGCCTGTAGCCTTTAAGGCGCATTCTACCAGAGCGATTTCTTCCTCTTGGGCTGAAACTGGAGCACTCTCTTGTCAAGAGATATGCAGTGCAGCAACATGGGCTTCTAAGCTCTCTTTTGCCTGACATTACAGGCTGGATGTGGCTGCTAGGAGGAATGCGCGTTTTGGAGCACAAGTGCTAGCACGTGGTGTGACCTGTTCCCACCCTGTATAGGGATTGCTTTGTTACATCCCATACGTAATGGCTTCATCTGCTTGATGACAAGGAAGGGAAAATTAGGTTCTTACCTTGGTAATTTTCTTTCCTTTAGTCATAGCAGATGAAGCCATGAGCCTTCCCTGTATGATTGTCTGTATGCTGTGAATCTGTTTCAGGTTCTGTTCTTGTTTCCTGAAGTTCCTTCCTTGGGAGAAAGTTGGAAAACAGTCTTCAGGATTCATGTTCACTTATAGGAGGATGAGTCCATTCCCTCCAGTTTATGTTTTGGAGGATGAGTTTATTCCCTCCAGGAGGTTGCGTGTATCCCCTCCAGTTATACAATAAGGAGGACGAGTTTATTCCCTCCAGGAGGATGTGTTCATTCCCTCCTTTTGAGTTCATGCCCTTGTTAAGGGGCCATCGTTTGCTGTGAGGAAAGTTCATGTTATTCCCATTGCGGTTTGCCATACTGCTTTGGAAGCTTCAAATAGTGAAGAGGCAGTGGAGCTGGCTGGCCATGAGGCACTGTGAAAAGTTGAGTGCTCTCTATCTCCCCCTGCTGGTTGATGGACACAACCCATATGTAATGGCTTCATCTGCTATGACTAAAGGAAGGAAAATTATTAAGGTAAGAACCTAATTTTCCCATATGTTAAGGGTGGGACATATGGTGGTGTTGGAGAAGAGCCAAGGGTTATGCAGGTGCTGACAATATTCAGTGCTAGGACCCATATAGCTAAGTGGGTAATTTTAGGACAGCTCAAAAGCTATCCAAAATTCACGTGCCTAGCTACGCGGGCTCCGGCACTCAATATCAACTGAGACACACATAACTAGGTTTCCATTCCTGTGTCCCCCAAATCCAGTCCCCACCCCGTGATGTAAGTATACCCCCGGGCCTACCTGTATCCCTGGTGGCCCTAGTGGGGCCAGTAGGGGGCAGGAGTGAAGCCTATTCTCTCCTGCCCATTGAGGCTTGCTCTTGCAAATGGCTGCTGTGACCTCTCACAATACCATCGCCACTGCTAGGACCACCAGGGATACAGGTAGGCTCAGGGTGTCCTATCTACATTGCAGGTGGTTGAGGGTGGAGAAGGTCGTTCGGGGGGGGAGGGAGGTTATAGTCTCGCAGGCTTGGGAGGAGAGTGGGTAGAAAGGAGGTGGGGCATTGGAGGGTCTTTGAGCTGCAAATTATCTGGGTTCCAGCTGATATTCAGCGAGGGTCTGTGTAACTGTCTTATATGGACTCTGTCTAAATATCAGCTGGGACCCACAAAGGCTCCAGCGGCCATCCCCACCAAATTTAGCCCTCAATATTCAGTGCTGGTGCCTGGACCTGGCCTTGCATTGAATATCCAGGGTTAATCTAGCCGGCAGTGATCAGTGTTTAAAAGAAAAAAAAAAAAAAAAAAAGAAGCCTTTGGCTAAATGCATTGTTGAAATGCACTGTGCTTTTTTCCCACAAATCATACAAATATTGGACTGTCACATTTGGCTTATCTCTAGAGTTACAATGGGCTCATTTTCAAAAGAGAAAAATTTCCAAAAAGTGGCATAAATCTGCATTTGGATGTTTTTCTAAAAAAAAAAAAAAAAAAAAAAAAAAGGCATGCCAGGGGTGTGTTAAGGGCAGGATCTGGTTGTTCCTAACACTTGGATGTTTTTCTGGATGTTATAATGGAACAAAACAAAAACATCCAGGGCTGTAAGTTGGATGTTTTGGTCTAGATCTGTTTTATTAATGAATAAACCACAAAAAGTGGCCTAAATGACCAGATGACCACTGGAGGGAATCAGAGATACATCCCCCAGTAGTCACCCCCTCCCAGCCGCCCAAAATGTGATTAAAAGCATTACTTACCAGCCTTTATGCCAGTCTCAGAAATTATACTTGGGCCCATTAGAGCAGTAATCAGGTCCCTTGTGGGTCTAGTGGTGGTTGCAGTGCATTGCAGACAGATGGACCCAGGCCCATTCCTCTCCCTAGCAGTTACACTTGTGGTAGCACTCACCAGAAACCCACTGTACCCACATATTGGTGGCCCCTTCACCTATAAGTGGTGTACAATTGGAGGTAGTGGGTTTTGAGGGCTCGGCAGACAAGATAAGGAAGCAATGGTGAGATGTGTACTGGGAGCATTTATTTGAAGTCCACTGCAGTGGCCCCCTAAGGTGCCCCATTGCTCTCCTGGGATGTCTGTGTGGTCAGTCTACTAAGAATGCTGGCTTCTCTTACATCCCAATGGCTTGATTTTGTTTGTTTTTCACTTGGACATTTTTTGTTGTTGTTGAAAATAGACCATAAAGATAAACGCATAGAGCACAAAAACATCTAGTAATTAGCCACTTTTGAAAAGAAAAAGATTGACTTCTTGAAAATGGCTATATTTCTCTCTCAAATTTGGACTTAGATTTCATATCAAAAATGCCCCTCCACGTGTGATAATTGCCTCTGATATGATGATCCACAAAAAATTTTTTATAGTGATTTGAGAGGTTTTTTTTTTTTTTTTTTTTTTTAAAGCTGTGTACAATTGTTTTCTAAAGGCAACATAGATACCAATGTTCCTTTATAAAATATGCACCCATAATGCAAACAGATGTACACCTACTCTGAGGCAGATGTGTGGATGAGAATATTTTATATGTGCGTACATTGCACTCTACCCCATCTCTGCCTTTGGGAGCGCTTAAATGTAGCATACATATAAATAAATGTTTTACTGGTGATTCATGTTCTTATAAGCACATATACAGTTGTGTGATTTTTTTGTTGTTGTTGTTTGTTTTATCCCCTTTTCTGTATGTAAAAGAACCTTAATAGGAAAGCCTTTAAAAGGTAGTTATTTTGGCAATGTTTGTTTCCCTTTAACAGATCCAAGCACTAAGTGAAGGTGTATTTTACAATGGCTGTTTACTTTGACCACAGAATAGAAGCTCCAGAGTCAGTTGGGTCTCCTTCTGATATAGCCTGGCACAGTTTTCATCCACTGTTGGCAGTTACTTCTTTTAGCACTACATCAGGGGGAAGTGTGGATATCTACCTGGAGCAGGTAAGTATCTATCGGTTCCAACATTCACATACTTTGTGTGAGTGTGTGTGTGTGGGGGGGGTATTTTGAAAGACATTGTGTGTAAAATAGCATTTTGCTCAGATATCAACCTTTTATAGGCACCTAAATTTATGCACATACACTCAATGGCAATAAAGCACTTTCTTCATGTAATATATGTGTTCTTGGAGGACAAGCAGGTTGCAATATTCTTTCTGATGGGTGATGTTGCCAATGGAGCCCTGGCAAGGAGATGCTCCCATTTTATTCCTTGGTCAGATTTGTCAGCATTTTATGTTTCCTTAATTTTCCACAGCTTCCTAGTCCCTCTTAGGCCTAGAGTTGCCCGATTGGGGTTTCTTTTTTCACATTCAAGCCATTTGATTTTTGGCTTGGCTGTTTTTCTGGTTATGTCCCTCAAAACTCCCAGTGGTTTTAAGGAGTGTACCAGGTTCTTCAGGACCATGTCTTGTACAGATATATACAGTTGGTGCCTGCAGCTGAGGCCTAACCATAATCCTTCTCTTTGTAAATTCTGTTCACAAATGTTAGAGAGGTTAGAGGTTGATAGAAAAGATCTTTAGTACAGAGAAGTCAACTCCATCTACTTTGGCATTGGAGGCTTTGCTCTGAATGGTTCCAGGAGCTGAACTGGTCTATGTCTGCCTCATCATTGAGAGTTGGCAGCAGCCATTGAGATTAGGCACCCGTAGGACAAGGAAGGATTCCTCTTTGTCGATTCTGGGGGACCCCAATGTTGTGCGTCAAGTGAAGGCCAAGAAACATTGGCATCAGTCCCCATGGGAGCATGGTATCAAGGCATTAAAGTCTTTGATGCCCTTGAAGCATTCCCTATTTGAAGAGAGTTATCTTCCTCAGACCCCCAAAGGGGTGTAACAGCCTCCATCAAACCAAGACCAGGTCACCGATTTGGTTCTGATATCTTCTAGAGACATTACTGAACCAGCCAAGCCCCATCGTTGTTCAACATGATACTGTTGCATTGAGGGCATCAGTGTCTATTTTGCAGGAGCCCCAACCAATCCTTAAGGTCCATGCTGTACCTTTTGGGTGTACATCAATGCAGATACCTTTAAAGGGCATGGGAATTGATGCATACCGGGATTATGTTGCTTTCCAGCCCATCAAGATAGGAAGCTCCCTTGTAGTGCAGGAGATTGCCAGTTCCTTGATGTCCGCACCCTGGGCCTGACCAGGGTGTCAGTAGAGTGAGGCAGGGTGAAACTCAGACTCAAAGCTCTCTGGGGGAGTGTTTTTATTAGTTTGACTAGTCCTGCTCCCTTTGTATTCCGTCAGACTGCTCTCCTCCATACAAAAGGAGAAAATCTCCTGCAGCGGAACTCTCCTTCCATGATTTTATCAGGGAGAAGGCTGAGGATAAGTCCAGGGCTGAGATGTAGGTCACCTTTCAGTTTGATGCCTCACCTAAAGAAGCTGTGACAGTGCCCATGAGCAGTGTCTTTAAGAATATACAGATGAAGCAGTAGGAGATCCTACCTCTCTGTACTTTAGATTAATAAGAATGTCAACTCTGTACATAGAGTCCAAAAGGCCCCTGGATTAAAGAAGCACCAGCTTTTACATCATTCCTTGTTAGTAGTGTATCTCAAGGCTTTTGTCAAACTAATTGATTTTTACAGATGACACACCCACTTCTGGGTTCTCAGCCAATCAGAATCAAGGACATGCTCAAACCCTGCCCCTTGCCCCACTTTATTTACATACCCCACCCTGTTTTGCATAACCCCACCTCCAAACCTCAACCCCTTTTATGATGTATCTGTATTCTGAAATGACATGTCATGATGGAAAATTGTAAGCCACATTGAGCCTGCAAATAGGTGGGAAAATGTGGGATACAAATGCAACAAATAAAATGTTACATAAAGTGATGTCATAGCCATGTCTCTTTTTCCAAGATGGCGGTGCGCACTGTACCCATCACATCACTTCCTGTTTCATACTACTAGTCACCATCTGGGATGGGGTCACGTGATGGGAAGTGACGTCAGACACCACTGATACCCCCCTGTACAGCCTTGGTGGAATGTGTGCAGCTTAACTTTTTCTCACAGGAAAGAAAATAGGCAATTTAGCCTTCAGACTAACTTTTTTTTTGTTAAATATCTAAAAATTTTTATTGTAAAATTTGTATAACAAAATAATGCACTTCACAACAGCAGCAATAAACAAACCCATCCAAACCCTGTATTGTTCAGTCCTAATAAACAAGCTTGGGGTATGAGTGGAAAAGTTGTACTAAAAATTTGGGTCAGTCCCTGCACCACTCGATACCAATATTGTTGTATAAGTTCACATTCCCACCAGATATGATAAAATGTACTCTTAACTTGCATACAGCCAACAAATATCTATCACAATAGTGGGAAACATAACTTTTAACTTCATAGGGGTATAATACCAACAAGTGAGTACTTTATGTGCATTTTCCTTAAGACACAAATAGATGACCTACTTCCAATTCACACTGAGAAAGTTCCAGGCCTAAATCCTGATCCCACTGATCCATAATCCAAACGTTTTAAAGGACCATCCCTGAAAAAAATCTGTAAAACAAGGAAAGTGGTCGCGGCCATTTGTCCATACCTTGCCTAAGTTTTCAAAATGTTCTGTCTCATTGGGGTCTGCCTGGAGCCACCACTGACCCTGTATATAATGTTTGTCTTGAAGATAAGCAAAAACATCCCCATCAGCTAACCCATAGATAGTTTTCAAATCTGGGAAAAGAACAAGTTCCCCCACATCTAACAACTGACGAAAGTATATTAAACCCTTCTCTTCCCACCTAGAAATCATCTTGTTATCTCGCTTTGCCTGGAATCCTGGTTCATATCTAAACAGAGCCAGAGATGAACTCCTGTTCACTATCCCTAGATTCCTCTTTATCCTCTTCCATACTTCCAGCAGGTGTCTCACAAAGGGATTGAGGATCCTCCGCCTATACTCTAAAGGAATTCAGGACAACCACAGCAATCCATTTAAAGGTATAATAGAAAAGGTATCCTATTCAATCACCACTCCACTCTTGTGAGGAGAGACCCCTCCCATTCCCACAATTGCCTAAGTTGAACCACCTGATAGTACCATAAAATACTGGGAACTGCTCTACCACCCAGTCCTGTACTTGCCATAACATCTTTTTTGCTAACCTAGGAGAACTCCTCCCCCGTTTAAAGCGAGAAAAATCACTCTGCAATGCTTGTAATACCCCTTTCGGCACTGCCAAATTAAAAGTTTGGAACAAAAAGGGCAGACAAGGGAGTGCATTCATTTTACATCTGCAATCCACCCCCACCAAGATAACCAGGTAGAGCACCATCTAGTCAAATCCTCGCAAATCATTAGAAAAAGAGGGTCATAATTAAGAGGATATAGCTGTGAGAGATCACTGGGGACCTGGATTCCCATATATCGTATATGTGATTTAGCCCACTTAAAGGAAAATCCCCTTGCAAAAGAGCTACTTCTCTATCCTCCAATGTTACCCCCCCCCCCCAAATTTGTCTAAGTTAACTTTAAAACCAGCCCTATTCCCATAGTCCATTAATTCCTGCAATATCAGTGGTAATGATAGATATGGACTACCAACATAAAGTAAAATATCAGCAAATAACACCACTTTATGTGGACGGCTCGCACCCAGCTGGAAACCCCGTATATCTGGATTGTCTTGAATCTGCTGTGCCAAGGGCTCAGTAGAAAGTGTGAATAATAAAAGGGAAAGCGGACATTCCTTCCTGGTTCCTCGCACGATATCAAACGGCTCTGAGTAACCCCCATTCACCCTTACTGGAGCCCTAGGCTTGAAATAGAAACTCTGTATCCATGTACAAAAATCCGCCATAAGAAGGCCCAGCAGACCCGATCAAACGCCTTCTCTGCATCCAAAGATAAAAAGTACCAGTTTCAACTGGGTCTATTGAGCCTTCCAGATTATATTAAGTGTTCATTGAATATTATCCCCAACCTGCCCTCTAGGGACAAACACCAGGATCAGGTCGGCTATCAGTTGCAGCAGTACTCTGACCAGCTGGACCGCAATGCCTTCGCCAAAAGCTTAACATCCATATTTAGCAAAGATATTGACTGATAGGATCCACAACAAGCCGGATCTTTCCCCAGCTTCAAAAGAATTGTTATACCCACTGTTATGACTCTGTTAGAATTCTGCTACTCAGGCAGGGGAATGCTTGGAACCGCTTCTGATTGGCTGTCAGGGGCTGAGCTGATGTCAGTCTGATCTACTTACCTTTCCCTACAACCCCTGCTTTGGCGTTAATACAATTCTTCTGAAGCCTTACCTTTGCTCTGTCTGAGCTATTAGCTCTGTGCTTGCATGGAGTTGTTTTACTCCTTCCCTTGCTTGCAGTTTCTGTTGCTCTGTCTCTGTCTTCCGGCTGCTGCCTGCGTGTGTCTAATTGCCTCTCTACACTGCACCTGGGATTCTCTGTCTGGCTGTGGTGCTGTGTGGTGAGTTCCTTCCTCATCCTGTTCCAGTTTGTTTTGCTTCCCCTTCCTTCAAAGTTCCCTTTGTGCTGTGTTTGTTTTCTGCTTTGCAGGTCCTGCCCTTGTAGCAGACTCGGGACTCTTTGTTTCTCTCCGTGGGGGTTGTTTGTTTGCTCTCATTGTTCTCCCAATGAACCTGTTGTCTGCAGTGTTCCCTGCCTCTGGTTGCTTTGGGTGTGTTGAGCTTGGTTAACCCTTTACCTGCAGAGTTTCTATGCTTCTGGCAGTTGTCTGTTTACTGCAGTCTTCCCTTTGTGACTGTTTCAGTCCTTTCTTTGCGGTAACTACCTCCTGTATTACAGAACACTGTCCCTTTCTGTGCTGGGTGTGTGTTAGGCTCCACACTCCGTTTTGCGGACTTTTCCCTTCCCTGTCTGCTGAGGGTCTCTGCCTACAGTATCTTATTTTTGCAGTCCCTCACTTTCTCGGTGTGTGATGGGGTACTGCTTGACGTGTTTCTGTGTATGCTTCCCTTTCTCCTTGATTGCCAGCACCGAGGGTGTTGCTGGTGCTTCAGTCCCTGTGGGGAACCCCTAGTTTAGTCTCTTTCTCCACTCCCTATGTTTGAGTCTGTTCCGGTTCGGCCGTGAGGCCTGCATGCTTGAATTCTGAGTAAATAGGTTCCTGATAGGCTGTGAGGCCCGCCTGATTGCCCTTTTATGGAGGTGCAAGTTAGTTGCTGCGTGTGTGTCTAGGGCTTGGTAGCTGGGGTAGTGTGTAGTACCTGCTCGGTCCACCCTCGGCCTTGGCCTAACACACATACTAGGCCTCGGCCTGGGCTCAAGGGCTCACAACCAGACTTAACACCCACCTCACGTATACTGGAAAATAGAGCCTCCCTTTGAACTAAACTATTACCCACCCGTGTTAGAAGGCCTAAAAGTCTTATAAAATTTAGCACTGAGACCATCCAACGCAGGAGCTTTCCCCATTTTGAGATCTTTAACCACTTGCACCACTCTTCCAACTGAAGAGGAGCATTGAGACTCTTCCTGTCCTCCTTGAAAACCTTCGGGAGTTCACGATCTTGTGTTTAAGTATTGAAATTATCCTCTGTGCAAGACCCCCCCCCCCCCCCCCCCCCCCCCCGTCTCACTATATAGAGTCTTACAAAAAGCATAAAACTGTTTCCGGATAGCAGTTTCTGAGTAACTGAATTGCCCACCCGGATTTTTTTTTTAAAATTGTGTTTATTAACATTTTCATATTCAGATAAACAACATTAACATCACATCCTTAGAAACCCCATCAGAGCTATGCAATAGCCCCTTACCCTCCCTCCCCACAGAGTATCTCAGAAGAAATAAACCGTGTCCCAAAACATGGAATCCCCATTAACCATAGATCACACTGATAGCCCCCGCCACCCCATATATGTCGACCATTTTTTTAACAAACCGTACCATACCACCCCTCCTTAAAGCAGTAAGTTTATCCATTAAGCAGCAGTAGTCCACCTTGGCCAGGACCTGATCCACGGTTGGAACCGCTGTTTGTTTCCACAGTCTTGCGATTAAGGTCCTGGCTGCTGTAACAATATGGGCCAAAAGAGAGTGTTGTGAGCCACGGCACACCTGTGATGGCATATTTAGCAGGCATAAGGCCGGACTAAGCGTGATTGCGGCCCCCAAGCCTCCCTGCAAACGGGCCTGTAGACTCCTCCAAAACTGTTGAATCACAGGACAGTCCCACCATATATGCCAGAAATCACCTGTTGCCCCACATTTACGCCAACACTGCGTCTCACCAGATTTAAAAATTCATGCTAACCTGCTCGGAGTCATATACCATTGATATAACATCTTATATCCATTTTCCACCAGTGGAGTGGCCACCGAGAAGGACAGCAAACATTTATAGATCTTTCCCCATCGGGCCTGGTCGTAATTAACTGCTAGTATGGCCTCCCACTTATGAACGTAGTGATCTAAAGGGCGGGACTTCAGCAATAGTGCTCGTTAGATCCTTGAGATCCCCCCTTTCCCTTCTCCATTTCTTATTGCCAATTCTAATTCCGTTACAGATAGGGAAAGTTCCTTTTTTGCTTTCCTATACACAAAGTCCCTGATCTGCATATAATGAAATCTATCCGTGTCTGATAAGCCAAACTCGTCCTGTAGAGTTTTAAACGAGTGGCACTTCCCCTCTTCCCATATCTGCCCCAACAAATGCAGGGATGCGGCTGACCATTGCCCATATACTCCTTCTACCCTGCCAGGAGTGAAATCTGTCGCATACACAATGGGCGTGGTCAAATGATATTTACGTCCCATGAACCAGGCATTCCTACATCTTGCCCATTCACCCAAAGCCACCCTCATCTGACCAGTCAACCCCGACAATAGGCCCTTCAACAGTGGCAAGGGCAACCATGGTGCCGCCCATATAGGTACCCCCTTCAAACCCCATTGTGCAGCATGAGTCCACAATTTAGTTGTCCCTCTCAGGCACATAGCTAGCATTTGAAACAGAGCTGCTTTATAGTATAACCCAAAATTGGGCACCCCCCATGCCCCTTTTTTCCGGAGTTGATATAAGATCCTGTGATTCACCCGGGGAGGTCTCTTACGCCAAATAAAACAAACACCTTCTTATCAAGTGTGTGAAAAAAAAGTTTGTGAGATAGCAACCGGCACAGCCATGAACAAGTAGAGCAGCCTAGGAAGTAGGGTCATCTTCACCGCCGCTATTCTACCCATCCATGACATTCGAAGCCCCCCCACCCCACCTGTCTAATTCCTGAAGTAGTTCTTGTAATTTAGGGACAAAGTTTTCCATGTATAAATCCTCAGATTTCGCTGTCAAGGGTAACCCCCAAGTATTTAATATCTTTAAGAGACCATTTAAAAGGAAACAGCGGTTGCAGTTCAGCTTGTAATCTCTCTGGGAATTGTATAAGCAGAAGTTCGGATTTCTGAAGATTGATCTTTAGACCCACTGCCGCTCCATAGTGCTTAAGAATGTCCATCACAGAGCTTCCGGTGGGGGTATGGAGCAGTGAAGACGTGAGGCAGAACTGCTCCTGGGCGCCTTAACAAATCTGCAAACAAAGAACCCCCCGATTCCCGCAACAAAACGAGAACGTTTTCCCCACTGACTTGCCATACGCCTGGGAAGCAAAGAAAATCGCAAGCGGTATTGATGGCGACTCAATCGGCACGAAAGGAGCCGAAAGAAAAGCCACATTGGCAAAAACAAAATGGCGGATGACGGCAACACCGCCGCCCTCACCCAGCTCGCTCTGGGCAGCAGAGATTACCGAAGAGGTCAAGGCAGCGGTTGAACAAACAGTGGGTATGAAACTACAGCTGATCCTGGAGAAGCTGGAGGGGCTTGACGAAAGACATACCCAATTAATAATGGAGCTGCAAACAGTTCAGCAAAGAGTGAGTCAGGCAGAAGATGACATTCTAAAAGTCTCAGAGGAGCAACCCCGGTTGAAAGCTAGACTAGCGGAGGCAGATGCGAAGCTAGAAGATCTTGAAAATCGATCTCGGAGGAATAATCTCCATTTAGTGGGGTTGCCAGAGACAGTAACAGAGCGGAACTTGTGCTCCTTTCTAGAAACATGGCTGCCAAAAGCCCTGGCAAGCGTGGAGTTAACAGGATCTCTCCAGGTAGAGAGAGCACATAGACTGGGGCAACGACGGGAAGGAGCAGGCAAACCCAGAGTCGTCATATTTAGGCTCCTCAACTATGCTCACAAGGTACTCATTCTGCAGGCTCTCAGGGCAGGTCGAAGCCTGGAATATCAAGGTACACGAGTGTTATGCTTTCAGGACTACTCCGCCAAAGTATCATTGGCACGGAAGAATTTTGCCCCCCTGTGCACTAAACTATTTGGACTGAAATACAAATTCAGCCTACTTTACCCAGCCAAACTCAAACTTATTGACAATGGTCAAGCAGTATTTTTTGAACGTGTGGAAGAGGCAAATCTATATGTGGATAAAATTCTGGCGGACAAGCACGAAGGTTGAGAAACGGCGGGTAACTGAAGTGCGGAGCGCTTGAAATAGCAGGAAGTGAGAGACCTTGTACAAAGAGTTTAACATTTGTTACAGTTGAATGGTGTGATTTGTTGGAGCACACAGAGCGATGAAAGAGAAAGAGGACAAGTTGAGGAGCAAGTTTCGGGAAGCATGCCCGGATCGAGGAGTCAGAAGAGCCAAAAGAGACTATTACGTGAGATTTAATATTAGGACAATGAAGATAGTGAGTGAGATAACTTGCAGTAGAGAACGAGGATGTAATAATAATTTGGTAAAGGGGGCGCCCTTGCCTTGTTAAAGCAGGAAGTCATGCAAGAAGGCAGAAGAGGGACAAGGGGGGAGGGGGGGGAAGGTTTGGAGGGGGATGGAGGGAAGAGAAATGGAATTGGGAAGGGGGGAAGAGGGAAGGAGGGTGGGGGATAGAAGAAAAAACAGTTCTATATGCATGCTGTGAATTTAGTAAGATGGATCAAGAAAAACGCACACAATCTGAAAGATTTCACTTATTTGGAGGGGCTGCCCGGGGAGTGGAGGCTGGGACACTCACGGGGCTTAAAGATACTGTAACACCATTACAAAATAAGCTACAACGTATATTCTAGGTAAAGGGATAGCATGAATACGTTGCAGGTGTTAACATGGAATGTGGGGGGGCATACATTCCCCAATTAAGCGACAAAAGATATTAAAAGCATTAAATGACAAGAAGGTATCGATAGCGTTCCTGCAGGGGACGCACCTTTCCAAGGAGGAACATGCCAAATTAAAAAAATGGTGGGTGGGAGAGTGGTTTGATGCACCTGCGGTGGGAAAAAAGGGAGGTGTAATAACTTTGATTCGGAAGGGGCTCAATGTAGAGATAAAGAGGGTGGAGGCGGATACAGGAGGGAGGTATGTCCTGGCTTCAGTAGTGATTGAGAGGCAACCAGTACTATTGTGCAATCTATATGCTCCCAATGTCCACGACAAACAGTTCTTTAACCAAGTTAGCAGTAAAATACATGCCTTCGGAGAGATACCAATTCTGATGGGAGGAGACATGAATGATGTGATTGAACCCACTTTAGATAGGTCTAAACCAACGGGGAGAGAATTGGCCAGAAAGGGGAGGGGAATTGATAGCTTGTGTGGCGCTCTGGACTTGGTGGATGTATGGAGAACACTAAACCCTGTGGAGAAAGATTTTACACACATATCTAGGGCCCACTTAACGATGTCTAGAATAGACTATATATTGTCCTCCTCAGAATTATTCACTAAGGTGGAAGAAGCGCAGATAGGGCCAATAATGATTTCTGATTACGCTTGGGTTTGGGCGCAATTCAGATGGGGGGAGGGAACCACCGAGCAGGGAGGGTGGAGATTCCCAACCTTTCTATATCGAGACAGCAAATTTATACCCTTCCTGGTAGGGAAATGGCAAGAATACAGAGCCAATAACGAACAACATGAAGCAGACCCGATTCTTTTCTGGGAAACGGCAAAGGTAGTACTTAGGGGAGAGATTATCTCTTATGTAGCCTTCCAGAGAAAGATCAGGAACGGAGAGGTATTGAGGTTGGAGAGGAGGGTAAAATGGCTAAGAAGACAGTACGGGCAGGGTCACTCGGGAGCAGTTAGGGCACAATTATTGGAAGCACAGCAAGCTCTAAATGAACTATTGCAGGATAAGGCACAGAAGTCAAATTTATATTATAAATTTCAGCTATATAAGTTTGCGAACAAAAGTGGAAGGCTGCTGGCTCGATTAGCTAATCAGCACTCAGGTGCTAGGAAAATACTAACAATGATAGATGAGACAGGGGAGCGGATACACACTGACAAAGGGATTAATGCGATATTGGCAAAGTTTTTTAAAAAACTATGCACGCCACAACCAGACCTTGTGAAGCCGAGCGACACGTATTTCGCCAGCGTTGACATCCCACAAATATCTGAGGCAGAGCAGGAAATACTAAATGCCCCTATAGCCGCAGAGGAAGTAGAATGGGTGATCAAACAGTCAGTTGAATAAGGCCCCAGGTCCAGATGGGATGAGAGCAGAGTTTTACAAAATCTTGGGACGGAAATAAATCAAGTGCTCACAGGGGTGTTTAATGATTCCCTTCAGCGAGGCAGCCTGCCTGCTCACTTAAATAGGGCCCAGATTAGTGTATTGCCAAAGCCGGGTAAACCTCCGGACCGCCCTGACTCCTATAGACCAATTTCACTACTAAATGTAGAGGCGAAGTTTCTAGCCAAGATACTGGCAAACAAGCTGTCAAGATTTCTTCCGTCCCTGATTATAGAATCGCAGGTGGGGTTCATCTGTGGCAGAGTGGTAGCAAAGAATATGAGACGCATATGGGCAGCATTGGAGAGGGTACGAATGGAGTGGACCCCAGCCTTGCTGATAAGCTTCGACTCCGAAAAGGCGTTCGACAGAGTGGACTGGAATTTTTTATTTGGGGCACTGAAGGCGTATGGCATTACTGGGTTCTTCGCGCAGGCAGTGAAAGTATTATATACTGAACCTAAGGCACAGGTTTATGCTAATGGTCACCTATCTGATTGGTTCCCGATACAGAGAGGCACAAGGCAGGGGTGTCCGTTATCGCCACTCCTCTTTATACTTACCTTAGATCCCTTATTAAGGGAGATTCAGAGTAATGCAGATATCAAAGGGGTCCAAATCAGAGAAATAAAATTCAAGACAGCGGCCTTTGCGGACGACTTATTAGTACTGCTCACACAACCACATCAGTCCTTGCCTCATCTCATGGAAAGCCTTAGGGAATATGGAGACATTTCTGGCCTCAAACTAAACCTTCAGAAATCAGAAGCATTGGCTAGTCATGAAGAGCTTAAAGATGAATGGGGGGATAGTTTTCCACTCCGGTGGGCAGATGGATCCTTTAGGTATTTGGGCACTAGATTAACGATGGACACAGGTAAATTGTACGAGTTGAATGTCACCAAGTTGTTGGGGGACAAGCAGGACCAGTTAGCAAAGTGGTCCTCGCTCCCGTTATCATTGACAGGTAGACTACACATATACCGCATGATAATCTTCCCCAGATGGCTATATATTCTGCAAGCCCTCCCAATTAAATTGGTGAAGAAAGACTTGGCAGTGCTTAGGAAGATAGTGGTGTCATTTTGCTGGGCAGGCAAGAAGCCCAAGTTGAAATGGCAACACCTAGTGGGTGCCCAGAGGCAAGGAGGATTAGGATTGCCAGACATGCGCGTATACAATCAAGTGTGCCTGATGCGCCATCTGAGAGATTGGATTTTAGACACTAGCACTTATACAGATATGGCTATGGAAAGGGCATATTTCTATCCTTGGCATGTGAATTACCTGTTACATGTGAAAAGGAAGCAAATGCCTGAACGGGTTAAACAGAGTGCGCTCCTGGGGCCGATATGGCAGGTATGGAGGGAGTTGCTGCCAAGATGGAGACAGGACCCGTCCTGTAGTGCCCTTTTGCTGATACAAGGTAATGATGCTTTCTTGCCCGGGAGGGAAAATGTAGTTTTTCGCAAGCTTCAAGATAAGGGTGTAACATTGATAGAGAACCTCATCCAAGAGGATGGAACATTGATTGCGGCAAGTAATTTCATGCATATAAGTTCAGGAGGCCAAATGGGGGTCTTGGCATATCATCAACTATCCCATTATATACAGAGTCTCCCACAGGCAGGTCTTTCACTGAGCTTTGGCAGAAACCTGAGGGATTTCTTAGAGGGGGACGCAGCGGGGCAAGTATCAGTTTCCTGGTTCTGTAAGGAATTGGGGAAGGGGCAGCCAGCAAGGAAGGTGACTGAGGTAGCAGAACGATGGAGTCGGGATAGGCACACACCAATTTCGGAGACACTTATAAGGAGGTTACTAGTAGAGATAATATTGGTCATCCAAGGAGCAGAACTCCAGGAATGCCAGTTCAGAGTGGTGCACAGAGCATACTTTTCACCGAAAAGGGCATTTCATGCAGGGATAATAAACACCGATCAGTGTCAAAAATGTAGGCAGGGGGAAGCGACCTTAGTTCATTGCATGTGGCAGTGTAGGCACATCAACTTATTCTGGCAGAAGATAAGGCAATTTTTAAGTCAGGTAATAAATAGGACACCAGGTTATCCTTACTTTTGAAAGAATGATGTTTAATCTTGTGGGGCATTGGGGAGTGGGTACACGGGGAGAACGCGTACTGTTAATTAAGTCATGCATAGTAGGGAAGAAATGTATTCTTAATCATTGGGTGTCGGACATGCCTCCCTCATATTGGTACTGGAGAAACAAACTTCACCAACTCATGTTGTGGGAATCCAGAGAAGCAAGGGTTTCGCCAAAGAGACAGGAACGGTTCCTAGCAATCTGGATGCCATATCTTAATAAAGTATCACCTAGAGCTCGCAGTCAAATTCTGAATAGGTTGCCATGGGGTAGTAAGGGGGATAGGGAATAATCTGGTATGGGCAAGTATGCAGAACTCAAATGGTGAATGACTAATCAAGGAAGGGGGGGTGGGAGGGGAGAGGGTTATGGGTTAAGCGTGTGTATACGAGATGTCTGCAATGCTACACAACTGGCAACATTAGTAAAAAAAAAGGGGGGGGGGAGTTTTGTAGTTTACAAATGAAAGCGCAAACATTAGGATTATAGGAACAGAGATTTGAGGGAGGGCTGGGAGAAAAATTAAAACACTTTGATAATAGACGTTCATGATTTATTCATATACGTATGTTATGTTATGTTCTGTAAATTATCATATATGGAATTTGTTGTTTCTATATAACATGCTGATTCAATAAAAACCATTGAAAGATAAGAATGTCCATCACAGCTCGTAAAGAAGTCTGAGGATGTGATAGGGTGAGCAGCACATCATCTGCATAGAGCATAAGTTTAGTTTCTTGTCTCCCTATCCGAATACCGTGCACCAAGGGATCCCTTCTAACCAAAATTGCCAGTGGTTCCATGCACATTGCAAATAACAGCGGCGATAGAGCACACCCCTGTCGTGTACCTCTAAATAGTTCAAAAGGTACTGTAGTAGTGCCGTTAATCCTTAATTGTGACATGGGGTGTCGGTAGAGTGCTGAGACCCAGTGCATGAACTGCCCATCAAATCCCGCTCTCTTCAGCACCTCAAAGAGAAAGGGCGACAGCACTCGATCGAAAGCCTTCTCGGCATCTAATGAGAGAAAAACCACTGGATGCCCCATCTTCTCAATCCGCTCTAATATGTATTGTGCCCGTCTGGTATTATCAAATGTTTGTCTATTTACTATAAAAACCCAGCCTGGTCCTCATGGACCAGACGAGGTAACACTTTTTGCAATCGACCCGCCAGAATTGTAGTCAGAATCTTATAATCAGTCCCTAATAAAGAAATTGGTCTATAAGACCCACAACTTTGAGGGTCCTTATGTGGCTTAAGTATCAACACCACCGTCGCCAACCTCCACGACATCGGGAGAACCGTGTCCGACTGAATAGCATTAAACATTCTCAGCAGTATGGGAGCTAAAAGAGATTGAAAGCACTTATAGAACTTGTTGCTATAGCCATCCGCCCCCGGTGCTTTTCCCCCAGGCAGGCCCTTAATAGCTCCTATCACTTCCTCCAGTTCTATAGGAGCGGACAGCATATCCTGCTCAGTCCCCCTCAAAGTCGGTAATTCCACCCCCTCCAAGAAGGCCCGCATATCAACCTCTGACATAGGGTCCTCTGGCTGGTAAAGCTTCTGATAATATTGTAGGAACACCCTCTGGATGGCCTCTATTTGATCCCAACACTGCCCCTCCTCATCTCTCACCCTGCCAATAGCATTACGACCTGCTAATTGTTTTAATTTATATGCAAGGAGCTTACTGGCCTTGTTATTAAATTCGTAATGCTCCTGCTGCACTCGCTGCATTTGTTCCTAAATAACCGCTAGCTCCAGCTCTAAGAGCTGTATTCTAGCCCTACGCAGGTCCTCCTGCTGATCAGCTGTAGCTTGCTGGCACTTGACCAGCGGGTCTAAATGTTGTATCCTTCGTCTCATTTCTGCTTCTTTTTCCTTAGTGTCTTTATTCAGATAGGCCTGCAGCGAAATCACCTTCCCTCGAATCACCACTTTCAAGCTCTCCCATAATATCTACGGGCTGATGTCCGGGACATCATTGAACTGTAGAAATTCCTTAATTTCCCCCTCAATACGTTTAACATTTTTGGAGTCATCTAGCAACCCATCAGGGAAATTCCACCTTCTATCCCCCTTACACATGGAGTTGCCCCTCAGTGTAATAGTGATGGGAGCATGATCCGACCATGAGCGAACCTGAATCTCTGCCGCTTCTACCCGAAGGACTGTGCCAGTGCTACCCATCCACATATCTATGCTCGAAAAGGTGTCGTGTGGCGTTGAGTAATAGGTATAATCCCTTTCATCCCCGTGCATAACTCGCCAAATATCCACTAATCCCCACTGATTGAGGAATTGTATAAGCTTGTCCCTCTCCAATTGTGCATATTGACCCTCCCGGTTGAATTATCCAACTGCGGGTCCAGGGTCACATTAAAGTCCCTGCCCATCACAAGGGCCCCCTGCACATATTTCAAAAGGTGGGCACTAAGCAGATCAAAAAATTCCCCTTGAGAATGATTAGGGGCATATATATTAACTATGGTGTAGCTTTGTCCGCCCAGGGTCACTGCCACAATTGCAAATCGTCCCTCCGGGTCTAATTTAACCGCCTGGATCTCCCATGCGAGGTCACGTTTGAAAAATATCCCCACTCCTGCTGTTTTTGCTTGTTCCTTATTGGACGCGAAGTATTGGTGAGAGTATCCTACATTTTTCAGTAGGTGCTCATGCTTTGACAGTAAATGTGTCTCCTGTATTAACAATATATCCGCTCCCACCCGCTTCGCTTCCCTAAACAACCTCTTGCATTTTATGGGGGAATTATTCAGGGACATACATGTTATCTGGGTCATGGGGGGTTTAAAACATGCATACCTAGCGTCCTTCCAGAGATTATTATAGGGCCTCCAATGCCACCTTCTACCCCTGACCTCCTCCTGAGAAACCCGCCTCCCCAAAATCCAAACAGTGGGTCACCTTGTCCCACCACAAGAGTTAGAGAACGGTGAACAAAACCATGCCATAACTGATTAACCTCTTAACCCTTTTAAATCCATATACCCCCAATCAGTCACTCCCCAGAGCCTATGCACATAGTCCCACAGCAAATATGGCTCATACTATGGTAAATATACAACCTCACAAACATCTTGCTCAGGTCACTGAAACACTTGAGGTTGGCAGCTGCTTTTCTGAGCGTTGTCTGGTGAGACGGCCTGAGCCTTTCGCCACTGGTCCAGCGTTGCCGTGCCACTCTGATCCGCTCCTTGACTGCCAGACTTGCTGGAACCCTCCACTGGCGCTTCCACCTCTGGCCAAGCCGCACGTGCTTCCTCCACACTTTGAATCCGGCACTATTTTCCGTCCTGTTTGTAAGCCAAAGCAAATGGATGTTGCCAGCGGTAAGTTATGCCTTTATCACGGAGGTACCTTGTAAAATTTCTCATCTCCGCTCTCCTTTTCAGAGTAGAAGGAGCTAAATCTTGATATAATTCAATGGGAAATGAATCCCAGTGCAGGGTCTCCTGTTTACGAGCCTTGCGTAAGATGGTCTCTTTCAGCTTATAATCTGAAAAGCAAGCAATAATGTCCCGTGGAGCATTAGGTCTTAAACGAGCCATCACTCTATGTGCCCGATCCACTTTGATAGATTCTGATGGCGCCTCTTGGCCCTCCTCGGATAAAATCATACTAGCAATTTGTTGGGTGACCCAGTCGCAGTCTATATATTCAGTCTGCTCCGGGATGCCTCGAATGCGTATGTTGGACCTCCTGCCCCGGTTTTCAAGATCTTCCACTTTATCATTCAGGGTCTTAACTAGAGCTTGTTGGTCCTTCAGAGCGTTTTCCACTACGTTCAAAGCTCCCTGCTGCTCCTCCATCTGATTGTCTATCTTCTCCACCCGCTGGCCCATCTCTACCGTTTGCCGCGTAACTCTGAAGCTAGCTTCGCAAAATCTTCTCTTCCACCCTTAATATCCGAGCAAATCTCTTCCAGCAATGCCCAGAATTCTTTTGCCGAAAACGCGTCATCCCCCAAGCTCTCAGCTGATGATATTTGCCGCCCAGCGCTAGTCGTCTTACCGCACTCCTCTGTGGGTGCCATCTTGGCCGCGCCATACTGCGGCGTGTATGTAAAGTCTTTGAGGGATTTTCGGACCGCTGCTGATTGTTTCCCGGACATCTCTGCCTTCTCCCAATCTTCCGAAAATCAATAATGTGATCCGCACACTTCAGCGCCCGCAGCAGGAGGTTATATTTGATGAGTCTTCTAGTATGGCATGCGGAGCAGTACTCTCACGCTGCCATTACTCTGCTTGATGTCACCGCTCTCGCCCACCTGGATTTCTAATCTTTTGTATTAAGGATGACGCTCTACGGTTCTGCATTAGTCTATCTACTTGAGTTCCAGACTTATTGTCACTTTCAAAATGTTTGCGGCGTAAACGCCGATGCATAAAATCATCCTGCTCTATTTGCCAATGCCTCAACTCTGCCCAAACCAGATTCAACTCTCTGCCAATGTTATCAGTCAGAGCTGTCTGGTGCCTCTATTCCAAGCAGCAAAGTTTCCCTTAATTGTAAATGTCTCTTTGCCCTGTCCTTTTTCCTTCGAGCCCCCCCACTTTATTAAATGTTCCCTGACCACCGCCTTAAGGGCATCCCACAGTATGCCATTTCAAACCATCCCATTATCATTATCCTGAAGATAATTATGTATAAGCTCTTTTAAATCAGCACAAACCTGATGATCCCCCAAAAGATTCTCATTAAGCCTCCAAAAACGTTGGAGGCTAGAAGACCCTTCTAGGCAGAAATCTACCCGCACAGGAGAATGGTCTGAGATATGCATTGGTTCTATCTCCACATCGCATACGTGATCCCAAAGTTTCCTCTGACACCAAATCAAATCTATTCTAGTGTAGGTTCCAGCTGAGTGAGAGTAATGTGGATAACTTTTAGTGGAGGGATGATAGTTGCCACACATCTAATAAATTCAAACCCTTGACAAAGTTTTAAAAAGCTCTTCTATGCCATTTATTGTATTCACCTCTACCCTTTGAATTGTCCCAGAGTCCATCTGGTGCTAAATTAAAATCTCCCATAATCACATTACCGTCACTTAACCCTCCATTGCCCCATGTAAGCCACATTGAGCCTGCCATGAGTGGGAAAGTGCGGGGTACAAATGTAACAAAACAAAACAAAAAAGCCTGTAAGGGTGTTAAGGGAGAACTGTAAAATACGCTTTGTCGAGTATTCAGAGCATAAATATTAATCAATGTAATGGGGACTCCATCTAATTTACCATACAGAGCTAGACATCTCCCCTCAGCGTCTTTATAACTATCTTCCACCACCAGGGGACAAGTAACCCTACAGAGAATAGCTAACCCCCTCCCCCCCTTTTTAGCATCCCCTTACCAAGAGGGAGTCCTGCAAATGACCATCCCAAGTTCTCAGATGAGTCTCTTCTGGAGAAAGATAATATCCTATCGCCTAGGCTGCAACTCCTGAAATACTATACTCCTTTTCCCTCCCCATCGTGTAACCCATTCACATTCCATGACCCTACTTTAAGTCCATATTTCTGTTACATATGCCCCTATTTTGTCTTCTGAAATAAAATTGAGATACTATTGTCCTTATTGAGTATAATATAAGCTATGGTATATTTATAGTATCATGAATATTGATAGATCTGCAGCAGTCATGCATTGTTAGGTGTCTTGGTCCCTGACCCCAGGATGGTCTGATACAAGTGTGAGTGTATGAAAAGTAAATGATTTGCTCAAGGTCTCATAGTGGAAAAGGAAGGTGAGGGGTTTGTGTTTTTATTGCATTGAATTTTGCCTTATGTTCATTTCTAGGGAGAGCATGTGGCTGGCTCCCACTTGGAGCGGTCCTTCCAGGCTATGTGTCTCAGCTGGCACCCATCAAAACGAATCTTGGCAGTCGGGTGGGAGACAGGAGAAGTTGTGGTTTTTAATGAGCAAGACAAGGAACAGCACACAGTGCCCCCCACCCATGTGGCTGAGATTACAGTCCTGGAGTGGAGCACCAATGGTAGCCGTCTTGTATCTGGTGATAAGGTAAGTAGCAAACAATTACTCCAGGGGAATATAGCCTAAGATTAGAGTACTAAACCTTAAACCAATTTATACCAAAGTACTCTAAAAAAATGTATTAAATGTACACATAATATAACATTTTCAAATTGAATTTGCCAAGCTCACTCATTCAGCCAGCCTGCCGCACAAGCACACTGCCACACTACTTTCCAATATTGAATTCAACGTAAAAAACCATAGTCAAGTGGATATACATTATTATGGCACCAAATAGATTGCTCTCCCTACATATAAATGAACCCCAAAGGGCGTCATATACAGAATCCGCTCCCCAAAGGGGTATTACTCCGTTTAAATAGTTTTTCTAATCTGCAAGGGAGAATCCATATGATACCAAATCAAAAGTTCACGATAGCTCGACTTCCAGTCGTCTATGGATGGAAGTCGTCCACAAAAAACTGAATTCAAACAGGTGTGGTTCCAAATCTTTATCCATGTCAGGCAGTTCAATTAGACTGAAAATGAAGCTCCGTCCAAATTCAGCTAGCAAGCATGAATATCTAATGCCGGTTCCTCACAGGTCAGGTCATATGCAGACCAGGGACTGCACTTCAGATAGAATCCAGCAATTTTGTGTAGGTTTACAGCCTCTTTTTTTTTTTTTTACAGAAATCACAAGCTGGAGTTGGGTTAGTGACGTGCATTTTCCGAGGACAAGCAGGCTGATATTCTCACGTGTGGGTGATGTCACGTCGGGTGATGTCACGTCGGCCCCGGAGGATTTTCAGCAAAAAATCGTCGGAAGTCTCTTCTGGAGCGTTCCAC
Source organism: Microcaecilia unicolor (assembly GCF_901765095.1). Classification (NCBI taxonomy): domain Eukaryota; kingdom Metazoa; phylum Chordata; class Amphibia; order Gymnophiona; family Siphonopidae; genus Microcaecilia; species Microcaecilia unicolor. The sequence continues at coordinate 53,583,682 of NC_044038.1, forward strand.
TGCACGTGGCGTTCGCACTGCGCATGCGCGCACACAATTTGCCGCCCGTCACGTGGTCACGCTCCTTAGTTTCTTCTTTTCCGTGTCTGAGGAGACCCGGAGTTTCTGTTTCAGCGCTTCGCGTTTCCTGGCCTCCGGAGTGGAAGTTCTTCTCATCTCTTCTTCGTGAAGTTTGTTTTCCCCTCTTCGAGGGTTTGTTAAAAAAAAAAAAAAAAAAGTACAATTTTCCTTTATTTTCCAGTTTTTTTCGTTTTTATAAGTTTCCTTTATTTTTTCGTTGCGACCACTCTTAGGTCGCTCGATCGGGATTATTCCTTTTTTTGTGTCTATTTTTCTGACACAATTGCGTCCTTTGATTTCGCGGAGGCTGTTTTCCCCGCAATGTCATAGAAGACACCCAGCGGCTTCAAGCCATGCGCCCGCTGCAACCGGACCATCTCTGGCACTGATCTGCACTCCTGGGGCCTTGGGCCCGACCATCTTCTGGAGAGCTGGAGAGCTTAAAAATGAAAAAGCGCACCCAACTTTCTAGAGAAGCTCAGAGGGAGAAGCTTTCTGGGTCCGGTACCTCGGCGTCGGTGGCGTCGACGTTGAGGGCAGCGTTGGCATCGGGAGACCGGGTACAGGCTGCCAAAAGACCGATGCATGCTGGGAGCAGTGATGCATCGAGCGGGTCTCCACCTGCCTCAGCGCCTCCTACTTTGCAGGCCCCCCGGGACCGACCTGTATCGGACCCGGCCCTGAGGAGGCGTGTGGATTCCATGTCCTCCTCACCGGTATCGAGGAGTCTCGATGATGGGCATCGGGTGAAGGCCAAGAAGCACCGTCATCGTTCTCCATCTCGACACGGTACCGCGAGCTCCAGGTCGTCGAAGCATTCGGCACCCGAGAAGTGTCGACGCCGAGAGGATTGCTCTCCCTCTGTGATGGAGGTGTTGACGAGACAGTCGCCTGGCAGCCCAGTACCGGCTCCCCAGCCTCTGCAGATTCTGTCTTCGAAGCCCACACCGGCACCGCAGCCTTTATCGACAGCTTCTCTAGATGGAGCGCATCAAGGCTATTTTTCCTGGTTTTATGGAAGCGGTGCTGCACCATTTGCGCCTGGCACCAGAGGTACCGGTACTGAAGGTGCCGGAGGCTCCTGTGGCATCTAGCCTTTTGCCGGTGGTGAGGTCTCCTTCACCGGTACCGCTTCCGGTATCAGTCGGCAGCCTCCCGGGTCGACTCTCCACTGCCATCGGTGGAGGAAGCTTCACCGGAGTCTCCTGGGGAGTCGACTTCTCGACACCGTCATCGAGGTCACCGCACCTCCATGTCGAGACGGGCTTGGATCCGGGCTGCTCTTTCTGAGCTGTTGGCCCCATCCGATGATGGCTCATCTGATGAGGATGGCAGGCATGGAGTTTTCTCTGCCGAGGATTCTCTAGGTCTTCCATCTGATTCAACTCCCTCACCTCGGAGGCAGCTCTCCCCTCCGAGAGCTTGTCTTTTTCATCTTTTGTGCAGGAAATGTCTGAGGCCATTCCCTTCCCTGTGGAGACTGTGGACGAGCCCAGGGCCAAGGTGCTCGAGGTCCTGGATTATCCATCTCCACCTAAGTCGTCTACCACAGTTCCTTTTCATGATACACTCAGGGAAGTGCTGATGAGGAACTGGGAGAAGCCTCTTCATGTCCAACTATCCCCAAAAAGGCTGAGTCCCAGTATCGGATCCATGGGGAACCCAGTTTCGTCCAGCCTCAGCTGCCTCATGATTCTGCGGTGGTAGATTCCGCTCTCAGAAGGGCCAAGAGTTCTAGGAACTTTGCCTCTGCGCCCCCGGGGCGGGGACATAGAACCTTGGACTCTTTTGGGAGAAAGGCATATCAGACTGGCATGCTCGCATCCAAAATTCAATCGTACCAGCTCTTTACTAGCATTCATTTGCGGAACTCGGTGAGGCAGCTTGAGAGCTTGGTTGACGCGCTCCCGCTGGAGCAGGCCGAGCCTTTTCGTCAAGTGGTCAGGCAGCAGAAGGCGTGTCGCAAATTCCTGTCCAGGGGCATTTACGATACTTGTGATGTGACATCCAGATTTTCTGCTATGGGTATAGTGATGCGCAGACTCTCATGGCTGCGTGCCTGTAACCTGGAGGAAAGGACTCAGCAGAAGATTGCGGATATCCCTTGCCGGGGGGGGGGATCATCTTTTTAGTGAGAAAGTGGAAGAGCTGATTGATCATCTCTATCAGCGTGATAACGCTATGGACACTCTCTCCTGCCGGGCGCCTTCTGCATCTACTTCTTCATCTAGGAAGTTTTTTAAAGGGAAGAGAAGTGCTCCCTACGCCTCTATGGGCCATAGGTACACTCCTGCTTCTCAACAACCGGTTCAGGCTCTGCCACAGCGCACTCGTTCTTGTCAACAGCGTGCTGTGAAACAGGCCCCTGCAGCTCCCCAGCAAAAACCATGGACGGGTTTTTGACTGGCTCCAGTTGAGCATAGTCACCATAAACGTGTCCGTGCTGGACGATCTGCCTGTTGGAGGGAGGTTAAAATTTTTTCACCAAAGGTGGCCTCTTGTAACCTCCGACAGGTGGGTTCTTCAAATAATCCGGTTAGGATACACCCTAAATCTGGAATCCAAACCTCCAAATTGCCCACCGAGAGCTCAGTCCTTCAGCTCTCAGCACAGGCAAGTACTTGCAGAGGAACTCTCCGCCCTTCTCAGCGCCAATGCGGTCGAGCCCGTTCCACCAGGGCAAGAAGGGCTGGGATTCTATTCCAGGTACTTCTTGAGGAAAAGAAAACAGGGGGGATGCGTCCCATCCTAGACCTAAGGGGCCTGAACAAATATCTGGTTTGAGAAAAGTTCAGGATGCTTTCCGTGGGCACCCTTCTTCCCATGATTCAGGAAAACGATTGGCTATGCTCTTTGGACTTAAAAGGATGCTTACACTCACATTTCGATACTTCCAGCTCACAGGAAGTATCTGCGGTTTCGGCTGGGAATGCAGCACTTTCAGTACTGTGTGCTGCCTTTTGACTTGGCGTCTTTGCCCAGTGTATTTACCAAGTGCCTGGCAGTTGTTGCAGCGTCTCTACGCTGTTCCCTTATCTCGATGATTGGCTGGTGAAGAGCACCTCCCAGGCAGGAGCTTTACAGTCCATGCGGATGATTATTCAAGTGCTGGAGCTACTAGGGTTTGTAATCAATTACCCAAAGTCACATCTCAGCCCGGTTCAAAAATTGGAATTCATAGGAGCTCTGCTGTGGACGAAGACAGCTTGTGCCTATCTTCCCGAGCCAAGAGCAGACAACCTTCTGTCTCTGGTCTCCAGGGTTCAAGCGTCTCAGCAGATCACAGCTTGGCAGATGTTGAGACTTCTGGGGCACGGCTTCCTCAGTTCATGTAACTCCCATGGCACGTCTACACATGAGATCAGCTCAGTGGATCCTAGCTTCCGAGTGGTATCAAGCTACAGGGGATCTAGAGAATGCGATCCAGCTGTCCACCGACTTTCGGAATTCCCTTTAGTGGTGGACAATTCGATCCAATCTGGTTTTGTGGCGCCCATTCCAAATTCCTCAGCCACAAAAAGTGCTGACAACGGATGCATCCCTCTTAGGGTGGAGAGCGCATGTAGATGGGCTTCATACTCAAGGAGCTTGGTCCCTTCAGGAAAAACATCTTCAGATCAATCTCCTGGAGTTGCGAGCGATCTGGAACACTCTAAAGGCTTTCAGAGATCAGCTATCCAACCAAATTATTCTAATTCAAACAAACAATCAGGTTGCGTTGTACTACCTCAATAAGCAAGGGGGGGGGGGGGGGTACCAGATTTCGCCCTCTGTGTCAGGAAGCCGTACAGATGTGGCTTTGGGCTCGCCAACACGGCATGTTTCTCCAAGCCATTTATCTAGCCGGCGTAAACAGTCTGGCCGACAGGTTGAGCAGGATAATGCAGCCTCACGAGTGGTCGCTGAACATGGCTGTAGCCAGAAAGATTTTCCAAGAGTGGGGCACCTCCTTGGTGGATCTTTTTGCCACTCAACTCAATCACAAGCTCCCTCAGTTCTGTTCCAGACTACAGGCCCATGACAGGCTAGCGTCGGATGCCTTTCTCCTTCATTGGGGGACAGGCCTTCTATACGCGTATCCTCCCATACCTCTGGTGGGGAAGACTTTGCTGAAACTCAAGCAAGACCAAGGGACCATGATTCTGATAGCGCCCTTTTGGCCCGTCAGATCTGGTTTCCTCTTCTTCTGGAGTTATCTTCCGAAGAACCGTGGAGATTGGACTGTTTTCCAACCCTCATTACTCAGAACGAGGGGGCGCCTCTACATCCCAACCTCCAGTCTCTGGCTCTCACGGCCTGGATGTTGAGAGCTTAGAATTCGCCTCCTTGGGTCTTCCTGAGGGTGTCTCCCGAGTCTTGCTTGCTTCCAGGAAAGATTCCACTAAAAGGTGTTACTCCTTTAAATGGAAGAGGTTTGCCGTCTGGTGTGACAGCAGGGCCCTAGATACATTTTCTTTTTGTTTTTTCATCTTTAAATTTTTATTATGTCTTTAAACAGTATAAAGCATCCAATTCAGCTTCTAATCAGCCTAAATTCTTAGAAAATGTACAAAATGTGTCTCAGACAAGTTTATAACATTACATTTCCTGGCAACAATGTCCATTATAGTAGTTATAAAATCAACAACATGGGTTCATCCTTTCCTTTATCCACCCCTGCCAAACTACCTTTAAACAAACATCCCACTATATTCCAAACTGTTTATAACTGCCTACCCTCTATCCCAAAAAAAAACAAAAAAAAAAACATGTGCTAAGATTGCATCCCAATTGCCCCTGTATCCCCCCCCCTCCCCTCCTTAGGACTTAATCTTCTCCAGGCTATTCAGCAGTCGAGACCAACTCCGCCTTCGTCTCAATTCTCCATCTCGGTGATATGCCGTGAGATGCTCCATATTTATCAGTAATTCCAGTCTGCTTTTCCAATCACCCATGGATGGCGGGTCTGTAGTTCGCCAACCACGTGCTATAAGACATTTTGCCGCGGCCAGCCCCCATCGTAGCAATTTGCTCTGTTCCCAGGAGTCGCCCTCATTGTACAGTCCCAGCAAACACGCTTTAGGACTACACACTAGTGACTCCCCTGTCATTTTTACTAAGTTTTTCATCACTACCTGCCAGAATGATCTCAATCTTGGACAGGACCACCAGATATGTATAAACGATCCCTTACTCTGCCTACATCTCCAACAAAGATCAGAAGCATTGGGGAACATACATTTTAATCTCTCTGGTGTATAGTACCACCTTGTCAAAACTTTATATGCATTTTCTTGTACCAAAGCGCATGTTGACGCTTTTTGGACCTCTCTACAGATCTTCTCCCATTCCTGGTCATCAAAGCTACAACATAAATCCTTTTCCCACACCGCCTTAAACCCAAAAGGAGTGGGATCGTTACCCCTCATGAATTTATATAGCACCGATATGTGCCTAGGCACCTTCTGTAACAGCCCCCACAAATTTTCCAGACTCTCTCTTTCCTGTGGGTTCTCTCCCTTCCAACCCCTTGTCCCTAAATAGGACTTGATCTGCAAATGCGGGTAGAAATCTTCATTTGAGAGCCCATATGTGACCCTCGGCTCCTCAAACCTTTTAACTCTACCTCCCTGTAATACATCTCGGAAACTCACAAGACCTAAGGACTCCCACCTCCTAAAAGCTCCACTCTCCCTCCCCGCCTTGAAACTCGGTTCCCATCGTATCCCTGCCCTTGTGGAAATGCCCTTACCCTGTCCCATCTGAGTCCGGAAATCTCTCCAAGTCCCCAAAAGATGTCTAAGATATGGATTTTCTATCCCCTCCAACACCCCCCTGCTCCTTCAGTAGTCCATTTAGTGATTTTAATGCTCTTTGTGGGAAATAGGATTGCTCCACTTGAACCGTTGGTTTTAACCTATCTCGTTCCAAAACCATCCTAACTTGCCCTGCCAAATAATACCACTCGATCCGTGGCACTGCCCTACCCCCCCTTTCTATCTCTCCCCACGTCACTCTTCCCGCTAATCGTGGATGTTTATCTCCCCACACAAATTGTAAAACCTGTCTTTGTAATCGTCTTAATTGTTGTCTGGGGACTGTGACTGGTAAGCACTGAAAGAGCAATAATAGCCTGGGCAGCATATTCATTTTTATCACTGATATTTTCCCCCACCAGGATAACCATATCCCCTTCCACCTAGAGAGATCCATCCTAATCTTATCAACTATCTTCCCATAATTAAGGTTGTATATCTTACTCAAATCTTTAGGAATCTGAACCCCCAAATACCTAATATGAGACTTAGCCCATTTAAAATCAAACAGCTGGAGATCACGTGATGCACGGCTAGAAGGTGGCTGTCGTCGTGCAGAGCTCCCTCCTTGCCTGAGCTATTATAGCGGTAAAACACGTTGGCGAAATCGGTGATTCACCCGGAATACAGGGGAGATACCAAGCTAACATTGGCGCTGACGGAACGTGAATAAAACAGGCGGATGGCAGCGAAATCGGGGAAGAAGGAGGGAACGAGAAGCCGGATCCTTGAATCCAAGATGGCGGACGCAAGGAGCGGGAGTCCTCCGACGGTGAGCTCCGCGTGGGCTGCAGAGGTAGCAGCAGAGGTATCCCTGATGCTGGAGGCTTCCGTGGATTTAAAATTGCAACGGATTACAGAACAACTGCAGGGGATAGATAAGTTGGGCGGCATTCAGACGGAGTTTGCTCAGTACAAGCAGCGGCTATCCGATGTAGAAGACTTCGTGCAGCGGCAGGAACACTCAGATAAAACCCTGAAACAAAAAGTGGAACGCCTAGAGGCTAAATTGGAAGATCTCGAAAATAGAGCGCGGAGGAGCAATATCAGGATGATAGGTCTTCCGGAAACTATCAAAGAAGCTGATCTGAGATCTGTTCTGGAATCCTGGCTTCCCACCGCGCTTCACTTGACATTGGCAACGGGTCCGCTGCGAATAGAACGCGCCCACAGGCTGGGCCCCCTGAGAAAAGAGGATCAGAGGCCCAGAGTGGTGATCTTTAAAGTGCTTAATTTTGCACACAAACAGGAGATATTTCGTGCGCTCAGGAAAGTGGAGCAGCTGAAATATGAGAACTCTGTGGTGCGTTGTTTTCAAGATTATTCCACGGCGGTGTCTCAGCAGCGGAGGGCATATCGAGATGTGTGCCAACTGTTGTTCACGAAAAAGATTCAATTCGCTCTACTTTATCCTGCCCGGCTGAAGGTTTGGTATAGAGGGTCCCAGCAGTTCTTCAACACGGTGGAGGAGGCGTCGAAGTTTGCGCAGCAGGCTGTGAGAGCTGAGGGACCAGCATGAGCGACCCGGTCTGGTAGACAAAAACTTTTGAAATTTAACGGGACTGCATGATTTTGCTGCCTGATGTTTGTCTGGAGCTTGGCGTTCCTAAGAACGTACTTGAAGAGACCTTGGTGCACTATGCGATATAATGTGATGCTATTTGTATTGTTTTTCAGGGCCTTCAAGATGGGGACTTGATAAATGATTGTTTTGTTCTTTTAAACAGTTGGGGATTATATAGGTAGTCAGAGGATAATTCTGTGGTGAGGGAGAAGCCGAGGGATTAAGACCTGAGTACATGAGCCATATATGGATTGGATGATAATGGGGACATGGGAAGTGTGACTGACAATGGGGTATACATAGGTAAGGGGGGAGCTCGCGTGATTGGGCTTCTTTTTTAGGAGCCATGAAGGGTTATACAGGGGATAGACGAGGGGTTGGGGGGGGGGTGGGAGGGGTTGTGGAGATATCTGGAAGGAACAGGGAGGAAGAGTACCTGGAATGGATGGTTAAGGGGGGAGGGCCTGAGGGCTGGGGGGCCTTCTCTCTTGCTTTTTGATGAAATTAACATTGTTATTCAAATGCATGATTACTGGACTTATGAGTTCACTTAAAATAGTTTCGTGGAATGTGGGTGGGGGGTTTCCTTCCCTATTAAACGAACTAAAGTTTTGCAGGAGTTACAGAGGCAGAGGGCCGACGTGGCCTTGCTCCAGGAGACACATCTCTCCTCTGGAGAACATGCTAAATTTAAAAGAGGGTGGGTGGGGTCTTTAGTGGAAGCCCCGGCGGTGGGTCGGAAGGCAGGGGTGCTGATTCTCTTTCGGAAAAGCATCCCGCTTCGGATCAGCTCCGTCTGGGCCGACCCGGAGGGTAGGTGGGTTTTAACTAAGGTGGAGATTAATGGCCGCCCTTTGGTCTTTTGCAATGTCTATGCCCCTAATGTGTTTAATGGCAAATTTTTTCAGGATCTGATTAAAAGGCTGTCTCCGCATGCAGAAGGGGAGTTGATTGTGGGTGGAGACTTCAACTTGGTATGTGACCCTCTCATGGATCGTTCCACCCCAGGTTGCCAGAGTCCGGGGGGGAGTCGTAAAGCGCTGACCTCCCTATGTAAAGCCCTGGCGCTAGTAGATGTATGGCGGATGTTACATTCGTCTGAGAGGGACTACACCCATCTTTCACGAGCACATGGTTCTCAGTCCCGCCTGGATTATTTGTTTGTCTCACATTCCTTATTCTCTCAGGTACAAAAGGCGGAGATTGGTCCCTACGCAGTCTCTGACCACGCCTTGATATGGCTGACGTTGACGGGTCGGTTGAAGGGCCGGGGTAACTGGATGTGGAGATACCCCTTGGAGCTGGTAAGAGACCCGAGATTTCATAAACACCTGTTAGATAGATGGGGGGACTATGTTTATCACAATGGAGCTCATGCAGATCAACCGGCCCTGTTTTGGGAAACAGCAAAAGCTGTGTTACGAGGAGATATTATTTCCTACACAACACATAGGAGGAGAATGAGGGATAAGGAAATTGTTCGTCTGGGAGGCTTGGTCCAGAGGCTGCGGAGAACATACGGGCATTCGCCTACAGTTACACGTAGAGTGGCGCTGTTGGAGGCGCAAAAAGAATTGAACGAGCTATTGCATCAACGGGCGACCAAGACTCAGCTCTATTATAAATACCGTTTGTTTCAATATGGTAATAGGGCAGGAAGCATGTTGGCTAGGATGGTTCGTAGGAAGGAGGGGGTCAATCGGGTTTCACAGTTAAAGGCCAGGGATGGGAGGATGATGAAAGAGGCTGGGGATATTGCGGACACTTTTGGTAAGTTCTATGAGACGTTATATGCCTCGGATCAGGATGTAGTGTTAGATAGTACTCTGTATTTGGACAACTTGGTTTTACCTAGCCTCTCTGATCGGCAGAGGGAGGGTTTGAATGCACCATTTTCTGAGGGGGAACTGATGTTGGCCTTACAACAGAGTGCTTCTCACAAAGCTCCTGGACCTGATGGTTATAGAGTAGAATTTTATAAGCAGTGTTTTGATCAGGTTCAGGGGCCTTTGTTGACTTTGTTCAACTCAATGGTGTCCACGCGGGCGCTCCCTGGTACATTTCAGGAGGCTCAAATTGTTGTGATACCTAAAGAGGGGAAGAGCGTGGTGGACCCTGAATCTTACAGACCCATTTCTCTAATCAATGTGGACGCGAAATTATATGCTAAAATCTTAGCCAATCGATTAGCCTTAGTCTTGCCACCCCTGGTTGAGGAGTCCCAGGTGGGTTTTGTGACGGGGAGGACGGCAGTGAAAAATGTTCGATCTCTATTGACCTCTCTGGAAGCTGTAGCCCGGAAACGCCTACCATCGCTTTTAGTTAGTTTTGACGCGGAAAAGGCGTTTGACCGGGTCAGTTGGTCGTATTTGTTTGCTGTTTTACGCTCTTACGGTTTTGAGGGTTTTTTTCTAGAGGCTATCAAGGTCTTATATTCGGAGCCGAAGGCCTATGTGTGGGTAAATGGAGAACGTTCGAGATCCTTTCGGATTTATAGAGGGACGAGGCAGGGGTGTCCCTTGTCTCCCCTTTTGTTCATTCTCTCCTTGGATCCTCTTCTCCGTGAAATGATACAGCACCCGGAGATTAAGGGTGTACAGATAGGAGATTCCGAGTTCTTGCTCTCTGCTTTCGCAGACTACTTGCTTGTACATCTTACGGAGCCGCGCTCTTCCCTACCGGCTCTCTTGGAACTATTTACGGAGTTTGGGGATTTTGCGGGGTTCCGTCTCAATTACAGTAAATCATTGGCATTGTCCTCGATGGAGGACCTAAGGCAGGCGTGGGGCGAGGAATTCCCTCTTCGATGGGCGCCGGGATCTTTTAAATACCTCGGTCTACATATCTCGATGAAAGTCTCAGAATTGTATAGCCTGAATGTTTCTAGATTGTTGAGAGCCACAACGGAGAGACTGCGTGCTTGGCAGTCTTTGCCACTATCTCTTAGTGGGCGGATTCAGTTATTCAGAATGGTGGAATTCCCTAGGTGGTTATACCTATTACATATGCTGCCCCTTTATTTGAAAACAAGGGATTTGAATCTGTTGGCAAAGGAGATAAGGCGTTTCTGTTGGGGAGGTAAGAAGGCAAAATTACCGTTACACATGCTGCAGGGGACATGGAGAGAAGGAGGCCTGGGGCTCCCGGATTTGAGGAGGTATAATTGGGCTTGTCTCCTGCATTATCTTGGCAATTGGTTTTTGGCGCGAGATGATTACACTTGGAGGAGGTTGGAAAGCCAATACTATGCGCCGTGTCATTTCCACTTTCTTTTGCAGGCTCCTAGCAAGTCACTTCCTCCTGATTTGCGTTCCAGTATACTAGTACTCCCTCTGCGGACGCTCTGGAGAGATATGATGCGGATGTTTGGCCTGAGTCGATGCACCTCGGATCTTCTGCCTATTCAAGGCAACTTGCTGTTTCGGCCGGGTTTGGAGAATGCGGTTTTTCGGATCTGGGCGCGACATGGGATAACTCGGTTGGAGCATGTGTTGAACCGGCAAGGTTACATGTTGAATCTGGCAGCACTGGGGCTAGGGTATGATATGGGAGGTGCTTTTGCCCATGCCCAGTTAAAACACTATGTGGATTCATTAGATACAGAGGCCCTGGGCTCTGGGCACTGTCGTCTTTTGAGGCAGTTCTTCCATTCGGTACAGAGTGAACGTCTTTCTATTTCTGGGTTGCACAAAGTGTTAGGGAAGTTTTTGAAGCCCAAGGATCGGGAATATATTCGACAGAGGTGGGCAGGAGATTTGGAGAGACCACATATTACTTTAGAGTTCGATGTTTTGACGGCCAGGATACGGAGTTTGGCGGGGAGTGCAGGGCTTAGAGAGTGCCAATATCGCATTCTTCATAGGGCCTATTTAACGAAGGCTCAGATATTCAAGATGGGGGGAGTTTCTACGCCCTTATGTGGGAAATGTGGGAGGGCTCCGGGATCTCTTTTTCATTGTTTGTGGAGCTGCTATAAAGTGAGACATTTTTGGGACCCCATTGCTCAATATCTGGCGGATCTTTTGGACTCGAGAATCATGTGCTCTCCGATGGGAATTTTGTTAGACAAATATGAAGTTTTTCTTTTGCAGGGGGGCTCGGCCCGTCAATTGGTTCGGAAGGCCTTTTTGATTGGTAAGAGGTTAATAATGAGCCAGTGGGTGGTGGAGACCCCTCCGGACTTCTGGCATTGGCGCAACAAGCTACATGAGTTTATGTTGTTTGAGAGGAGAGGTGTGGGCAGCTCCCCTGGGCGGCGGAGGCGGTTCTTGGATGTTTGGGGACCATATATTCACAGCCTGTCTCCTAGGGGACGGAGTTTAGTGGTGAACTCGCTTTAAATATATATTGAAGTCAGACCATCTTTTGTGGTAAGAAGTTGGAAGTATGGATATCTCTCAACAAGGGGAGGGGGGTAGGGGGGGGAGGGAACGATTTCATTGTTTGGTTTACTGTTCAAATTTTTGGTAACATTCTGTTCCTTACTAAAGTTTGAGAGTAGTAGAAGTTTGATATGGGTTTGGGGAACATATGAGTTCAAAGTAGACTGTTTTAGAATGCTGGTAGGGGGGGAGGGGGGTGTTCTACTACAACATCGATGATAATTGTTATCTGTATAATATCATTAATAAGAGCTGTTGAAACATGAATATAAAGTATAGTTGGGGGGGGGGGGGGAAATGTTAAAAAGTTTGATGACTGTAAGCAGTGGTGTATATTTGCTGTGTTACTACCGTGCAATATTGTACTGAAATCGTTGTGATGAGGTGGATTTGTACTTTTTGATTCATCAATAAAAACCGTTAAAACATAAAAAATCAAACAGCTGTTCCAGATGGACTTCTTCTTCCTGGGAGACAGATACCCCCATCACTTCACTCATCCATATTTACCCGCAACCCCGCAAATAGTTCATACTCCCCCAACACCTCTACCACCACCCTCAGCGCATTTTCTGGCTCCCTAACGTAAAGTAGTAGGTCGTCCGCATAGAGCAACAGATGATGTTCTCTCTGTCCCGTCATTATACCCCGATATTCGGGGTGGCTTCGCAAAAGCTCTGCCAAGGGCTCTATATATATGGTAAACGATAATGGCGACAGGGGACACCCCTGTCTTGTCCCTCTGCCTATTGGGAAAAATGGAGTGTATTGACCATTGACGCACAGACAGGCCTTGGGCGCGGCATATAACGCCATAACCCACTTGCAAAAGTTTTCTCCGAGGCCCATTCTTTGCATCATGGCCTTAAAAATTCCCATTCGACTCTGTCAAAGGCCTTCTCCGCGTCAACTGCCAAGAACACCACCCCTGGGTACCTATGTTGCGCCTCCCACTGTAAATGTAATGTACGCCGTATATTATCTCCCACTTGTCGACCCGGGATAAATCCTGACTGGTCGTCTCCTATCAGTTTCTGTAAGACCCCCCCCCCCCCCAGTCTATTGGCCAAAACCTTGGCCAGTATCTTGACATCAGTATTTAAGAGGGAAATGGGTCTGTAAGAACCACAGGATCTAGGGTCCTTACCCGGTTTGGGCAATAAAGAAATTCCTGCCTCCATCATTGAATTCGAAAGACCCCCCTCCCTCTAATATTCCATTCCCTAATCTAAGAAGCCGGGGCCCAAGTTCTTCTACAAAGCACTTATAAAACCGGGCTGTATAACCATCTAGCCCTGGGGCTTTCCCCTTTCGGTAGATTCTTAATGACCCTCTGCACCTCCCCCAGTCTGATCGGCTCCCCCAGGCGGGCTTTTTCTGCCTCATTTAAACATTTTAATTCTATCTTGTCAAGGTATTGGACAATTTCCCCCATTGTCTTATTCCCCTCCTTGTATAACTCCTTGAAGTAGGCCTCAAAGCTCCCCGCAATATCAGCATCAGTATGGTGCCAGCCACCTTTACCATACCTCAATTGTTGAATCGGCGCCTTGGTTCTTCTAGCTCTTAACATCCGAGCCAAATGGGCTCCCGCCTTATTGGCAAATTCAAAGGTCTGCTGTTTCAATCTGGTTCGCATATAATCTATTTCCATCATCTGCCACTGTGCCAGTGCTCCCCTTATCTTTTTAAGTTCCTCTCCCAACTGTTGCGTAGGATGCTGCTTGTGTTGCTTTTCCACCTTGATCAGTCGCGTTCTCAGCTCTAATAGCTGTTGCCCCCGTTCCCTCTTCTTTCTCGCCCCCCCACTTTATCAACTCTCCTCTAACTACTGCTTTCAGTGCGTCCCAGAGCGTCTCATCCTTCACCTCCCCATTATCATTAAACTGATAGAAGTCCTGTATTGATTTCCTAATTTCCTCCCTTAGTACTTCATCCCCCAATAATGTGTCATTTAGCTTCCACAAACCTCTACCAGACTTGCCCCCCAGTCCCTTAAGCTTTATCTAGATGGGCGCATGGTCTGAAACATGACATGGTTCAATTTCGGCTGCTTCTACCATGTGCCAGCTGTTGCGATGAACCCATGAAACTATCCAGTCTCGCATAGGTCTGAGCCGCTTGCGAAAAATGTGTGTAATTTCTCTGTGTCCCATGCATTAATCTCCAGCAGTCAACCACCTCATTTTCTTTCAAAAATCGCTTCATAGCCTTACACCCAGCGTTCCCCGTTTGTCCCGTGCCCCTTGACGAGTGGTCCAGCACTATATCTGGAACCAGGTTAAAGTCCCCTCTTATAATGACCTGACCTCTGATGAACCCCTGTATTTCCTTCATCAGATTGTTAAAAAATTGCCTCTGATCTTTGTTGGGTGCATACAGATTGAGAAGTGTTATTTCCCTACCTTGCCACAGGCCCCTGAGACCCAAACATCTTCCACTCGAGTCCCGAAATTCCTCCTGTATTATCAACCCACAGTTGTGTTTCACCAATATCGCCACTCCTCCTACTCTCCTATTCTCTTTGCCCTGATGGACCAGTACTTCTCGAAATGGCCTACGGCGCAACAAATGTGTGTCCCTTGGCCTTTCTTGAAGCATCGTGATCTCCCATTTTAATCTATTCAACTCTTTGAATACTTGACTGCGTTTCCCCTGGTTGTTAAGTCCATTCACATTCCATGAACCTACCGTGACCCTCCCTCTGTCCCCCCTCCCCCCCCACCTAACCATTCCCCCTTCCCTTATCCCCACCCTCCCTGCCCATCCCCCCACCCTTTGCCGATCTTAGTTGTAAAGGATCAGCCATTGAGGAACAAGTACGTAACTTCCTAGAGGCTTGGATCTGTATAGCGAAATCAACCACCCTCTGTTTTACCACACCCTCCCCCAGCTCCCCCCACCCCCATCCCGGGCTTAGTTCTTAATAGTCCCAACGTACAATGTCAGTTACATCAGTCCCAAGGTACTATCAAAGCATTTGATCAGATCAAAGGCTCCACTGACTGATGATAATAATAAAATAAAAATTAAAAAAAAAAGGGGGAGGGGGAAGGGGAGGGGAAAAAAAGAAGGGGGAGGTCCGGGAGTGGAGCCCCCGGCCTGGGCTTAACCCACTGCAATAAGTTCCTCAGGCATTTCTTAGCAGATTGACAATCTTCTCTCTCTTAAAGGTGCAGCCTGTGGTCCCCATTTGACCTCCAGCTCCTTCCTCTTCAGTCCGGCTGCCACCTCTGATTGTAATCCTATCATATCCTCCCAGCACCGCACTGTTTCCCAACATCCTGCTCTCTGTTATCAAGAAGTTCCAGCCACATTAAGTCTCCTCTTGACAGAGTTAATCAATGCCTGACCAAGTCAGGCCTCAGGCTAGTTGTTTATCCGCTTTTTTCCCATGCTCCACTACAACCTGCCATGCAGAGTCTCTCCTCGGTGCTGCTTCTTCTCTTGGTTCCCGGGTCTGTGCAGGTACCTCCTTGCATCCCATAGAACGTAATGCCGACCATGCTTCCGTCACAGTTGTAACTTTGCGGGATTTCCCTTCCACTGTAATCCACACCGCAAAAGGGAAGAGCCATCTGTATCTGATCCCCCTAGCTCTCATAAATCCAGTGCCTTCTCTAAAGTTCCCACGTTTCTGCAGCGTGACGCGAGCCAGGTCCTGAAAAACCCCTATCTTATAAGTTTTCCATTCAATTTCCTTACTCAGCCGAGCTTTTCTCAGAATTTGCTCTTTAATGGGATAGTCAAGGAAACAAACCACCACATCTCTTGGGTTCGAATCCCTCCGCGGTCCCGCTGCTCGATGGGCCCTTTGTATCTGGATCTCGGGGGGGGGGGGGGGGGTGGGGACTGCCGAGTCCAAGGCCAGTATATGTTGGCAGAGCTCCCGTACCACAGCCTCACAGTTGTTGAATAAGCCCAGCTCGGGGATCCCCTTAAAACGCAAATTATTGCGTCTGGACCTGTTCTCGAGATCCTCCACTTGTTCTCTGAGCTGTTTTAATTCTTCATGTTCCGCAAACACTCGTTTTTTAACAGTCTCCAGTTCTGACCGCATGGTCCCCATCCCCTCCTCCACTTCTCCTACACGGGATCCTAATTCAAATATTTCCGCCCGTATGTCTTTAAGGGCGCTTTGGATGTCCAGTCTGACTCCTGCAAACTCCGCCTTCAGATCTTTCAGCAGCCCAGCCACCGCCTACGGCAACATAATCGCCTCCTCTGAGCTGTCCTCCGTCCGCTCTCTATGTTCCGGAGACTCCATCACCGGCGCCATTTTTTTCCCCGCAGCTCCGGACCCTCCTTCCCTTTGCTCACCGTCTCTCTTCGTTCCGGCGTGAAACGGAACTGCTCCAGCGATTTTTTTTTGGGCGGCATAGCCCGGGACCTGCACTCCTATGCTTTTACTGCTTTCCTCTCTCCAGTAGGGTAAGTTTTCCAACACACTTTCACCTCAGCCCCATCGGAGCTCCACGATCACACCACCATCTTGGGCCATGACGTCACTTCCTCCCCTAGATACCTTTTCTTGTCCTACACAGACCCTGCTTGAATATCTTCTACACTTACCAGAGTCTGGTCTGAAGACCAACTCAGTAAGAGTTCACCTTAGTGCGATTAGTGCTTATCATCAACGTGTAGAAGGTCAGCCTATTTCTGGACAGCCTTTAGTTGTTCACTTCATGAGAGGTTTGCTTTTGTCAAAGCCCCCTGTCAAGCCTCCTCCAGTGTCATGGGATCTCAATGTCGTTCTCACCCAGCTGATGAAACCCCCTTTCGAGCCACTGAATTCCTGCCATCTGAAGTACTTGACCTGGAAGGTCATTTTCTTGGTGGCTGTTACTTCAGCTTGTAGGGTCAGTGAGCTTCAGGCTGTAGTGGTTCATGCTCCTTATCTTAAATTTCATCGTAACAGAGTAGTCCTCCGCACACACCCTAAGTTCATGCTGAAGGTGGTGTCTGAGTTCCATCTGAACCAGTCGATTGTCTTGCCAACATTCTTTCCCCGTCCTCATACCTGTCCTGGCGAAAGCAAGCTGCACGCTTTGGACTGAAAAAGAGCATTGGCCTTTTACGTGGAGCGGACAAGCCCCCACAGACAAGTCCGCCCAGTTGTTTATTTCTTTTAATCCCAACAAGAGGAGAGTTGCTGTCGGGGAAACGCACCATATCTAATTGACTAGCAGATTGCATTTCCTTCACTTATGCCCAAGCTGGGCTGTCTTTAGAGGGCCATGTCACGGCTCATAGAGCCATGACTGCATCAATGGCTCATCTGAGGTCAGCCACTATTGAAGAGATCTGCAAGGCTGCGACGTGGTCATCAGTCCACGCATTCACATCTCACTACTGCCTTCAGCAGGACAGTCGATGCGACAGTCGGTTTGGGCAGTCTGTGCCGCAGAATCTTTTTGGGGTTTAGAATCCAGCTCCAACCCTCCTAGGCCCACTTTTCTGTTCCAGGCTGCACTCTGTTAGCTGTTTTCTTGTTTCAGGTTAATCTCTGTTATGTCCTTGCCGTTGCGAGGTCCAATTGACCAATGGTGGTTATTTTGAGTGAGCCTGGGGGCTAGGGATACCCCACACGTGAGAATATCAGCCTGCTTGCCCTCGGAGAAAGCGAAGTTTCTTACCTGAAGCAGGTATTCTCCAAGGACAGCAGGCTGGATATTCTCACAAACCCTCCCACCTCCCCTTTGGAGTTGTCTTTCCTTTTAACTATTGGATTCAACTGAGGAGCGTGACTGCACGACGAGCAGGAAACTACGTGCGTGCATGCGCAGTACGAACGCCACACGCAGTGGAACGCTCCAGAAGAGACTTTTGCAGATTTTTACTGAAAATCCTCCGGGGGCCGACGTGACGTCACCCACACATGAGAATATTCAGCCTGCTGTCCTCGGAGAATACCTGCTTCAGGTAAGAAACTTCACTTTAGTAACGCTGCCCTAGGGCCAGAGCATAATGTTAAGATTGCCTGCAGGTACCAACTCCAGAATCCAACCCATCTTAGTGTAGCAAATAAAAAGGGCCAAACCATGCAATCGAAAGCCCGCTCTGCAGCTAAACTCATGACTAGATGTGGAATACCTGTCGCTTGACCCTGTATCATTGCCAGTATGAGCTTCCGGACATTGATCACTGACTGGCGGCCCCGCACAAAACCAACCTGATCTTCGTCAATTAGTTGTGGTTACATGGGAGCCAGCCGATCTGTCAGCTCCCTTGACAATATTTTCAGGTCTACATTTATTAATGAGATTGGCCGGTATGAGTGCGGCTGAGTAGGATCCCTGCCCGGTTTAGGTATAAGAGTAATAAGAGCAGTATTAGCATAAAAGGGGCAGCTTACCTCCCTCCTCCACGGTATTGTAATAGTCTAAGAGGGGGGCCTAGCAATTGATGCTGCAAAATTTTATAGAACAAAAATGTTTTTATATAAAATAGATAGGTGGATAAGTAAAATTCTGATAAATGTTTATAGGAAAAACCAACAACAAAAGACAAAACAACAAAAAAATCTTCTCATGAGACCTTTATAAAAGACCATTTTCATTGGATGCTCGCACCAGTTGCCCATAATATTACAAAACCAATAAATTGCGCTTATATGTAAAATATCTATGTTTAGAAAAAGGAAAAGGGAGCCGGGGGGGGGGGGGGGGGGGGGGGGAGTGGAGGAGTGGAGGAGGAAGGAAAACAGGGAAAGGGACGAAGGAAGGAGAAGAAAAGCACAGGAAGTGGCAAAATGATGGCCCTTGGTTTAAGCAGATAAATTAATTTTGTTTGTAATCACAAGCGTTTATTTTTGTATTCATTCAATTATAGGATTTGTTTGCAAGACTGTGCTTTTTGATCATTTGAGTATATGGAGTTTTTGTGACCTGTAGTTATATTAAGCCTTTCCTACAGTTTGTCCACAATGCTTTTCTACGGTGGCAATGGCTGCCATTTCTGAGGTCTTTTTATCCATATTGTATTTTTTTCTTGTTTAAATATACTTTTTGAAGCATTTATTTTCTGCAATGTAAATCTAGTTTTGTAATTGTGTTTTTGTGATTGAGAGTTGAGATTGCAGATTTCAATTACCCCAATATTGACTGAATAAATGTACCATCAGGACATACTAGAGAGAGAGTTCCTAGATGAAGATGACTAAGGGGGGGGGGGGGCAATTCTAGATTTAGAATTTAGTGTAGGAGGAGATTTTGTCATAAGTACATAAGTATTGCCATACTGGGAAAGACCAAAGGTCCATCAAGCCCAGCATCCTGTTTCCAACAGTGGCCAATCCAGGTCCCAAAAACGTACAAAACATTTTATACTGCTTATCTCAGAAATAGTGGATTTTCCCCAAAACCATTTTATAACGGTCTATGGACTTTTCCTGTAGGAAGCCGTCCAAACCTTTTTAAAACTCCACTAAGCTAACCACCTTTACCACATTCTCTGGCAACGAATTCCAGAGTTTAATTGCACATTGAGTGAAGAAACATTTTCTCCGATTTGTTTTAAATTTACTACATTGTAGCTTCATCGCATGCCCCCTAGTCCTAGTATTTTTGGAAAGCGTGAATAGACGCTTCACATCTACCCGTTGAACTCCACTCATTATTTTATAGACCTCTATCATATCTCCCCTCAGCTGCCTTTTCTCCAAGCTGAAGAGCCCTAGCCGCTTCAGCCTTTCCTCATAGGGAAGTCATCCCATCCCCTTTATCATTTTTGTTGCCCTTCTCTGCACCTTTTCTAATTCCACTATATCTTTTTTGAGATGCGGCGACCAGAATTGAACACAATATTCGAGGTGCGGTCGCACCATGGAGTGATACAAAGGCATTATAACATCCTCTTTTTTGTTTTCCATTCCTTTCCTAATAATACCTAACATTCTATTTGCTTTCTTAGCCGCAACAGCACACTGAGCAGAAGGTTTCAACATATCATCAACGATGACACCTAGATCCCTTTCTTGGTCCGTGACTCCTAACGTGGAACCTTGCATGACGTAGCTATAATTCGGGTTCCTCTTTCCCACATGCATCACTTTGCACTTGCTCACATTAAACGTCATCTGCCACTTAGACGCCCAGTCTCCCAGTCTCGTAAGGTCCTCTTGTAATTTTTCGCCATCCTCCTGCGATTTAACTACTTTGAATAACTTTGTGTCATCAGCAAATGTAATTACCTCACTAGTTACTCCCATCTCTAGGTCATTTATAAATACGTTAAAAAGCAGCGGTCCCAGCACAGACCCCTGGGGAACCCCACTAACTACCCTTCTCCATTGAGAATGCTGACCATTTAACCCTACTCTCTGTTTTCTATCTTTTAATTTTTAATCCACAATAGAACACTACCTCCTATCCCATGACTCTCCAATTTCCTCTGGAGTCTTTCATGAGGTACTTTGTCAAACGCCTTCTGAAAATCCAGATACACAATATCAACCGGCTCCTCTTTATCCACATGTTTGTTCACCCTTTCAAAGAAATGTAGTAGATTGGTGAGGCAAGATTTCCCTTCACTAAATCCATGTTGACTTTGTCTCATTAATCCATGCTTTTGAATATTCTCTGTAATTTTGAATATGCTTTGTAATTTTGTTCTTAAAAATAGTCTCTACCATTTTGCCCGGCACCGACGTCAGACTCACCGGTCTATAATTTCCCGGATCTCTTCTGGAACCTTTTTTAAAAAATCGATGTTACATTGGTCACCCTCCAATCTTCCGGTACCACGCTTGATTTTAAGGATAAATTACAT
This sequence comes from Microcaecilia unicolor, assembly GCF_901765095.1. NCBI lineage: Eukaryota > Metazoa > Chordata > Amphibia > Gymnophiona > Siphonopidae > Microcaecilia > Microcaecilia unicolor. Next base: position 53,604,252 of record NC_044038.1, read on the forward strand.
ATTTCTAACAATAGCTAACATTCTCCGAGGACAAGCAGGCTGCTTGTTCTCACTGATGGGTGACGTCCACGGCAGCCCCTCCAATCGGAAACTTCACTAGCAAAGGCCTTTGCTAGTCCTTGCGCGCCCATGCGCACCGCGCATGCGCGGCCGTCTTCTCGCCAGAACCGGCTCGTGTTTGTCAGTCTTCTTTTGTCCGCGCTCGGTACAGTTGTGTTTGCGCCGTTCGCGCCCCTTAAGTTGACCCTCGCGTGTCTTTTGACTTTTTCGCTTTCAAAAAAAAAAAAAGGGATTTCGGAAAAGGGCCTTTCGGTCTTTTTCCCTTCCCCGTATTTCTTGTTTTTGGCCCTGATAAGTTTTCTTTCGTTTTCGGGGTAGGCCCTTTGAGGCCTCGGGTTGAGTTTTTTTCCTCCCCCTCTTTTTGGTGCCTTACCGCAATTACGAGTTTTGATTTCGCCGGCGTGATTTTTCCGCCCATGTCATCAAAGTCTCCCAGCGGCTTCAAGAAGTGCACCCAGTGCGCCCGGGTAATCTTGCTCACTGACAGGCACGCGTCGTGTCTTCAGTGTCTGGGGGCTGGGCACCGCCCGCAGGCCTGTAGTCTTTGCGCCCTTTTACAGAAAAGGACTCAGGTAGCGAGATTGGCCCAGTGGAAAGTTTTGTTCTCGGGCTCTTCGTCGGCATCGGCACCGGGAGTATTGAGTGCGTTGACGTCGACAGCGTCAAGACCTCCGCCGCGACTGTATCGAGTGCATCGAGGCATTGATCCTCTGCATTGTCGGAGCCGAGACATCGGAAGGCTGTGTCGGCGTTGGTGGTACCGGGACCTCCACTAGTGCTGATGTTATCGGACGGTGGTGTTTCGACTGGAGTGCAGGTGAGGGCTGTCCATTCCCCTGCTGGTGGCGGTGGGCCTTCGGGTGGGTCTCCTCCTACCCTGAGGGCTCCTGCGGTACAGCCCCCCTCCGAGACTGACCTTCTTCGGACTCGGCCCCGAGGAAGCGACGGCTGGATTCTACGTCCTCCTTGTCGGTACCGGGAAGCTCCGGTGACATGCTTCGTTTGAAGAAGTCAAAGAAGCATCGTCACCGGTCTCCTTCCCGCGTCGGTACCGAGAGCTTTGGGTCGCCGAGGGAGTCGGCACCCAGTAGGCATCGGCACCGGGAGGACCGCTCACCCTCTGTTAAGGAGGTGTCGATGCGCTCCACCTTGGACAGCCCGGAACAGCCTCCACACCCGGAACAGACTTTGACTTCGACACCTGCATCGGCTTCCATGTCTTTCTCCACAGCCGCCCTGCACGAGAGTCTCCGGGCCGTTCTCCCAGAGATCCTGGGAGAGCTGTTGCGCCCTTCCCCTCCGGTACCGGGGGTGCTTGCGCCACCGGTACCGTCGAGTGAGGCGCCGGCTGGCCCCTTGCCCGGGGTGAGGTCTCCGACATCGGTGCCGCTTGCGGTACCGACTGCGGTCGCCTTCCAGGAAGGCTCCCCGACGACGTCAGCGGAGGGAGCTTCGCCGGTGCGGGCGAGGGAGTCTACCTCTCGACGCTCCCACCGTGGCCGTGGTTCCACGGAGTCGAGCCGGGCACGGCTTCAGACACAGGTTCGTGAACTTGTCTGATACCGATGGTGAGGCCTCGTGGGAGGAGGAGGAGGAGGACATCAGATATTTCTCTGACGAGGAGTCTGATGGCCTTCCTTCTGATCTCACTCCCTCCCCTGAAAGGCAGCTTTCTCCTCCCGAGAGTCTGTCTTTTGTGGCCTTTGTCCGGGAGATGTCTACGGCCATCCCCTTCCCGGTGGTTGTGGAGGACGAGCCCAGGGCTGAAATGTTTGAGCTCCTGGACTATCCTTCTCCACCTAAGGAAGCGTCCACAGTACCCATGCATCATGCCCTAAAAAAGGAACTGGCGAACTGGACCAAGCCTTTAAGTAATCCCCACATTCCCAAGAAGATCGAGTCCCAGTACCGGATCCATGGGGACCCAGAGCTGATGCGCACTCAGTTGCCTCACGACTCTGGAGTTGTGGATTTGGCCCTAAAGAAGGCTAAGAGTTCTAGAGAGCATGCTGTGGCGTCCCCGGGCAAAGACTCTAGAACCTTAGACTCCTTTGGGAGGAAGGCCTACCATTCCTCTATGCTCGTGGCCAAAATTCAGTCTTACCAGCTCTACACGAGCATACACATGCGGAACAATGTGCGGCAGTTGGCGGGCTTGGTGGACAAGCTCCCTCCTGAGCAAGCCAAGCCATTTCAGGAGGTGGTCAGGCAGCTGAATGCGTGCAGAAATTCCTGGCCAGAGGGGTGTAGTGTATGACACCTTTGATGTTGCGTCCAGGGCCGCTGCTCAAGGTGTGGTGATGCGCAGACTCTCATGGCTGCGTGCCTCCGACCTGGAGAATAGGATCCAGCAGCGGATTGCGGACTCGCCTTGCCGTGCGGACAATATTTTTGGAGAGAAGGTCGAACAGGTGGTAGAGCAGCTCCACCAGCGGGATACCGCTTTCGACAAGTTCTCCCGCCGGCAGCCTTCAGCTTCTACCTCCACAGGTAGACGTTTTTATGGGGGAAGGAAGACTGTTCCCTACTCTTCTGGTAAGCGTAGGTACAATCCTCCTTCTCGACAGCCTGCGGCCCAGGCTAAGCCCCAGCGCGCTCGCTCTCGTCAGCAGCGTGCGCCTCAGCAAGGCCCCTCGGCTCCCCAGCAAAAGCAAGGGACGAGCTTTTGACTGGCTCCAGCAGAGCATAGCCGACATCCAAGTGTCAGTGCCGGGCGACCTGCCGGTCGGAGGGAGGTTGAAAGTTTTTCACCAAAGGTGGCCTCTCATAACCTCCCATCAGTGGGTTCTTCAAATAGTCCGGCAAGGATACACCCTCAATTTGGCCTCCAAACCTCCAAATTGTCCACCGGGAGCTCAGTCTTACAGCTTCCAGCACAAGCAGGTACTTGCAGAGGAACTCTCCGCCCTTCTCAGCGTCAATGCGGTCAAGCCCGTGCCATCCGGGCAAGAAGGGCTGGGATTCTATTCCAGGTACTTCCTTGTGGAAAAGAAAACAGGGGGGATGCGTCCCATCCTAGACCTAAGGGCCCTGAACAAATATCTGGTCAAGGAAAAGTTCAGGATGCTTTCCCTGGGCACCCTTCTCCCCATGATTCAGGAAAACGATTGGCTATGCTCTCTGGACTTGAAGGACGCCTACACGCACATCCCGATACTGCCAGCTCACAGACAGTATCTGCGATTTCAGCTGGGCACACGTCACTTCCAGTACTGTGTGCTACCCTTTGGGCTCGCCTCTGCGCCCAGAGTGTTCACGAAGTGCTTGGCTGTAGTAGCAGCGGCGCTTCGCAGGCTGGGGGTGCACATGTTCCCATATCTCGACGATTGGCTGGTAAAGAACACTTCCGAGGCAGGAGCTCTGCAGTCCATGCAGATGTTGTCCCTCGTCACGCGGGTGCGAGCGTCCCAGCAGATCACAGCTCGGCAGATGTTGAGATTGCTGGACCACATGGCCTCCACAGTTCATGTGACTCCCATGGCCCGCCTTCACATGCGATCAGCTCAATGGACCCTAGCTTCCCAGTGGTTTCAGGCTGCTGGGGATCTAGAAGACGTGATCCACCTGTCCACGAGTTTTCTCAAATCCCTGTATTGGTGGACGATTTGGTCCAATTTGACTCTGGGACGCCCCTTCCAAATTCCTCAGCCACAAAAAGTGCTGACTACGAATGCGTCTCTCCTGGGGTGGGGAGCTCATGTCGATGGGCTTCACACCCAGGGAAGCTGGTCCCTCCAGGAACGCGATCTGCAGATCAATCTTCTGGAGTTACGAGCGGTCTGGAATGCTCTGAAGGCTTTCAGAGATCGGCTGTCCCACCAAATTATCCAAATTCAGACAGACAACCAGGTTGCCATGTATTACATCAACAAGCAGGGGGGCACCGGATCTCGCCCCCTGTGTCAGGAAGCCGTCAGCATGTGGCTCTGGGCTTGCCGTCACGGCATGGTGCTCCAAGCCACTTATCTGGCAGGCGTAAACAACAGTCTGGCCGACAGGTTGAGCAGGATTATGCAACCTCACGAGTGGTCGCTCAATTCCCGTGTAGTGTGACAGATCTTCCAAGTGTGGGGCACCCCCTTGGTAGATCTCTTTGCATCTCGAGCCAACCACAAAGTCCCTCAGTTCTGTTCCAGGCTTCAGGCCCACGGCAGACTGGCATCGGATGCCTTCCTCCTGGACTGGGGGGAGGGTCTGCTGTATGCTTATCCCCCCTTACCTCTGGTGGGGAAGACTTTGTTGAAACTCAAGCAAGACCGAGGCACCATGATTCTGATTGCTTCTTTTTGGCCGCGTCAGATCTGGTTCCCTCTTCTTCTGGAGTTGTCCTCCGAAGAACCGTGGAGATTGGAGTGTTTTCCGACCCTCATCACACAGGACGAAGGGGCGCTTCTGCATCCCAACCTCCAGTCTCTGGCTCTCACGGCCTGGATGTTGAGAGCGTAGACTTTGCCTCTTTGGGTCTGTCAGAGGGTGTCTCCCGCATCTTGCTTGCTTCCAGGAAAGATTCCACTAAGAGGAGTTACTTCTTTCTATGGAGGAGGTTTGCTGTCTGGTGTGACCTCAAGGCCCTAGATCCTCGCTCTTGTCCTACACAGACCCTGCTTGAATACCTTCTGCACTTGTCTGAGTCTGGTCTCAAGACCAACTCTGTAAGGGTTCACCTTAGCGCGATTAGTGCATACCATTACCGTGTGGAAGGTAAGCCGATCTCAGGACAGCCTTTAGTTGTTCGCTTCATGAGAGGTTTGCTTTTGTCAAAGCCCCCCGTCAAGCCTCCTACAGTGTCATGGGATCTCAATGTCGTTCTCACTCAGCTGATGAAACCTCCTTTTGAGCCACTGAACTCCTGCCATCTGAAGTACTTGACCTGGAAGGTCATTTTCTTGGTGGCAGTTACTTCAGCTCGTAGAGTCAGTGAGCTTCAGGCCCTGGTAGCCCAGGCCCCTTACACCAATTTCATCATAACAGAGTAGTCCTCCGCACTCACCCTAAGTTCTTGCCAAAGGTTGTGTCGGAGTTCCATCTGAACCAGTCAATTGTCTTGCTAACATTCTTTCCCCGTCCTCATTCCTGCCCTGCTGAACGTCAGCTGCACACATTGGACTACAAGAGAGCATTGGCCTTCTATCTGGAGCGGACACAGCCCAACAGACAGTCCGCCCAATTGTTTGTTTCTTTTGATCCCAACAGGAGGGGAGTGGCTGTGGGGAAACGCACCATATCCAATTGGCTAGCAGATTGCATTTCCTTCTCTTTTGCCCAGGCTGGGCTGGCTCTTGAGGGTCATGTCACGGCTCATAATGTTAGAGCCATGGCTGCGTCGGTAGCCCACTTGAAGTCAGCCACTATTGAAGAGATTTGCAAAGCTGCGACGTGGTCATCTGTCCACACATTCACATCTCATTACTGCCTGCAGCAGGATACCCGACGCGACAGTCGGTTCGGGCAGTCAGTACTTCAGAATCTATTCGGGGTTTAGAATCCAACTCCACCCCCCTAGGCCCATGTTTATTCTGTTCCAGGCTACACTCTCAGTTAGTTGGATAAGTTGTTAGGTCAATCTCAGTTATGTCCTCGCCGTTGCGAGGCCCAATTGACCATGTTTGTTGTTTTGAGTGAGCCTGGGGGCTAGGGATACCCCATCAGTGAGAACAAGCAGCCTGCTTGTCCTCGGAGAAAGCGAATGCTACATACCTGTAGAAGGTATTCTCCGAGGACAGCAGGCTGATTGTTCTCACAAACCCGCCCGCCTCCCCTTTGGAGTTGTGTCTTCCCTTGTTTGTCTTGCTACATATGGGACTGACGAACACGAGCCGGTTCGGGTGGGAAGACGGCCGCGCATGCGCGGTGCGCATGGGCGCGCGAGGACTAGCAAAGGCCTTTGCTAGTGAAGCTTCCGATTGGAGGGGCTGCCGTGGACGTCATCCATCAGTGAGAACAATCAGCCTGCTGTCCTCGGAGAATACCTTCTACAGGTATGTAGCATTCGCTTTGCCCATGGTGGACACGCCTTTCTCTGGTGACAATGATAGTGTGGATTTAGGATTAGATCACATAATATCTAATGCCCAGGTGGGTGCCCTCCCGGGCAGTAGTGATCATTACACCATATGGTTCAATATGGATTTCAAACATGTTAACTTTAGTAAAATGAGGGAGTACCTGAGGAAAGAGCTAGCATGATGGGAGGATATAAAAGAAGTAGAAAGTCAGTGTCCAATCTGAAAGGAGCAATAAAATAGCAATGGATCTTTATTTAAGGGAAATAAAGAAGAAGAGAAAAAGGCTATGGCTCACCAAACAAGTGTCTGAAGGAATAAAGGCAAAACGGGTGGAATTTATGAAGTACACAAGAATGCATAAAAATGTTATAAAACTCAAAGAACTGAAGAGAGAAATACAGCTGGCAAAAGCACAGGAGGAAGAAAAAATAGCTAGAGACATAAAGAGAAGTGATTACCTTTTCAGGTATATTGGGGGAAGGAGGAAGGCTAGAAATGGAATTTTGAGACTGAAAGTTGCTGAGAATTGATATGTGGAGAATGATGAGAATTCTGGAGAAAGACCTCTGTTGGTTGATGAAGGCATGGATGGGAGTGGAGTACATATCACACAGTTCATGGAAGAAAGTGTTTTTGAATAACTGGAAAAACTGAAAGTGGACAAAGCCATAGGGTTGGACGAGATACATCCAAGGATTTTGAAGGATCTGAAAGAAGTGCTGGTGGGCCTCCTAATGATTTGTATAAGAGATGCTTGGAGACAGGGGAGGTGTTGCTGAAGGAAATAGTATAATTCCTGGAATCTGATGGCTTACAAGATCCGAGGCAAAATGGTTTTACCAAAAGAAAGTTTTGTTGAACTAATCTGATTGATTTCCTTGACTGGGTGACCAGAGAACTGGATTGAGGGCACATTCTAGATGTGGCCTATTTGGACTTCAGCAAAGCCTTTGACACAGTTCCTCATAGGAGGCTTGTGAACAAATTAAATGGGCTGAAGTTAGGACCCAAAGTGGTGAACAGGATTAGAAACTGGTTGACTGACAGATGTCAGAGGGTAGTGGTGAATGGAATTCATTTAGCGCAAAGGTAGGTGAGTAGCGGAGTGCTCCAAGGATCAGTATTGGAGTCAATTCTATTCAACTTATTTGTGAATGACATTGCCAAAGGGTTAGAAGGGAAACTTTGGCTTTTAGGGACAACATGAAGATTTGCAACAGAATGGACACCCTGGAGAGAGTGGACAACATAAGAAGTGATCTAAACTACTACTACTACTTAACATTTCTAAAAAGATTAGAAGAATGGTCTAATGTTTAGCAGTTAAAATTTAATGCAAAGAAGTGTAGAGTGATGCAAATGGGGTGTAGAAATCCAAAAGAGTTGTATTTGCTAGGGGGTGAGAGGCTGAGAAGCTCAGACTGGGAGAGGTTTGACTGTCTTAAGCTCCTCCGACACTGTGATGCTATCCCCTGGATTCTATATATATCACTTTGAGTTGCACGTGCAAATTTGGATGTGCGTCCAATTTGCAACCTCAACTTAATTGAATGAGCCAATCAATGCTGATAATTGGGCAATAACAAGCAATTAGCACTAATTGGCAAGAATTAGAATTTATGCGCACATCCTTTTAGGCATATTCTATAAAGAGGGGCATGCAAATTCTAGTGCACAGATCTGAAAAGGGGAGTGACCATAGGAGCATGGGCGAGTCGGAGGCATTCCTAAAATGTATGTATGTTAAGAATTAGGAAGATTCACGCCTAATTTACATGTGGGGATTTTCACCACGTTTTCAGTGGTGTAAATGGTCGCACCTAAATGTAGTTGTGGTTTCTGGCTCTAAGCGCTATTCTTTAAACCACGCCTAACTTTAAATGTGATTTGTAGAATAATGCTAAGTGCTATTTTTTTCAGCACTAATTTTTTTTTCTTTTTAGGTGTAATTTATAGAATCTAGTCCTATTTGGCTTTAGCCAGACGGATGCTAAGCTGAATAGAAAGAGAAGCATGTCCAGTAAAAGAAAGGAGGTGTTAATACCTTTGTACAAGTCATTGGTGAGGTCCTGTTTGGAATATTGTGTTCAATTTTGGAGGCCTTGTCTTGCTAAGGACATCAAAAGACATGCGGTACTTCAGAGGAAGGCGACAAAAATGATATGGGGCTTGTGCCAAAATACATTTGAGAAGAGACTCGAAGACTTGAATATGAGTACCCTAGAGGAAAGGAGGGGTGAGGGAATGATATAGACGTTTAAATAAAAAGTATTTGTATACAAACTAATCTTTTTTAGAGACAGGGAAGTGGTAGAACTAAAGTTTGAGTTGAGGTTACAGGATGGGAGACTTAGGGGCAATTTCAAGAAATACTTTTTCACAGAAAGGGTGATGGATGCTTGGAATGTCCTCCTGTGGGAGGTTGTGAAGACACAGATGGTGATGGAATTCAAGACTGCATGGGATAAACGTAGAGATTCACTGTGTAGAAAAGGATGGAATTTAGTTAAAGCAAAATTTAAATTACTTCAGAACTGGAGTGAATTTTGATGGCAGCTTCAGAGGCTGGGAGTAAGACCAATGCCAGGCAGACCTTTACAGCCTGGCTTTCAAAATTGGCAGGAAGAGACAGAGATAAAGTATACTAGTATTTAATCATGAAGAAGTGGAACCTGTGCAGAGTTACAGATTCAATTCTGGCCACCTTGATGGGCAGATTGGATGATCCATGCAAATTTTTATGTGCCCACAATACTCAAGTTTCATCTAGAGAGAAACTAAACATCAGTAAACCAAAGCTCTCTGTACTAAATAAGATACAATCCAAGGGAGTAAAATAACCACAATGCACCTTAATATAAACTTTCTGTAAAAGAGTCCCCAGTTAACAGCGTGATGAGCACTCAAATGCTTGAAGTGCTATATAAGCAACGTATAACTGAAACTGTTTTAGCATACATTAATCGCCACTGTGCTGTAACATCCTAGGACTCAAATTTTATGAGTGTATAATACCCTCACTGTGCTCAAAATCACAAAAATCCTTGACAAACAAAACCCCTATTTCTTATAGTCATAGAAAAGTAGGTCATTCAAAAATAATTCCAATAAATAGAACTTTAAAATCCTAATGAATCTTTCAACTGCAGCATTTAGGTAAAGGCAACATAGTAACTTTGCACTAGCAGTAGTTGCTTATGTTGGCATCTGGACCTTCTGTTACTTTTTAAAATTCTTTTTTTTTATACTATAGTAGCAGTAATGGTAACAACTTGCACAAAGCTCAATTCAGGACCAGTCCACTTTCAGGCCCTTTGGCACCCAGTCCTCTCCTCTGCACTCGTATTTTTTTACTATGAAAATACATGCAAGAGTCAGGGATTTCAGGGTCTGTGACTGTACATCGGTTCATCAGTCCTGTACTGAACTTGTGCAAGTTCTTATTGCTGCTTTTGGTATGCCCAAAGGTGAGGAAGAGGATCTAGAGAAAGACCTTCCCCCATTCCATTGATTTCTGGGAGGGAAGGGGACTTCTGCTCGCCCCGTCCTCACACCCTGCAATGATTTTGGGAGGGGACTATTTTCACCCTGAAACTTCCAGTTGATTTCTTGTGGCATTCTTACACCCCTTTCTGTCTATGGGTATACACATATTAAACGACATTGAGCTCTGGATCAGTAATTGTATCACTACTGATTTGCTAAGCATCCTTACAAGAACTATTTTTCAGCTTGGTGTCCTGGTGTTATGGAAGCTAGACCAGCGAGGTCGAGTGCAAGGCTCTCCTCTGTTGAAACATGAGTATGGAAAACGACTGTCACATTGCATCTTCAAACCACTTTCTCCTAGCGAGTAAGTACTTCATTAATTTAACTCAATTTCTTATCCTTTTTTTGACCTGGTAGTTTCAATGTGCTCCTTTTGGGCTTCCAGCTCAATGAGACTATTGCTGGGTTCTGGTGCCATAAGCTTTAATTTGCTACTATATAGTGGATTTTCATATTTTCTATACAGCAGGGTTTCCCAAACTTTTTTGGTTCACGGCACCCTGCCTCCCTGCAGCCCCCTCCTCTCACACCAGCATGCCTCTGCCTCCCTGCAGCCCCCTCCTCTCACACTAGCATGCCTCTGCCTCCCTGCAGCCCCATCCCCTCAAACCAGCACGCCTCTGCCTTCCCTAAATCCAGCATCACTTGCTGCTTTCCTTCCTGCAGGTCCAGGATCACTGCCACTTCCTTCTCCTTCCTTTGCTGCAGTGCTTGCAGCTTACATTTTTCGGGTTGTCCGTGATTCACTCAGGCACTCCGGGGCATTCCCATTCTGCTGCATCCAGCCCTCTGATGCAACTTCCTGTTGTGAGGGCCGAACGTGACAGAGGGAAGTCCCCGCAGTGCCTGTGTGAATCATGGGTGGCCCAAAAATGTAAGCTGCCAGCACTGCAGCAGTGGAGGGGGAAGAAGCAGCAGATGCCAGACCTGTGGGAGGGAAAGTAGGGAGTGATGTGCTGCGGCACCCCTGAGAGTTTGCCGCGTCGCATAGTTTGGGAACTGCTGCTATACAGTGAAGTGAAAGTTGTTTTACCCCCTCCTGATTTTCCCTGTTATGCATATAAGTCATACTGAATGTTTTCTGATCTTTAAACACAAACTGACCGATACTCAGCACTATTTAACCAGCCAGGAATGGCTCCTGGCTGACTAAATAGCACCTAGCCAGCTAAGTGCTAACATTCAGTGCAAGATAGCTGAATATTAGTGCATAGTGGCTAATTGGCTATATCACATGATATGATTAGGTGTGAATATTCAGCGCTTCACCAGCTAAGTTTAGCAGCCAAATCGACTGCCTAAATAGCAGTCTTATCTTTGGCCGCTATAAACTTAACTAGCCAGCTCTGAATATTAACTTGGCTGTTTAAGTTTTTAAGCTGGCCAAAATCAGATATTCAATGTCAGTCACCAGAAATGGCTTGGCTCTGAATATCCAGGTTCAGTGCCAATCATGGCATTTAGCTGGCTTGCCTCCTGTAGGCTGGTTGTTGCCTGAAATGTCCTCCCAAGGGAAGTGGTGTAGAAAAGAAATGGTGACGGCATTCAAAAGGCATGGAATGAACACAGGGGATCTCTAATTAGAAAATGAATGGTATAAAAAACAAAACTTAAATGGTTGCATGTGTGTTTGTATGTTGAGTGGCGCTTAGATGGTGATTCCGGCTGTGAAGAACTAAGGTTAGTGCTGGATAAGCTTGTCTTGTCTGGGTCCCCGTATATGGCAATCTGATGTAGGATGGAATGGAGAGGTTTTTGATGGAAACGCCAGTAATTTGGAACGTGAGGACACTTTTACGATCTGTGTCCTGCAAATGACAAGACAGATTAGGATAGGCTGGAGTGGGCTTTGACGGCAACTTCAGTAGTTGAAATCTAAGGACATGGTTGGGTGGTCTTTTATGGTCTGTGTCCCAGAAATGCCAAAGAGAGACAATGATCAAGTATTTTATTTCACATTAATTGTTGGTTTAATCTTGACTTGATAATGAATGTGACTGTTGGGCAGACAGGATGGACTTTATCTGCTGTCATTTACTGTGTTGGAACCTGAGTAAACACATTACACAGTTTTTAAATGATTACTTAATTTATTTAAGAAATAAAGTTATCCAACACCGATAACACTCATGCCCCCTTAGCTGCTCAGTTTGTTTATTTATTTATTGCATTTGTATCCCACATTTTCCCACCTCTTTGCAGGCTCAATGTGGCTTACAATACATCATGAATAGTGGAGATGTAATAGAAAATATACATTTAGTGTTACAATAGTTGACTTAATTTAATTGATAATTACATTCAGCTGATTGAACATAGCCGGTCTTGATTGTGGCCAGCTCCATTGATTCTAAACTTCACTGTATATTGAACCTTACCATGACAGTGAAGTAGTCAGCACAAAGTTTCTACAAGAACTCTATGCCATAATCAAAATAAATTCCAAAAGAGATGAAGAAAAAAGTTGTTGAAATATATTGGTCTGGAAAGGTTAATTAAGCCATTTCTAAAGCTTTGGGACTCTATGAAACCACAGAGACAGCTATTATTTCCAAATGGAGAAGACTTGAAAGTTGTGAATGTTCCCAAAAGTGGCTAGCCTGCCAAAATTATTCCAAGGGCCCATAAACAACTCATCAAGCCCAGCTTTTCTCCAAGCTGAAGAGCCCTAGCTGCAAGGAGACTGGTCATCTGTCTGTGAGCTGAAGCGTAATTGAGTTATGCATCAAGACAATGATCTAAAACATAAAGGCAAGTCTGTATTTGAATGTCTGAAGAGAAACAAAATTAAAGTTTTGAATTGGTCTAGTCAAAGTCCTGTCTTAAACCTAATAGAGATGCTGTGGCAGGTTCTGAAACGAGCAGATAATGCACAAACACCTATGATTGTTTCGGAATTAAAGCAGTTCTGCAAAGAAGAGTGGACTAAGATTCCTTAACAGCGTTGTGAAAAACTGATATCAAGTTAGGGGAAATGTTTGGTTGCAATTATTGCTGCTAAATGTGGTGCAACTGGTTATTAAATTTAGGGAGCGGTTATTTTTTCACATGGACGATGTGAGTGTTGACCCATTCTTGGTGTCTTCAGTGTTTCAGGCCTGGCCATAGCCCTAATAACTGTGTCCTCAACAGGAGAGGATTTTTGGAGCCAGGTCCAATTCCTTGGTGTTGGCATTGGCATCGAGGTCATTAGATTGACTTTGAGTACTGCACCGGCATCAGGAGCGTCGGTATGTATAGCTGCTGCTAGACCTGTAGATACTGGGAGCAGTGGTGCATCAAATGGTTCTCCATCTGTCTCAATGCTGACTGCTGTGCAGTGCCTCCAGGACCATCCAGCATCGGATCCAACCCCAAGGTGACGTGAGGACTCAAATTCATCCTTGTCGGCACCAAGGAGCCTCAATGTTGAGCTTCGGGCGAAGGCTAAGAAGCATCAGCATTGATCTTTTTACGCACAGTGCCAAGAGCTCTGGGATGTTGAGGGATTCAGCACCCGAGAAGCCTCTGCACCAGAGGGCCGCTCCCCCTCCATTCAGGAGGTGCCAATGTGTTGATCTCCCAGCAGCCAGGACCCAGCTCCTATCTCAACTCTGCCAGTTCTGAGTTGGCACCCAAGCTTTTCCTGGTGTCGGCCCTCGATGAGCTCATTCAGGCCTTGCTTCCCGAGCTGCTGAATAGACTCTTGCAACAGTGTGCATCAGCATCGTGTGTGCTTGTGCCTACCCTGCCTCCATTGTAGTTCCGCTTGGCCCTCAGCTTGCGGTGCGGCCTCCGAAGCTGGTGTCACATGTGTCCCCAGTGTCAATTGCCACCCAAGCCGGCACTCTCTCAACATCGTTGGAGGAAGCTTTGCTGGAGTCAAGGCAGGAGCCGACTCCTCAACAACCTTCTCAAGGACGTGGTTCCTCTAGCTCAAGCCAGGCTCACTCAGTCTTCCCATGAGGCGGTTTTGACTGACATCGATGAGGAGCGCTCATGGGAGCGGAGGAGGATCCAAAGTACTTTTTGGAGGATGAGTCCTGTGGCATGCCCTCTAAACCCTTCCCATCATTTGAAAGAAGAAAATCCCCTCCAGGGAGCCTTTCTTTTCCATCTTTTGTCATGGAAATGGCTGAGGCCATTCCATTTTTTTTAGGGTTGGAGGACGAGTCCAAGGCCTTGATGCTCGATATCCTGGACTATGAGCCTCCTCCTACAGAGGATGTGACTATCCCTCTCCACGAGGTACTCCAGAAAGTTCTTGTTTTGAAATTGGGAGTCCCCTCTCTCGGACGCGGTAGTGCCCGAGAAGATTGACACTATGTACTGGATGTACAGCACACATAGATTTGATAAGCCCCAGTTGCCTCATCATTCAATGGTGGTGGAATCCATCTTCAAAAGAGCCAGGAGTTCTAGAGACTATGCTTTGGCGCCCTCAGGCAGAGAAGTTAGGACCTTGGACTCTTTTGGGAGAAAAATGTGCCAGGCCTCTATGCTTACGTCATGCATTCAGTCATACCAGCTATTCATGAGCTTCTACTTGTGGGTCTTGGTGCGCACGATGCTAGACTTAGTGGACTCTCTTCCGTAGGAGTAGGCCGAGTTACTGCGCAAGATGGCCAAGCAGCAGAAGGTGTCATAAATTCTTGGCCAGGGGTGTATATGACACTTTGGATGTGACATCCAGGATCTCTGCACAAAGCAATGCACAGACTGATACCATCTGTTCTTTCTCCTGCTGGGCGCCTTCTGCATCTGCCTCCTTATCTAGGAGGTTTTTTGGCAAGTCAAGTAGTGCCTACTACTCTCAGAAGCGTAGGTACACTGCCTACTCTTTGCAGCCTGCCCAGGCTCAGCCCCAGTGCGCTCATTCCCATCAACAGTGTTCACATAAGATCCCTGCCACGCCGCAGTCAAAGCAGGGGATGAGCTTTTGACTGGCACCAGCAGAGCATAGCCAAATAAAAGCAAAACTTTTTTGTGATGGATCGAAAAAGTGATTTTGGGATAGTTATAGGCAATACCATGAATAAATAAAGCAATTTAGGCAGTAGGGTCATCTTGACAGCATAGTTGTTTGCTTCATGAGAGATTTGCTTTTGTCAAAGCCCCCTGTCAAACATCATTCTCACCCAGCTGATGAAAGCACCTTTAGAACCACTGAATTCCTGACATCTGAAGTACTTGACCTGGAAAGTCATTTTCTTAGCAGCTGTTACTTCAGCTTGTAGAGTTTCATGACAACAGAGTAGTCCTCCGCACGCACCCTAAGTTCCTGCCAAAGGTTGTGTTGGGAGTTCCATCTGAGCCAGTCATTTTTCTTTCCAACATTCTTTCCCTGATCTAATACACATCCTGGTGACAGCGCCTTGCACACCTTGGACTGCAAGGGAGCATTGGCCTATTACATGGGAAAGACTATCCTGCTTATTTTTGAAAGAGAAGGGCGGCCATCTTCCGACACAAATCGGGAGATGGCCGCCCTTTTCCCAATGCCGGCCAAATCGGCATAATCGAAAGCCGATTTTGGCCGACTTCAACTGCTTTCTGTCATGGGGACGGCGAAAGTTCAAGGGGGCATGTCGGCAGCTAGTGAAGGCGGGACGGGGGCGTGGTTAAGAGATAGCAGCCCTCTGCTGATAATGGAAAAAAGAAGGGCGGCCCTGATGAGCATTTGGCCGACTTTACTTGGTCCATTTTTTTCACGACCAAGCATCAAACAGGTGCCCGAACTGACCAGATGACCACTGGAGGGAATCTGGGATGACCTCCCGTGACTTCTTCAGTGGTCACTAACCAACTCCCACCCCGAAAAAAACAACTTAAAAAACTTTTGTCTTTTTTTTTTTTTAAAGAATATGTCCTTTGCTATTCCTCTGCCTGCAACGGCAGTTGAGGACGTCCAAAGTGTTTCTGTGAGAAGGACAGCCATGCCTTTGCTATGCCTCTGACACCATTTTTATTTATTTATTTGGATTTTGGATCACAAGTAGCAGTAGTGAGATTTGAACCGGCCACCTCTAGATTGCAAGACCAGTGCTCTAACCACTAGGCCACTCTGCTACTCCTCCACTCTACGCCACTCTGTTGAAATTTGGCTATCCCTATGGGGGGGGGGGGCAGTATGCAGGTCCCTGGTGGGGGGGAGGTATATGTGTGTCAGCGGAGGCGTAACGAAGCCGTGGACGTCCTTCTTTCAAACATTTTGGACGTCCTCAACTGCCCCCCCACAGGGATGGCCAAATTTCAACAGAGTGGAGTAGAGTGGAGGAATGGCAGAGTGGCCTAGTGGTTAGAGCACTGGTCTTGCAATCCAGAGGTGGCCGGTTCAAATCCTACTGCTGCTACTTGTGATCCAAAATCCAAATAAATAAATAAAAAGGGTGTCAGAGGCATAGCAAAGGCATGGCTGACCTTCTCACAGAAACATTTTGGACGTCCTCAACTGCCATTGCAGGGAAGGACATCCTCAATTGCTGTCGCTTCCCCTCCTTAGGAAGGAAATTGTGTGCGAATGAGCTAATAGTGAGCAGCTCATTTGCATGCAGTTTCTTTCATGCATGCCTATTCCTTTCCAGATCGGTAAGGGAAGGGCTTTTTTGTTAGTGGGACCAATGCACTACAAATGCTGGCTCCTCCCATGACCAAATGCCTTGGATTTGGCCGGTTTTGAGACGGCCGGCCTCGGTTTCCATTATCAGCAAAAACCAATGCCGGCTATCTCAAACCCGACGATCTCAACATTTATGTCAAGATTTGCCCGGCCCCAACCGTATTATCGGGGGAAAAAAAGATGGCCGGCCATCTTTTTCGAAAATACGGTGGGCTCCGCCCATTTGCGGAGCCGGCCCCAGAGATGTCCGGCCATGGAGCTGGCCCTCGCTGTTCGATTATGCCCCTCCATGCCTTGCAGATAGTTCTGGCCAGCTTTTTGTTTCTTTTGATCCCAGCAGGATGGGTGTCACAATCAGGAAATTCACAATCTCTAATTGGTTGGCAGATTGCATTTCCTTCACTTAATCCAGGCTGGGCTGACCGTAGTGGGTCATGTGAAGGCTCACAATGTCAGAGCCATGACTGCATTGATAGCCCACTTGAGGTCAGCCTCCATTGAAGAAATTTGCAAGACTGCTAAGTGGTCTTCAGTCCACACATTCACATCTCATTACTGCCTTGATCAGGATACCCAACTTGATAGTTGGTTCGGCCAGACATTGTTACAGAATCTGTTTGGGGGTCTAGAATCCAACTCCACCCCTTTAGGCCCATTTTATTCTGTTTCAGGGTGCACTCTCACTGAGTTTGTATATAGTTCAGGTTAAACTGAGTTCTGTCCTCACCGTTGCAAGGCTCAAGTTACCAATGTTTGTTGTTTTGGTGAGCCTGGATGCTGGGGATACCCCAATTGTGAGTATTGCCTGCTTGTCCTCGGAGAAAGCGAAGATACTTACCTGTAGCAGGTATTGTCTGAGGACAGCAGGTCTTATATTCTCACAAACTCTCCCACCTCCCCTTGGAGTTGACATTTATACCCCACATACCATGTTATACTCAAGTTCTATGTAGCTAACAATTCAGATTAAGTAGGTAATAAAAAATGTACAACAATCATTTTACAATACAGTCAATATTTGAAGTATGGACAAATAAGAGAAGATACAGTGTGCACTGTTTGGATAAGCAAGGCCATAAGTATATAAGTATTGGTTAGGGTGGTGGACTTTGGTCCTGGGGAACTGAGGAACTGAGTTCAATTCCCACTTCAGGCACAGGCAGCTCCTTGTGACTCTGGGCAAGTCACTCAACCCTCCATTGCCCATGTAAGCCGCATTGAGCCTGCCATGAGTGGGAAAGCGTGGGGTACAAATGTAACAAAAAAAAAAAAAAAGTATTGCCATACTGGGACAGACCAAAGGTCCATCAAGGCCAGCATCCTGTTTCCAACAGTGGCCAATCCAGGTCACAAATAACCTGGCAAGATCCCAAAAAAGTACAAAACATTTTATACTGCTTATACCAGAAATATTTTCCCCAAGTCCAATTTAATAATGGTCTATGGACTTTTCCTTTAGGAAGCGTCAAAACCTTTTAAAAACTCTGCTAAGCCAACTGCTTTTACCACATTCTCTGGCAACGAATTCCAGAGTTGAATTACACGTTGTGTGAAGAAAAATGTTCTCCGATTCATTTTAAATTTACTACTTTGTAACTTCATCGCATGCCCCTTAGTCCTAGTATTTTTGGAAAGAGTAAACAGACACTTCACGTCTAACAGTTCCATTCCACTCATTATTTTATAGACCTCTATCATATCTCCCCTCAACTGTCTTTTCTCCAAGCTGAAGAGCCCCAGCTGCTTTAGCCTTTCCTCATAGGAAAGTCATCCCATTCCCTTTATCATTTTCATTGCCCTTCTCTGCACTTTTTCTAATTCCACTATATCTTTTTGCGGCGACCAGAATTGTACACAATATTCAGGTGTGGTCGCACCATGAAGCGATACAAAGGCATTGTAACTTTCTCGATACCATGCTCGATATTAAGGATAAATTACATATTACTAACAATAGTTCCACAAGTTCATTTTTCAGTTCTATCAGTACTCTGGGATGAATACCATCCGGTCCAGGAGACTTGCTTCTCTTCAGTTTGTCAAATTGCCCCATTACATCCTCTAGGTCTGTAGAGATTTCATTCAGTTTCTCTGACTCATTAGCTTTGAATACCATTTCTGGCACCGGTATCTCTCCCAAAGCCTACTCAGTGAAGACTGAAGCAAAGAATTCATTTAATCTCTCCGCTGTGATTGCCCCTTTTACCCCTCGGTCATCTAGCAGTCCAGCCGATTCTGTTGCTGGCTTCCTGCTTTTAATATACCTAAAACATTTTTTTTTACTATGTTTTTGCCTCCAATGCAATCTTTTTTTTCAAAGTCCCTCTTTGCCTTCCTTATCAGCGTTTTGCATTTGACTTGACATTCCTTATGCTGTTTCTTATTATTTTTCTGTCGGTTCCTTCTTCCATTTTCTGAAGGATTTTCTTTTAGCTCTAATAGCTTCCTTTACCTCAGTTTTTAACCATACCAGATGTTTGGTGTTCCGTCTCGTCGCAGGAGGAGTGTGAAAGATTACAAGAAGACCTCATGAGACTAGGGGATTGGGCATCAAAATGGCAGATGAAGTTCAATGTTGACAAGTGCAAAGTGATGCATTTGGGAAGGAGGAACCCGAATTACAGCTATGTTATGCAAGGTTCCGCTTTAGGAATTACGGACCAAGAAAGGGATCTGGGAGTCATCGTGGATAAGACGTTGAAATCTTCAGCTCAATGTGCTACGGCGGCTAAGAAGGCAAACAGATCGGTGAGTCTGACGTCAGTGCCAGGGAAAATGGTAGAGGCTATTATTAAAAACAAAATTACAGAGCACATCCAAGGACATGGATTACTGAGGCCAAGTCAGCACGGCTTTTGTGTGGGGAAATCTTGCCTGACCAATTTACTTCAATTCTTTGAAGGAGTAAACAAACATGTGGACAAAGGGGAACCGGTTGATATTGTGTATCTGGATTTTCAAAAGGCGTTTGACAAGGTACCTCATGAAAGGCTACAGAGGAAATTGGAGGGTCATGGGATAGGAGGAAATGTCCTATTGTGGATTAAAAACTGGTTGAAAGATAGGAAACAGAGAGTGGGGTTAAATGGTCAGTATTCACAATGGAAAAGGGTAGTTAGTGGGGTTCCTCAGGGGTCTGTGCTAGGACCGCTGCTTTTTAATATATTTATAAATGATTTAGAGATGGGAGGAACTAGCGAGGTAATTAAATTTGCTGATGACACAAAGTTATTCAAAGTTGTTAAATCGCGACAGGATTGTGAAAAATTACAAGAGGACCTTACGAGACTGGGAGACTGGGCGGCTAAATGGCAGATGACATTTAATATGAGCAAGTGCAAGGTTGATGCATGTGGGGAAAAAAGAACCCAAATTATAGCTACGTCATGCAAGGTTCCACGTTAGGAGTTACAGACCAAGAAAGGGATCTGGGTGTCGTCGTCGATAATACGCTGAAACCTTCTGCTCAGTGTGCTGCTGCGACTAGGAAAGCGAATAGAATGTTGGGTATTATTAGGAAAGGTATGGAAAACAGGTGTGAGGATGTTATAATGCCGTTGTATCGCTCCATG
The DNA here is from genome assembly GCF_901765095.1 of Microcaecilia unicolor. Lineage (NCBI taxonomy): Eukaryota > Metazoa > Chordata > Amphibia > Gymnophiona > Siphonopidae > Microcaecilia > Microcaecilia unicolor. Next base: position 53,624,036 of record NC_044038.1, read on the forward strand.
GTGCGACCGCACCTTGAGTATTGTGTTCAATTCTGGTCACCGCATCTTAAGAAATATATAGTAGAATTGGAAAAGGTGCAGCAAAGGGCGACTAAAATGATAGCGGGGATGGTACGACTTCCCTATGAAGAAAGATTAAGGAGGCTAGGGCTATTCAGCTTGAAGAAGAGACGGCTGAGGGGAGACATGATAGAGTTATATAAAATAATGAGTGGAGTGGAACAGGTGGATGTGAAGTAGAGAGCTGCACGGCTTCCGTCCCCGCGGGAATCCCGCGGAACCCGCGGGATTCCCGCGGGGACGGAGGCAGTTCCTGCGGGGTTCCCGCGGGGATGGAAGCTGTTCTGCGGGGTTCCCGTGGGGACGGAGGCAGTTCCTGCGGGGTTCCCGCGGGGATGGAACCAGTTCTGTGGGCTTCCCGTGGAAGTGTAAGCTGCACCTGCACCAGCCTCTCATCTACCGAATACCAATTTATTTGAGTGCTGTCTCCTCCTCCTCCTCCTCTTCTTCCTTGCTTTACTAGCATAAATGTGGAAAGTCTTCCATTAAGGAGGTGGTAGAGTCACAAATGATGACGGAATTCAAAAAGGCGTGCTAACCTTAAATGGCTGCATGTGTGTGGATATTTCAAGTGACACTTAGATGGCGACTCTGGCTGTGATGAACTAGAGCTGATACCTGGCAGACTTGTATGGTCTGTGTCTCATACATGGCAATCTGGTGTAGGATGGGCTGGAAAGGGCTTAGACAGCAACTTCAGTGGCTGGAACATGAAGACAGTGCTGGACAGACTTTTATGGTCTGTGTCCCACAAATGAGAACATGAATAGGCTGGAGTGGGCTTCGATGGCAACTCCAGCAGTTGGAACATAAGGTTGGGGCCAGATAGACTTCTGTGGTCTTTGTTCCAGAAACACGAAAGAAAGACCATAATCAAGTATATAATATCACACTCGTTGATTTAATGATGAATTGATCATGAGTGTGACTATTGGGCAGAGTGGATGGACCGTTCAGGTCTATTTGCTGTCACTTACTATGTTACTATTAATCCTCTTTGCTCCCAGGCTGGTGCACAGACCTCAGCTCTGACACAGGCACGAGAATCAGATGTCACCTGACCTACTGGCGCGTGCATGTGGCGACCTCTCAGCACACACTGCCAGTGAATCAGAGACAAATCTTACATGTGCGCACCAGAGTGTTCCAAGTTCCAACTTCCGTTCCTTCCTTGCCTACAGTGCTGTGGCTCAAATCCAGAGAGAGACTGAGGGAGCTGACTGGAACTTTCTTTTATGTACTATTAAATTCTTACGGGGATGGGTGGGGATGGGTTAAATTCTTACGGGGATGGGTGGGGATGGGTTAAATTCTTGTGGGGACGGGTGGGGATGGGTTGGGATGGTTTAAATTTTTGCGGGGATGGGTGGGGATGGGTAAGATTCCAGTGGGGATGGGTGGGGACGGGTAAGATTCCAGCAGGGACGGGCGGGGATGGGTAAGATTTCTGTCCCCGTGCAACTCTCTAATGTGAAGCGTCTGTTCACGCTTTCCAAAAATACTAGGACTAGGGGGCATGCGATGAAACTACAGTGTAGTAAATTTAAAACAAATCGGAGAAAATATTTCTTCACCCAACGTATAATTAAACTCTGGAATTCGTTGCCGGAGAAAGTGGTGAAGGCGGTTAGCTTAGCAGAGTTTAAAAAGGGGTTGGACAATTTCCTAAAGGACAAGTCCATAAACCGCTACTAAATGGACTTGGGAAAAATCCACAATTCCAGGAATAACATGTATAGAATGTTTTTACGTTTCGGAAGCTTGCCAGGTGCCCTTGGCCTGGATTGGCCGCTGTCGTGTACAGGATGCTGGGCTCGATGGACCCTTGGTCTTTTCCCAGTATGGCATTACTTATATACTTATGTACTTATGAGTATTATTAGAAAAGGGATGGAAAACAAGCATGAGGATGTTATAATGCCAGTATATCGCTCCATAGTGCGACCGCACCTGGATTATTGTGTTCAGTTCTGGTCTCCTCATCTCAAAAAAAATATAAAGGAATTGGAGAAGGTGCAGAGAAGGGCGACAAAAATGATAAAAGGGATGGGACGACTACCCTATGAGGAGAGGTTAAGACGGCTAGGACTCTTTAGCCTGGAGAAAAGGCAGCTGAGGGGTAATATGATAGAGGTTTACAAAATAATGAGTGGGGTACAGCGGACAGATGTGAAGCATTTGTTTACACGTTCTAACAATAATAGAACCAGGGGACACAAGATGAAATTTAGAATGTGGTAGGTTTAAAACAAATTGGAGAAAGTTTTTCTTTACTCAGTGCATAGAGAATCTGGAACTCATTGCCGGAGATGGTAGTAACGGCAGCTGGCCTTGCTGAGTTCAAAGGAGGTCTGGACAGATTCCTGAAGGAAAAGTCCATTGATCGTTATTAAATTTTGGGTTTTTTGACAGATTCTTGGGGCCTGGATTGGCCGCTGTCGGAGACAGAGTGCTGGGCTTGATGGACCTTTGGTCTTTTCCCAGCATGGCGGTGCTTATGTCCTCCTTTTTTAGTACGCGGAATATATTTGGCCTGGGCTTCCAGGATGGTGTTTTTGAACAGCATCCACGCCTGATGTAAATTTTTGACCTTCGAAGCCGCTCATCTAATTTTTATTTTCACCATTCTTCTCATTTTATCATAGTCTCCTTTTTTTAAAGTGAAACGCTAATGTATTGGATTTCTTGTTTATACTTCAAAGCTAATATCAAATTTGATCATATTATAATCACTGTTATCAAGCGGCCCCAGCACCATTACCTCTTGCACCAGATTGTGCGCTCCACTAAGGTCTAGGTCTAGAATTTTTCCTTCTGTCTGCTCCTGTACCAGCTGCTCAATAAAGCAGTCCTTGATTTTGTCAAGGAATTTTATCTCCCTAGCATGTCCCGATGTTACATTTACCCAGTCAATATTGTGTAATTGAAATCACCCATTATTATTATGTTGCCCAGTTTGTTTGGTTCCCTAATTTCCTTTAACATTCTACATCTGTCTGTTCATCCTGGTCAGGTGGACGGTAGTACACTCCTATCACTATCCTTTTCCCCTTTACACATGGAATTTCAATCATAGTAACATAGTAGATGATGGCAGAAAAAGACCTGCACGGTCCATCCAGACTGCTCAACAAGATAAACTCATATGTGCTACTTTTTATGTATACCCTACCTTGATTTGTACCTGTCCTCTTCAGGGCACAGACCGTATAAGTCTGCCCAGCACTATCCTCGCCTCCCAACCACCAGTCCCACCTCCCACCACCGGCTCTGACACAGACTGTATAAGTCTGCCCAGCACTATCCCCGCCTCCCACCACCGGCTCTGCCACCCAATCTCGGCTAAGCTCCTGAGGATCCATTCCTTCTGAACAGGATTCCTTTGTTTATCCCACACATGTTTGAATTCTGTTACCGTTTTCTTTTCTGCCACCTCCCGCGGGAGGGCATTCCAAGCATCCACTACTCTCTCCATGAAAAAAATACTTCCTGACATTTTTCTTGAGTCTGCCCCCCTTCAATCTCATTTCATGTCCCGTAGGGATTCCAAGATGTGTTTTGTTTCCTGCTGAATTTTCAATCTATTTGATTCAAGGCTCTCCTTAACATACAGTGCTATCCCTCCGCCAATTCGATCCACCCTATCACTATGATATAATTTGTATCCCGTTATGACAGTGTCCCACTGGGTATCCTCCTTCCACCAGGTCTCAGAGATGTCTATTATATCTAATTTTTCATTTAATGCAATATATTCCAACTGTCCCATCTTATTTCTTAGGCTTCTGGCATTCGCATATAAACATTTCAAACTTGTGTTTGTTCCTATTTACATCATGCTCAGTACTTGACAGTATTAATTTGCAATCTTTTTCCTGATTTTTATTTTTATTGAAGGACACCTGATCTACTGTGGTCTCTTTTGCAACCTATCAGGATACCCTGTCTTCCCTGTTTTGGTGATATATTTGAAAGATACCTTATCCCGAAACACGTGCTTTTGAGCAACTGTCGGCCTTCCCCCAGTTTCTAGTTTAAAAGCTGCTCTATTCTCCTTTTTAAATGCTAATGCCAGCAGTTTGGTCCCACCCTGGTTAAGGTGGAGTCCATCCTTTCGGAATAGGCTCCCCCTTCCCCAGAGTGTTGCCCAGTTCCTAACAAATGTAAAACCCTCCTCCCTACATCATCGTCTCATCCACGCATTAAGACTCCGGAGCTCTGCCTGTCTTTTGGGCCCTGCGCATGGAACAGGTAGCACTTCAAAAAATGCTACCCTAGAAGTTCTGGATTTGAGCTTTCTACCTAAGAGCCTAAATATGGCTTCCAGAACCGCTCTCCCACATTTTACTATGTCATTGGTACCCACATGTACCAAGACAGCCGGCTTCTCCTCAGCACTATCTAAAATCCTATGTAGGTGACGCATGAGGTCCGCCACCTTTGCACCAGGCAGGCAAGTCACCAGGTGATCCTCATGTCCACCAGCCATCCAGCTATCTATATGCCTAATGATCAAATCACCAACTACAACAGCTGTCCTAACCCTTCCCTCCTGGGTAGCATTTGGAGACATGTCCTTGGTGCGAGAGGATAGTACATCCCCTGGTGGGCAGGTCCTGGCTACAGGAGTACTTCCTGCTTCACCAGGGTGATGCTCTCCTTCTTATAGACCTCCCTCCTCCAAGGTAGCACAGGGGCTACCAGACTGGAGGTGGGACTTCTCTACAACATCCCTGTAGGTCTCCTCTATATATCTCTGTCTCCCTCAGCTCCACCAAGTCTGCTACTCTAGCCTCAAGAGAACGGACACGTTCTGAATATTGTGTTCACCCCTGTCTCTCCTTTCCTCCGGAGTATACATGTTCAGGTCCTCAAGTCTCTCCTCATATGTCTTGCTACGCAAACCGCATGCCATTTGCATCACTTTTTTCTCTGAAGTGCTTCAAGTGTTAGCAAGATACGGCCTCCAAAACTGAACACAATACTCAGTGAGGCCTCACCAACAACTTGTACAGAGACATCAACATCAACACCTTCTTTCTTCTGTTGGATATACCCTTCTCAGTGCATCGTAGCATCCTTCTGACCATGGCCACTGCTTTGTCACATTGTTTTATCACCTTGAGATCCTCAGACTCCAATACCCCAAGGTCCCTGTCCTGAATTGAGCTTATCAATCTCTCTCTTCCTATCTGGTATATTCTCACCCCAAGTGCATCACTCTGCACTTCTTTGCATTAAATTTTAATTGCCAGACCTTTGACCGTTCTTCTGCTGTATCTGTCCCCCATGGCACACCCTCAATCTTGATCTGTCCCACACAAGTGGCACATTCTTATTTTGTTCCCCTACAACAGAATCTGTTTTTGCTGCTGCCTCTCCCATCCCCTTGGAGCACACTCAACTTTCTCTGCCCCCTTCCAACCCCATGGCACACTCTCACCTTGCTCACAGTGCCCTCCACCCACATCCCCATGGCACTGTCATGGTTGTGGCCGTGCCCTTATGTTCAGACCTACTGTTTCTCTGTATCTAGCTCTGTGACCTCTCCAGTCTGCTTCATTTCCTGTTGTTGTTCTTCCTGTTAGCCAAGCCTCGCTTTGGTCTCCCTGCTTCTGCTTCATTTCCCTTGTGACATCATCAGCCTACTCCTTTATAAGAACCCAGGGAGCTTTCCTACGTGGCCTTTGCAAGAGATCTCTTAATCTTGTTACCTGTTTAGATCATTTCCATGCTTGGCTTTGTTCCTGAGTGTTTTGCTCCTGAAGGTCTCTGTGCTGTGTTTCTCTGAGGGGCAGATGTATCAACAAAGCCCCAGGCCAAGATGCACTAAAAAATCGTTAAAGCCCTTCCCTTACAGATTCCCCTAGCGAATCAGTAAGGAACGGGCATGCATCAAGGAAAAGGAATTCAAATGAGCTGCTCGTTGTAGGTCACTTGCATTCTCTATTTCGGTGAACAGTGGGCTGGTCGAGCATGCGCAGAGCAGCCAATCATTATGCTGGCTGCTCTGCGCATGCCAAATAAGCCTCTGTGATGCGGCTCGATCATAGCAGGAGAGTGCAGTTGAGGACATCCATCCAAAAAGACGTCCTTTTTGGATGTCCATCTCCCCCCCCCCCCCCAAAAAAAAAAATTATTAAAAAACGTCCTTTTTTGGACATGCTTCACTCAGCTAAGAGACCTTGAAGTCTTTGAGCCAATCACAATGCGTTTAGCTGAGCTAAACGCGCTGTGATTGGCTCAGAGATTTCAAGGTCTCTTAGCTGAGTGAAGCATGTCCAAAAAAGGATGTTTTTATTATTGCGGGTGGGGGGGAGGACGCTCTTTATGGGTGTCCCTGACTAGCACTTGGCTTTCTTTCTTTTTTTTTTCCCGCAGCCCCGGTGCCCTGCCCCCTCCGCCCCCCTTGAGGTCAAGGTTGCTGCCGCTCCCCCCCCTTCACCCGCCCCCCTCCATCTGCCACCGGGCCGGGCCCTCACAGCGCCTCTTACCTCTGAGTGAAGGCGCTGCAGCAAGCAACAGTAGATCGCTTTCCTTCGGGCTTCCCTCCTTCCCTCCCTGTGTCCCGCCCTCGCATAACTTTCATCAGACGAGGGCGGGCCAGAGGGAAGGAGGGAGGCCCAAAGGGAAGCGATCTGCTGTTGCCTGCTGCAGCACCTTCACAGGTGAGAGGCGCTGTGAGGGCCCGGCCCGGTGGCAGACAGAGGGGGGCGGGTGGAGGGGGGAGCGGCGACAACGACGACCTCGACCCCAGAGGGGGCGGGGCCCCTGGGTGCGGAGAATGGCGGGGAGGCCAGGGCTGCGGGAAGCTGTGATTTCAAGGGAGGGGAGAGGGGGGATCGGTCACGGCAACCTCGGGGGGGGGGGGGGGGGGGGGGCGGCGGAAGGGAAAAAAAAAAAAAAAGAAAACCATGTGCGGCTTTTTTTTTTCCCCTTCCCTCTTGCTCTTCTGAGCACTTGTTGGATGTTTTTTTTTTTTTCTTTCCGATTCCCTCACAGCAGCCCCAACGAGAGGTGCAGACCTCCCGTTAGGGGTTTCCATGGTAAGGGAATCGGGAAATGGTAGTGCATCTCGTTACAATACGGTTTCTACACATTATTTTTTTTTCCAACTTTATTTTTGATATATAAATGACATCCATACATAAAACAGCTGAAACATTTTTCACCTTATATTGATCCCTCCCAACCCCTTCTCTCTCTCTCCCTCCCCGCCCCATCCCCTATTTCTTTTATTACCCTGCATGTCTCCTGTTTCTACACATTATAGTACTAATTTGTTCATCTGCATTCCGTTTTCATTAGCTGCTACGGTGATGGAAAATGGCTGGGAGAAGCCTTTAGTGCATGCCAGGGTTTACTACTTGCTCGTTAATGGCTCGTTAAATTAAATGGGGGCCAGATGCACTAAACTTAAGTGCTGCTGCTCTTCACTTGTGTAACATTTCCATTGTTTACTGCTTTGCATGTTAAAGGCAGGCTTACATCAGGCAATTAGGAAGGACTCTCTGAAGAAAAAAAAAGACGTCCCTGTTTTTCTTACCTGCCTGAACTGACCATAACCACAGTTCTCTCAACAGGCACCTCCAAGGTTATTTTCAGCTTGCGCCCCCCCCCCCCCCATAGGATCGGGACATGACAGCCAAATCAAAACTTTTTGGACGTCCCTCCCTCCAGGTCTCTCTCAGGCAATCACAGCACGTTTAGCTGATATTGGTATCTTCGAGGAGATGCACCCCGTTTAAAGCATGTAGCCCTTCCCTTGGAGGAAGCTGCAAACGTTCAAGTGCTCGTCAGGGATGTCTGTTTTTTTTTGTTTTTTTGTTTTAGTGAAGGACGTCCATGTTAGGCAGTTCAGAAGGATGTCCCTGACGAGCACTGGACATATTTTTTTCAGTTGTCGTACGTTTTTGGAGCTGCTTGTTCAGCTCTGCAAGAATTTTTTTTCCTTCCGATTCCCTCACAGCAGCCCCAACGAGAGGTGCAGACCTCCCGTTAGGTTTTCCACGGTAAGGGGATCGGAAAACGGTAGTGCATCTCATTACAATACGAACTTTACTCATTAAATACTAATTTACTCTTCTGCATTCTGTTTTCGTTAGCTGCTACCGTGACAGGAAATTGCCCTTTTGTGCATGTCCTGGTTTACTACACAAGTTAAACTGGCTAGAACCAGTTTAAAACCCACGTTGCTGGCTCGTTAACTTTAGTTCATCTGGCCCTGAGTCTTGTGTTTCAGTGCTTTCCTTTGTTTCTGTGAGTTCGCTTTTGAACCTTGTTTCCTGAAAGCCTGGCTGTAGAGCCACACCCTTCCCTTGGTGTCTGTATCTATTTGACTCTACCCTTGGCTCCTGCTTTTAGTCTAGCCCTGCTTTTGACTTGCTATAGTTAAGCTCTGTGTTTAAGCCAAGCTCTGTGTTTAGCCAAGCTCTGTTTCTGTATTCCCTGTTCAGTTTCCTGTGTGTGTGGTTCTTGTCTGTTTATTCTGAGTCTGTAGAAGCCAGCATCATTTATTTATTTCTTTTATTTTTGTTACATTTGTACCCCGCGCTATCCCACTCATGGCAGGCTCAATGCGGCTTACATGGGGCAATGGAGGGTTAAGTGACTTTCCCAGAGTCACAAGGAGCTGCCTGTGCCGGGATTCGAACTACTCAGTTCCCCAGGACCAAAGTCCACCACCCTAACCACTAGGCCACTCCTCCACTCTACCTGATTATTTCACTGCTATCTAGCTGTGGGGGGTTGGTAAGCACATTGCTTGTTTGTTTGTCTTCCCTTAGTCTGCTTAATCCTTTGCCTGCTATGTTTGCTTCCTGGCTCTTCAGCTCTGTTTCTGCCAGGTTCTGCCCCAGCTCTGTGTTTGAGCTAGTTTTGATCCTGTTCCAGTCAAGTCAAGCCAATCTCAGAATCCTGTTCCAGCCAAGCCAGTCTCAGAATCCTGTTCCAGTCAAGTCAAGCTTGTTCCAGCCAAGCCCGTTCCTGAATCCGGTTGCAGCCAAGCCCGTTCCTGAATCCGGTTCCAGCCAAGCCCGTTCCAGAATCCGGTTCCAACCAAGCCTGTTTGAGAATCCTGTTCCTGGCTTGTGTATTGTCTTGCTTCTGTTATTCTGTTGCCTAGCTCCTGCCCTGTCTTGCCTGTCTAGTTGTGCTTTGCTTTGTCTCTTTCTGTCTAGTCCTGTCCAGATCCAGTTTTTATCTACTTCCGTGTGTTGCCTTGTCTTGCATTTCTGGGTCCCAGTTTTAATCCAGTTCCGAGTTTTGCCTTGTCCTGTCTGGGTTCCAGTTCTGGCCCCTTTGCCTTCTTTTCCTTGCCTTGTCTGGATCCGGTCCTTATTTAGTCCATTCTGTTTAGTTACCTCTCTCCTACCTGTGTTCAGTCTGTTAGTTTATTTTAGTCCAGTGTGTTCTGATTCCTGCCTGTGCCAGCCTAGGTGATTTGTCTGCCAAAGCTCCGGCTTTGGTCCAAGGGCTCACCATTCCCAACAGTTGTGACAGGCACTTCTTAATCTTGCTCTGCCCCCTCTCATCCGTATGACACAATATGCCAGTGGTAGTAGCTACTTTGCACACACTCTCTTCCTTGCCAACTGAGGTCGCGTGGCAAAAAGAGGAGGAAGTCAATGGCTGCACATGGGGCCATACAGAGGCTTCTAAGATTCAAATGAACATTCTGTCTAAGCTGACACAGGACGAGGAAGCACCCAATGTGCAGCCCTTGATGTCTTCCTCCTCTTGTCGTGTGATCTTGGTGGGAAAGAGAGAGAGAGTGAATTCTAAGGACATGGGGAATTCTGCACTGTACAGTTGTGCAGCATTCCCCCAGGAGTAGTATGTGCATGGAGTTCTTCATTGCCTTTTTTGTGATTACAGAGACCTGGCACAACTGGCAAAGGCTGCAGTAAGTGGAGATGAGAAAGCATTGGACATGTTTAACTGGAAGAAATCTGGGAAAGGAACACCTATGAAATTTGGGGCCCAGGAAGGACTCTCCTTCTTCCTTGGTGCTGCAGATGGTATGTGATCAAAAGTCTGGATATATTCAGTTTACTGGAAAATACTAGGCCTTTTTCATATTGTAATTTTCATTGCATTTGAACGAGCCCATCAAAAATGATGGGCAAAAATGCTTTCTTTATCATCCTGCTAGACTAGTCAAGACAAGTGTTATGCTCCACAATCAGCAGATGGAGGCAGAGAATACTGATTTCCAGTGATGTCATCACCAGTATAAGGAGTGGTGCAACCCTAGAACTTGCCAGTATTTCTCTGTTTCCAACATCTATTGTAGTTTGGAGTGGTGCAGCAGGATTCTTCTTGAGGCCTGTGACCCTGTGGTTGAGCCTCTGGCCATGTGGAGCTCTTGGATCAATCTATAGACCTTTGCCATGATGGAGTGTGAGGAAGTCCTCTCCTTATCCCATACCTTCAGCCTGTGGTCTTGGAAATGTTATGGCCAGTATGGCAGTGGTCCTCTTGGACTACTGCCAGCAGGGTGAATAGTCCCTCCTTTGGCTTATGGGTCCTAGGTTAGGGGGGGCACCCTGGGTGTTGATGGCATTGCGGAAACTCTGACAAATACTGTTCTGCTCTCACAAGCATATGTGAAGACTTCCTAATGTGCCCCAAAACTGTTTCTTCATAAATTTTATAATAACTTAGTGGCTGATTTTCAGACTGTGGGAGGCAGCTCGGCTAACTTCCGCGGTCTGCGTCAAGACCGGATATTCAGTGTTCCGTGACCGGCATTGAATATCTGGTTTATTTTTGGCCAGTTGAAATTTAACAGGCCAAGCCAATATTCATCACTGGCCTGTTAAGATTATAGTGGCTTAAAGATAGGTGTGCTGTTTTGGCAACCTGATTTGGCCACAAATCTTAGCCGGTGATGCACTGAATATTAGTGGATAGCCAGTTATATCGCGTGATATAACCGGTAGCTGCTAAGCGCTGGCCACGAATATACAGCAGGAGATAACCGGCTGTCTCCTGCTGAATATTTTTGCGGATAGCCAGTTAAGTTCTATTTAAATGGCCAGGAGCCTTTCCTGGCCGGTTAAATGTGCTGAATATTAGGGGGGGGGGGATTACTGTCCAACTTAACACCTATTAGTTTCATACTGTATTAGTTTTTTGATCTATACGCTTCTTGTATAAAGTAGTTATAATCTTTGTTTGCTCTTAATTTGCACATTCAAAAAAATTAATCATGGTGCTCTGATTCATATCAAACAATATTAGGGATGACAGCTGTCCAAGAAATCCACAAAAATAATTAACTCCTCATGAGTACCTTTCCATATCATAAAAATATCGTCAATAAAATGCCACCAACATAAGACAAGATGAAACCAAGTAACAAATAATATAGTACAAAAACTAGGGGACACTCAACAAAGTTACATGGAAATAATTTTAAAACAAATAGGGGAAATATTTTTTTTACTCAACGAATAGTTAAGCTCTGGAACTCTTTGCTGGAGGATGCAGTAATAGCAGTTACCATATCTGTGTTTAAAAAAGGTTTGGACAAGTTCCTGGAGGAAAAGTCCAAAGTCTGCTATTGAGACAGGCATGGGGAAGCCACTGCTTGCACTGGGATTGGCCACTGTTGGAAACAGGTGTTTGTGAACTGGATTGGCCACTGTTGTAAACAGGATACTGGGCTAGATGGACAATTGGAGTCATCAAGATGGCCGCAGGGTAAACGGACGGGAAACCGTCAGCTCCAGGCGTCCATGGGTTTTGCCTGGGTCTTTGACTGTGGTGTGGCCCTCGTTTGCTGGTTCCATACCTCTCCGGGTCCGGGGTGTCATGGGGCATCCGTTTGTTGTTGGGGGGCCAGACGGGTCTGCACGTTGCCATCGTATTCATGCACCGACCGCCAGCGGGCCGTGGCCGCCTCTTCCCCGTTCTTCATCTTTTCTGATGGGGAGTCTGCTGCCTCTGCTGCCCTGGCCCAGGCGATCTTCTGGCCGTTGTGTTGGAGTTGTTCCCCGCTGACACTGCCTGCTCTTCCCCTTCTGCCGGTCTGATGGAGCAATGACGGAAGTCCCTGGTTTGGAGGGCCCTGACGGTTGGAGCTGTGGAGGAGGACCGTTTGAAACACACCTTGGATCCTACTCCGTAGTCCCTGGATCGTCGGTTGCGGTTGAACTTGATCAGGTAGCTGCAACTTCGCTGACGTCTTTCCCCGCTGTGGTTCGGGGTGCGGTCCCTGTTCCTCTGCGGTGGTGTTGCTGGACCGGTGGACATCCAGGGCCCTGTCGACGTTGCCTGCCTCCAGCTGTCGTCTGCCTCTGGTGACCACTGCCTCTCTCCTGGCCGCATGCTGCTGCTGTTTCCTTAGTGGTTTGTCTGTGCTATCTGGGTGCCGCTGCAGTTCCCGTTTGAGGATCGCCATGCCTGGACCTGTTCGAGCCACTCTGTTCTGCCTGGATTTCCATCATCCTTCTTGGCTCACCACCCATCTTATTCTCTCTTCCCTTTCCCTTCTTACCCTGTCCTTTCGCCCTATCTAATGTAATTGTAATTGATTTCACTGTGCATTGTAAGCCACTTTGAGTCTGCTTCATGTGGAAAAAATGGGGTATAAATGTTCATAAATAAATTGGTCTGACCTAGTATGGCTATTCTTATGTTTTTATAGTAGATGACGGCACATAACGGCCTGTATGGTCCATCCAGTCTACCCAACAAGATAAAACTCATAACAAAAGATTTGATGCAAAACTACATATGCATACTTGATTTCTTCTTGCTGTTTTCAGGACACAGACTGTAGAAATCTGCCCAACTCTGGTCTTGTCCTTCCACTACTGAAGCTGTCATCAAAACCTCATTCCAGTCCATCCAAATCTGTCCAGCCATGATTGGGAAACAGACAGTAGAAGTCTGCCCGGCACTGGCTTGCTTCCTCATTTCTGGAGTTGCCATCTAATCACCGTTAATTCTGTTTAGTTACATTATTTCCATACAGGATTCCTTTTTATTTATCCCACACATTTTAAAATTCCATTACCGTTTTCATCTCCACCATCTCCCGCAGGAGGACATTCCAGGTATAAACTTTCCTGTCCATGAAACAGTACTTCCTCAGTTGGCCCACCTGCAACCTAATTTTATGTCCTACCACTTTCCTGTTTCTGGAAAACATTTGTTTGTATATTAATACCTTTCAAATATTTGAATGTCTGTATCATGTCACCCCCTATCTCTACTTTCATCCTGTGTATACATCTTGTGGCGCAAACCTCATACCCATATCATTTTTGTTGCTTTTCTCTGAACCGCTTCAGGTCTTTTTATGTGCTTAGCAAGATACGGCCTTGTAGCAAATCAAGGGTTCGGATATTTCTTTAAAGATTGTTTATTCACACATCAATAGGCACACACATATTACATAACACTCTTATGCAGAATACATACATCACCACAGGATTGTAGCCTTCATCTGAGCTGCAACAGCAATCGGGGAAGCACCGATGACCGCCCAGAGATCTGCGGGAAATCCCACACTGGAGAGGCGTCCCTCAAACCAGGTACAGAGCTTCTGTTTCTGCCAGGGGCTTCCCCTCTTTTATAACAGGTCCCAAACAAGTGTGCCTGGAACAGAACAATGAAGTGGCCAAACTACATTCCTCTCTCACAGGCACTCTCTGATGAAAACACCAGCCTTTGGACTTGTTTCTCAGTTCTCAGCACAATCCTGTAGTGAGTTAGCCACTGCAACGGAACGTTGTGGTAGCAACCTTTCAAACAAATATTCTGGTAGCAACAGGTCAAAACAAACATTCTGCATGTCAGAAAACAAATATTCTGGGTGAGCATAAGTATCATATCATAAGTATTATACTCCAACACATTCCACCTCTTGATACCTATGCTGACACAGAAGTATACATGGTATTATGGACCGCTCCTGCTGGAGGGTGCCAAATTTTACATGTAAGAATACAATTCCATACCACCAAAGCAATACTAAGTAATAGAACTATTAGTAATGGATGTGCAAGCCATTGTAGAAATTTATCTGCTCCAGGAGTATGACCAGTTAACGGATCTCACCAATGATGTTGCAATTTGCTCTGAACATTTTCAGCGACTAGGAGAATGTGGGTTTTATTTAACTGGGCATCCACCTTCATATTACTTAGAGTTTGATTAGTGTCTTCTAAATACTGATGTACAATCTCAGATTTATTTAGTATTTGCTGTAGTCTACTATAATTAACGTATAACAGAGGAGCACGGAAGAAACTATACGTATAGATTGTGGAGGTGCTTATCTGTATATCTGGGAAAAAGAAATATTTAGCACCCTTCCACCAAAATACTGATATATTACTATAACATTGGCTAACCACCATGTTCCCTAAAAATGGATTATGTTGTACAGTCGCGCTATTAGCTGTGGTAATGCATACCATCTGAGCGGATATCTCTACAAACATTTCATAATCTTTGGGGTACACCGTGAAGGTACATTCACCAAAACGAGGTGATAAGCATGGTTCATATAAAGGTGTTTGTAAAGGACAAATTAATCTATTTAAACTAAAAATACAATATGATAGATCGTAAGTATTATTATACCTAATGATATACTGTCCCTTTACATGTGGACTCCAAAATTGTAATTGTGCATTCTGTTGAACAATAATAGGTACAATATAATATTTACATACAATCTGTGCATTCTGATTTGCATAAACATGCAGTTCTCCAGTACAATAGTGCATATTGCAGACTGTAAGACTATTCTGAGGTACCAACAAACCTCTCCACGCCAATACTTACCAAACAGGGTTTGTAAATGGGTTGCATCCCCATCTGCAAAGCCATCTGAAAATTATCTCTCTGTTGAATAGCATACAGTACCTGCAAGGTACACCATGTGTAATTCAAAGCCTTTGTGACATTCGTCCATGAATCATTTTGAAACCTAAAGTCCTGCTGAAATAAACGATTATGTCCTTCCATTGCTGGTAACACCAATTGTCCCAGTGATGGAATAGCAGGCATCCAATTCGCTAAAATATTCAATTCTTCGTATAAGTCCTTCCCTAAATAATGTAATTTGTTATACAAAGTGTCAGTGTCTACAGTCTTTAACACTCCCAACCCAGTACCAACAGTTCCTAAAATGGTATCATACCAAGCCCTCCGATACCGTGTACAATGTGGCATCTTAGGGAAAGTGATGTTATATGATAAGATCATGCGCTGATGCTTCATAGACATATTTTTACAAGTTTGTGGTAGACGCATTATGCAGGAAGATAACATACTCGGTTCCTGTTTCCAGAAAACATGCAAGAAGTCCATCCAGGTACTTCGGTTAGTAATTGGGGTGGCATTTGCGAACACCCATTCTCCAGTCCGATTTATCACTATTAAATCTTTCTTGCACATATTACAACCCTTTAAAAATAATAGCTTTTGTGTCCTGTTCCAATGAATCCATTGTTGATCTTGGAAGCCAGCTCGCTGTACACACCCCGTCCAGTGTGTATTATTCGAGATAGTCAAATTGAGGGTGACATTAGTTACCAACAACACACGACCCTGCACCTTCCACAGTGAGCTATTGTCAACAGTAACATTCATAATAAGCCAGCTGGTAGTACAAGTGTAGTTATCTTGAGTCAGCGTCTTGTTCTCCGAATTCTTCCACCAGTAGCGGACCACGTTCGTTTGGTTGAGGATTTCCGTCGCCGGTGTCCGAGTATACACTAGTGGGTAACCATCCAAAAGAAGTAGGACGACGTACTACAAAGGATAAACAACAAGCATGTTATTCTGGCAAATAACGATCTATGGGAACATTATGCAACTGTGAATCACCAGGCTTAACAATTGCCATTGTGCCATCTTGTCCTCTGGCCTCCACCTCAGCTGGCATAGGAGGCTGAGCTCCAGTAGGGTCCTTAACCCAAACCTTCTGTCCAAGTTGCAAATCAGTGGATCCAAAACTAGCCACTCCGCGAGTAGTGGATCGTGCAGGTGGCAAAATCTTTTGTGGTGTGGTGGTATTGATACTAATTATCACTACTTGAGCAATATGATCTCCTGGATTGATATTAAATACTTATGCAGAACCATTATACAGTAGAACCTGTATCTCCCCTTGATAATTTGCATCAATGACACCACCAAGGACAGTTAAACCAAGCATAGCTGACCATAACAATCAGGAATCTGCAATCCTAACCCAGTGTAAATGCGGGTAATAGAACCTGGAGAACAAGTATAGGAGTACGGAGTACTAAGATAACAACACGCCGCACCGCTGACGGAGGAGCGGTGGGGTCTTTTCATGCAAAGGCCAATAGGCATATTGAGACACTGAGGCCATGGTGATGGTCAAATGAGGTGTGAGCATGCGCATCAAGGGGGTTTCATCAGGACCCACTGCACGGTTATTAAGGGGCTGTATGGCATCATGGAGGTATGGCATCCAGCCTTGTAAAGTACGAGTAGGTGTCAATTTGCGTATACTTTGCTTGAGTAAACCATTCATATGCTCTACTAATCCGGCTGACTGAGGATAATAAGGAATGTGATAAATCCATTCAATGTTATACTCAGTACAAAAACTGGTGAGCAATTTATTTTTAAAGTGAGTACCATTGTCTGACTGAACTTGCAATGGCACTCCATAGTAGCGAATGATGAGGTTGCCCTGCGACAGGGATGTACAACCAGGAAACCTGAAAAGGTATCAACAGCGACACAGACATATTGGCATCCTTTAGACAAAGGTAAAGGGCCAATGTAATCAATCTGCCAGATTTGACCAGGCAAATTTCCGCGGGCCAAATGACCTTGCACTGGATGGGGTACCGGACGTTTAGTCAAATGTTGGCAGATTGGACAATGTGCAATAATATCTTTAATGAGGGAAGTGGTGAGTGCTAACCCTCGCTGTTGTGCCCAATGTAGTGTGGCTTGTTCACCCATATGTCCACTTTTTTGGTGTGCTCATGTCGCCAAACCTGAGCAATTTTCTGGTTCTTCCAGGGTTTCCACCTTGAGAGATGAAATTTTGCTTGGTTCATCAGCCACTGCGTTGTAAAAGCGTTCTAGATTATCACCCTTGCAATGAGCATCTAATTGAAAAACAGTAATGTTAGTAGTCTGCACATAATTCCAAATGTCTTGCCACAATTCTGTACCCCATAAATTTTTGTTGGTATTAATTTTCCAGTTGTAATGGCACCCGAGTCTTTTGTTTCTGCCAAAAGGCTCCAATTAGCATAATCTTCAGTTACTGAGACACTTAGCTCTACCTCTCCTGTCTGCACTGGCTACAAATCTAAGGCATTGTATTGCTTGCGGCGCTTCTTTAAAAGCTTGTTGTTATTTTTCTCCCCTCTCAAAATTATGTTTTTTCCTAGTCACTTTATATAATGGTGCTAAAATTTGCCCCAGGTGGGGGTATATGTTGTCTCCAAAAGCCAAATAATCCTATAAAACGTTATGCCTCCTTTTTTATTACAAGGAGGAACAAATTCCAAAATGTTCCGTTTAGCTTTTGACAAAATTTCCCTCAGACCATTATGCCACTGAATGCCTAGAAATTTCACTGTTTGGGATGGCCCTTGTATCTTATCAGGATTTATTTCCCATCCTTTTTTTTTTTTCCTTTAAATGTAAAATTCACAACTCCAACTGAGTCTGAACATCTTCCTGTGTTTTTCCTTGAATTATAATATCATCAATATACTACTACTTAACACTTCTAAAGCGGTACAAGGCATACACAGTGCTGTACACCATACATGAAAAGATGGTCCCTGCTCGAAGAGCTTACAATCTAAATAATGCACAATTTGCATATGATCAGCTAGAGGAAACTCCTCTAAATGATCTGCCACCGATAGTGGGGCTATGAATCCAGCCCTGTGGTAGTTTTAATAACCCCCTTCTCCATTAACTCTTTTATAGTTTTACTGATCTCAAGGTGCCCCCCTGATATTCTATACTGTTTTAAATGAATAGTCCGTGTGGCTGGGGGAATCTCTATTCTGGTCATTTTCACCTTTCCCACAGTAATTGAATGCGATTAGATGTAAGGTTTAACTCCAAATTGATATCTCCCATCTTGTAATGTTATTGTCAATCCTTTTAATATATTTATACCCAGTATATACTCAGGCACAGGTACAATCATAACTTAGTATTCCCTTTTAGGTAAATTTCCAATTTTTAATTCCACCCAGGTCTGTAGAGCTTCAATTTGTTTTCCACCCAACCTGGTCATGACAGCTCTCTGACCCTTAAATTTACGTGGATTCCCATATAATAAAGTGGCCTCAGGTCCAGTATCCACTAGTTCACGCACTTTTTGACAGGACCTATTTTTCCAACAAATTTCTATATTTACATGGGGCTGCAAGTCTAAATGCGCCAAGTGGGTGGAAGCCTGGTCATTCTGCCAATCATATTTTCCTGCTTTTTTAAGATACTGCACTTCTGTCCAGGGATACAAATCCTCATAACCCTGCCATTCCTCTTGCTCTTCTGGGAGCACGCTAGCACTAACACTAGGAGTTCCAGCCTCAGGGGGAGAATGGGCTGTCAGCATTTACCCGAGCTTGCTGACTGCGTACTACTTTGCCCCCATTTAATCCCCGCTTTTTAACTTTCCCTTTCCGCTTTTTAACTTTATACTGTGCCACCTTACTGCGGCACACTCTGCAATCCTCTGGTACCCTGTACACTTGTCCATCATCAGCTTTCCCTGACATTGTGCCATTACCGAATCACCTTTTACTGTCTGCATTTCTGCCTGTGCTTCCACTAGTTGCTGCTGGAGAAGTACATTTTCTTGATGCACCAGACGATATGCCGACAATAAAATCCACCCACGTCGACTTATTGAGCGCAACTCCTTGCCTTTAATTACAGGGGCTTTCTGTAGACATTGCAACACTTCCTCACACTTTCCCTCTCCTAGGCAAACATCCCAATTCTCACTTAAACCCGTATCAGTAGCCCATTCAGTTGCCAATGCCTGATAGGGATACTTATCCCACCCCGGGATACTAAATAACTGAGGTAACTGTGCCTGCACAATGTCCTCTGATATCCCAGCACCAATACTGTTATGGTTCTGTTTTTTCCCTTTCCGAAACATGTTTTTTTTTTTTTTTTGCTTAAACAATCCGCAAAACCCTGCTCGCAGCGCCAAATGTAGCAAATCAAGGGTTCGGATATTGCTTTAAAGATTGTTTATTCACACATCAATAGGCACACACATTTTACATAACACTCTTATGCAGTATACATTCATCACCACAGGATTGTAGCCTTCATCTGAGCTGCAACAGTAATCGGGGAAGCACCGAAGACCGCCCAGAGATCTGCGGGAAATCCCACACTGGAGAGGCGTCCTTCGAACCAGGTACAGAGCTTCCAACACAGGCCTTCAAAACGGAACACAATATTCCAAGTGGGGCCTCACTAATGGCTTGTACAGGGGTATCAACACTTCCTTTTTTCTGCTGGTTATAACCCTCTGTATGCAGCCTAGCATCCTTCTGGCTGTGACCACTGCCTTGTCACATTGTTTAGTCACCTTGAGATCCTCAGACACCATCACCCCAAAATCCCTCTTCCAAGCTGTGTTCTTCAGTCTCTCGCCTCTTATCTCATATATCTCCTTTGGATTTTTGCACCCCAAGTGTATCACTTCGCAGTTCTTAGCATTAAATTTTAACTGCCAGACCTTTGACCATTCTTCTAATTTTTGGAGATCTCTTCTCATGGTTTCTACTTCCTCCAGGATGTTCACTCTATTGACTATCTTTGTGACATCTGCAAAAAGACAAACTTTTCCTTCTAACCCTTCAGCAATGTCTCACACAAATATATTAAACGCAATTGGCCCCAGTACTGACCCCTGAGGCACTCCACTACTTGCCTTCCTTTCCTCTGAGCGAATTCCATTTACCACCTCTGTCTGTTGCTGAACTGAACCATAAAAAGATTTGCAATTGGCAAAACAAAGGATGCACCTATGACTATGCCTAAAACTTGTTGGCAAAACTCAAAAGGGCTGCTGGTGTTAAACCTGGATGTTCAATGCCGTGCTGTTTCTGGTAAACAGCATTGAATATTCAGGTTTATTTTTGCTGCTAAAATATTGACTGGCTGTTCTGATATTCAGCGCTAACTGGTTAACTTTTTAGCAGTCAAAGATAGGCCCGCTATTTTAAGCGGCCTATTTTGACCACTCAACATACCTGGTTTGGCGCTGAATATCTGTGTCTAACCGGTTATGACGCATGATATAGCCAGTTAGCAGCTAGTGGTTATCTCCCACTGAATATCCGCAGTTAGGCACTTAGATGCTGTTTAACCAGCCAGGAGTCATTCCTGGCTGGTTAAATAGTTTTGAATATTGGGGGAAAAGTAATTAGAGGTTAAAAATTCTGAAGATACCAGATATAGGCGTGGAACTTTCTCCAAACTTTCCCTCATCACTTGTAATTCCTCTGGATGAGGTACACTCATATATAAAGGTTCCATGCTAGCAGCTTCTGAAGTATTTGCTTGATTATTGGGAATCGTCATAGCCACAGTATGTTCAATAGCATAAATATATGCACAGTGAATCATGTGATGCCATGAGTAGGAGCGGAGGCTGACTTGCCTACTCTGACTCATCACCTAAACTATCACACATTTTAGTCTTTAATGACTGTGGAGTGAATTTCAACTTACCATCAGGGAGAGAAGCAGCTTGTTTGCTGAGGGGCTGAGAGACGATGAGTAATTTTGCTGGGATGGTGGGAAAAACAGTAGGGAAGGACAAAGAGACGCAGAGTGATGCAGAAGCCAAAATGGTGAATCAGTTGGCCTGCCGAGCCCCTCAATAAGCTCCATGTGGACGTCTGAGATTGTTGCAGTGGTGAGGGCAACTGTTGAGGCAGTGCTTGATACAATGCTACAACAACTTCATGACTATATTGAGTCGGCTCACAAGCGGTTGGACAGTATGTGCCTTGAAGTAGACATAAGTACATAAGTATTGCCATACTGGGACAGACCGAAGGTCCATGAAGCCCAGCATCCTGTTTCCAACAGTGACCAATCCAGGTCACATGTACCTGGCAAGATCCCAAAACAGTACAATACACTTTATTCTGCTTATTCTAGAAATAAGCAGTGGATTTTCCCCAAGACCATTTTAATAATGGTCTATAGACTGTTTTTTAGGAAGCCATCTAAACCTTATATAAACCCTGCTAAGCTAACTGTTTTTACCACATTCTCTTTCAACGAATTTCAGAGTTTAATTACATGTTGAGTGAAGAAATATTTTCTCTGATTCGTTTTAAATTTACTACTTTGTAGCTTCATTTCGTGCCCCCCTAGTCCTAGTATTTTTGGAAAGAGTAAACAAGTGATTCACATCTACCCGTTCCACTCCACTCAGTATTTTATATATCTCTATCACATCTCCCCTCATCCGTCTTTTCTCCAGGCTGAAGAGTCCAAGCCATTTCAGCCTTTCCTCATAGGGAAGTCATCCCATCCCTTTATCATTTTCGTCGCCCTTCTCTGTACCTTTTCTAATTCCAATATCTTTTTTGAGATGCAGTGACCAGAATTGTACAAAGTATTCATGGGGCAATACAAACTATAACATCCTCATTTTTATTTTTGATTCCTTTCCTAATAATACCTAACATTGTATTTGCTTTCTTTGCTGCAGCAGCACACTGAACAGAGGGTTTCAAAGTATCGTCAACGATGATTCTTAGATCCTTTTCCTGGTCGGTGATTCTTAACGTGGAACCTTGCATCGCATAGCTATAGTTCGGGTTCCTCTTTCCCCACATGCTTCACTTTGCAGTTGCTCACATTAAACATCATCTGCCATCTGGATGCCCAGTCTCCCAGTCTTGTAAGGTTGTCTTGCAATTGTGTACAATCTTCTTGCGATTTAACAACTTTGAATAACTTTGTGTCATCAGCAAATTTAATTACCTCACTAGTTATTCCCATATCTAGATCATTTATAAATATGTTAGAAAGTAGCGGTTAATAAATCCTAATAAATAAAAGAAATATTCCAAGCGCCACCTATGCTGGCCTTTCAACAACTACCTAATCTGAAACAAAAATGAGTGAAAAGCAAATTCCCAACAGAAGCTCAGAAAGAAGAGAATGGCACACTTTGCTGCAATATGCCAAGCTGCAAACTGTGCCAACACATATCAGAGGATTTCACAGTCACATGGGCAAAACATTCAGCATAAAGGGATCCTACATGTGCTTATAAAGAAGGATGTTGAAGAGGCAGGCCAAATACTTTAGACTAGGGTTCATTTACACATTAAACACTACAGTGCTAACTAGGGTGACACCTTAGCAGGATTGCATTTTGCCAGACCAGAGCACTTCATGAATGATTTTATGGTGTCAGTACTAAAAGGAAATTTCAAAACCATCCAGGCAGTGGCGTTCCTAGGGGGGCTGACACCCAGGGCGGATCGCCGATGCGCCCCGCCCCCTGGGTGCAGCGCCCCCCCCCCCGGGTGCACGCCGCTGGGGGGGTGCTGTGCTCGCCTGTCCTTTGTTTGTTCCATGCTCCTGCTCTGCCCCAGAACAGGAAGTAACCTGTTCCGGGGCAGAGGGAGCATGGAACGAACGATGTACAGGCGCGCGCGGCACCCCCCAGTGGCGTGCACCCAGGGCGGACTGCACCCACTGCCCCCCCCCCCCAGGAACGCCACTGCATCCAGGAATGAAAAACCTTTGAAGTTAGATTGATGAAATATTTTGACACCCACCAGACAGGACTTAACAAATATCTGGATTTTGTATGTCAATATCAATATGGCTCTTATAGACCGGTAATGTCTCTTAAAATGGGTTTCACTGCAGTGTACAAATATGTAAAATAATATAATCACAAAAAATAGTAAAGCAGAAATTTACAAAACATTTGTAAAATAATAAAATCCCCCAAAGTTATAAAATAATAAAACAAACATCTAAAAAAAAAAATTGAAATAGTGGCATTTAAAAAGAAAAATGATAAAATATATCATAGAGCAAACATAAGAATCTCTACCAGCAGCATATATCTTAATTATAAAAAATTAGAATTTAGTAAACAAAAAAGTTTTATCTTTTTCCGGAATATTAAAATAATTTTGCCCAGTTTTAATCAAAGAAGGGAGTGAGTTCCAAAAGGACACCCCCATAAATGCATTATAAAAAGCATAAAATTATACTACTTTGTTATCCTCATATCACCCATCCATCTCTCCATTTCTCTTTCCCTCCCCACTCCTACCTTTCCACAGGACTATCATTGAAATGCTTTTATGTTTCATATTCCGATATATATCATTTGATCATTTTTGATCTGAAGAAGAAGGTATTGCTTTAGAAAGCTAATCAAAAAATGTATTGTTGGTCCAATTAAAAAAGGTATCATCTTATTTTCTTTTCTGTGATTTGTTTTTATTTCTGTTCATTACCTAAAAGCCTAATTGGCTTCCAGAACCTCCCTACCCCACTTTCCTATGTTGTTGGTACCCACAGGTACCAAGACAGCCAACTCCTGGTGGATTCTAGCCTCTGAAGACATCCTCAGTGTGAGAGAATATTTCATTTCCTGGTGGGAATGAAATATCCTCTCATACTTCCTGTCCCACAAAGGTGATCCTGTCCTGCCAAGTGACCTTTCTCCTTCAAGACATTACAGAGGCTACCAGACTGAAGGTGGGATTTCTCTTACTCTGCCTTTGCAGGTTTCCTTTATATATACTTATCAGTCTACCTCAGCTCCTCCAAGTCTATTACTCCAGCCTCTAGAGATTGGACTTACTGTTTTTTATTTATTTATTTATAATTTCAAATAATATACTTACAGACTTCACACGCAATTCTTAACCCTCTATATTTACATTTATCCATTGGCTGTAAAACGTTTAAGCTAATGTTTCCTAGAGTCTATGAATACTCTTAACTGTTCCGGCTGAAAGAAAATATACTTTAAACCTTCAGACTTTAGAACACATTTGCATGGATAGTTCAGGAAAAATGAGGCACCTAACTCCTGGGCCTCTTTTCTCATACACAAAAATAGTTTTCTAGTGTCCTGTGTTTGTTTTGTAACATCTTGAAAAATACGCACAGTTTTTCCATAAAACAAATCATTCATTTTACGGAAATATAATAGTTTTATAGCATCCATATCTTGTTGAAAAACAAATTGCACTAAAAGAGTCATTCTTTCAGAGTGTTCTGATATGGATGCTTCCAAAAGTTCAGATATGTTTAAACTCTTATCAATTACTTTGTTTGCAGGTGGTTGACTTTCCGAGGGAATTTTATTTTGTATGTAGTAAATTTTGTTAATATAAGTACATAAGTAATGCCATACTGGGAAAAGACCAAGAGGCATATTTTCAAAGCACTTAGCCTTCCAAAGTTCCATAGGTTTCTGTGGAACTTTGGAAGGCTAAGTGCTTTGAAAATATGCCTCCAAGGGTCCATCGAGCCCAGCATCTTGTCCACGACAGCGGCCAATCCAGGCCAAGGGCACCTGGCAAGCTTCCCAAACGTACAAACATTCTATACATGTTATTCCTGGGATTTTGGATTTTTCCAAGTCCATTTAGTAGCGGTTTATGGACTTGTCCTTTAGAAAACCGTCCAACCCCTTTTTAAACTCTGCTAAGCTAACCGCCTTCACCACATTTTCCGGCAATGAATTCCAGAGTTTAATTACACGTTGGGTGAAGAAAAATTTTCTCTGATTTTGTTTTAAATTTACTACACTGTAGTTTAATCGCATGCCCCTTAGTCCTAGTATTTTTGGAAAGCGTGAACAAACGCTTCACATCCACCTGTTCCACTCCACTCATTATTTTATATACCTCTATCATGTCTCTCCTCAGCCGTCTCTTCTCCAAGCTGAATAGCCCTAGCCTCCTTAGTCTTTCTTCATAGGGAAGTCGTTCCATCCCCGCTATCATTTTAGTCGCCCTTCGCTGCACCTTTTCCAATTGTACTATATCTTTCTTGAGATGCGGTGACCAGAATTGAACACAATACTCAAGGTGCGGTCGCACCATGGAGCGATACAACGGCATTATAACGTCCTCACACCTGTTTTCCATACCTTTCCTAATAATACCCAATAATAATAGGAGGCAAAGATTCTGGGGAATATTTTAAGATCTCAGTAAGATATTTTTTGAAGGCATCAATAGGAGAGATTCCCAGTTCTCTCGGAAAGTTCAGAATACGCAAATTATGTCTCCGATTATAATTCTCTATTTGATAAATGCTTCTTTTAATCATTGTTTTATCCTTTATCATTTCAGAAGATAGTTCTTGTAACTTTTTAACATCTTGATTAATCTTTGTCGTTTGTGTTGTAAATTCTGTTTTTATTGTGGGTAAAGATTCAGAAAAAGTATTCATAGTACTCACTAGGGTAGAAATTTCTTTTGTTGACTTATCAACGTTTGCAGCCAACTGTTGGAGAGCAGTCCATATGTTCTCCAATGACACCGTCCCGGAAGCAGCTCTCATTTGCTTCAAATCGATGCTCAGGCTCGAAGGCCCTCGCTTCCCTTCAGGATCTGCCTTCCCAGCACCTTCAACCGAGGTCCCTTCGTTGCACTGTTCGGTTTCGGAAGGGCCTTTCTGGGTCTGGCGTCCTTCCGGAGGGGGCGGTGGATAAAGTGTCGGGGGCGAAAGAGTGACATTCAGACCCAAGTCCTCCAGCTTTTCCCCTTCCTGGAGGACAGTGGGGCTCCTCCCGATGTTTTGGGTATTACTTCTCGAAGTGTACCTCACAATCGACTGCTGATGGGGGGATGAAGTCCAGGGTGTTGAGGCTTCCACCCGGACTATTCCCTTTCTCTTTGTGTGCGGCATATGTAAAAAAGAAATTTTCTTCTACAGAACGGCGATTTCGGGAGGCTCAACACCGATCAGTTACGTGCCACCATCTTGACACGCCAGAGTCCCGCCCTGGACTTATTGTTTGAGCGTCAGAAGTTCTTTGCTCCGACTCCTCATGCTGGGAGATAATCATACATATGGATTCAATGCAAAAGACTGAATTTCCCCCATCTTGTTGCTGGATGGTTGTCTGCATTAATAAATACATCATCTAAAGCTGCTTTCTCTGATTTAAACTGTTAGAGATGGACATTGCTCTATTAAAAGGTGATGAGCCTGATATTATATATGGGAAACTGTGTGTTGTTTGAGTATAGTCAGAATGAACATTGGCTTTGTATATGATACTTTTTTATACTGAAAACAATATCTTTAAGAAAAGGAAAATGAACCTAAGGTTAAGCATCGAGGCATTAAGTAGTTTTGGACAGTGTTTAGTTGACAGTTTTTGGTTCTCTCCTTGTCCATGGCTCTTTTATGATGTGCTAATTTCATGTACTATTCCTGCCTAAATTTTGCAGTACTGTGGAGTGCAGAATTTGTACAGAATTCCGCAGCCACACAGAATTCAACATTTTTACTCAGAATCTGCGCTCCGGAATTGCTGGCTAGCTGGCCTCTCCAGTCCGTAGTTAAGGCTTGCTGGCTCCCTCACTTTCATCGCCGCTCCCTCCTCACGAGCCTTGCTGGGCCCTCCTCTGGCCTACCTGAGTATGCCCTGGTGTTCTAGAGGCCTCTTTGGGAGCAGGAAAGAATCCCACTCTTTACTGCTTGCTGCCGCTTCTCTGGGCCGGTGCCACCGATTTTTCAAAATGGACACCGAGACTTCAAGCGGTAATCTTGTGAGACTGCCATAGGAAGTCTCAGAAGCCTTTTAGATAAAACGACAGCACCAGCCCATGGCAGCAGCAGTGGGCAAGAAAGAGTGGGGTTCTTTCCTGCCCTGAAGAGGTATTCCCATGCAACTTCTGCTCCTACCCCACTGGAGTGTGCAAGGGCGGCTGAAAAAAAATATGGATAACGTGTGGGTGTGTGCAGGGAGGGAGACAGGGTGCTATTTAAAAAAAAAGTGGATGCTATATGTATGGGGGGGGGGGGCTGAAAAAAAAGGTGGATGCTATGGGTGGGTAGAGAGGGAGAGAATGGAGCTGTAAGGGTGGATGCTATATGTATGGGGGGGGGGGCTGAAAAAAAAGGTGGATGCTATGGGTGGGTAGAGAGGGAGAGAATGGAGCTGTAAGGGTGGATGCTATGAATGGGTGGAAGGAAGGGGGCTGGGAAAAATATGGATGGTATCTGTTTACAGGGAGACAGCTGTAATATCGGTTAAATTATGACTAATAAAGTTTCAAAGTTTGCAAACTTTGTGTACAGAATTTAGCAGAATTTGCAAAATTTTGTGCACAATTTTGAATTTTTTTTTGCGCAGAATTCTGGCAGGAGTAATATATTTATGAAAGAAAAAAGTAGTTTTTCTCAGTCACAGAAACTTTGTATCATATGTCTTTCTAGACAAGACAGTTGTTTTGTAGCTATAAATATCTTTGCTTTCCCCTAGCTAGCTTCACAGCAATCCTGATATGTTCAGTGTATGTGAAGGTTTCTTGATTAACCTGGATTTCTGTTTACAAATGTGTAAGCAAGCTAATGAGTCTTGACTTGTGTTTTCTGCAGGGTCTGTGCATTGTGTTACTGAAAAAGGGAAGACAACCCAAACCTTGTGTACTGAGAGTCCATTGAAAATGCTTCTATTCTTAGAGAGGAGAGAGGTTCTGGTGGTAGTCACTGAGAATTTCCTCTTGTCTCAGTACACTATCAACCCTGAGGGAGCAGCTGAGGAAATTATGAAGGTAAGAGAGACAGGAATACTGCTGAATAAGCTAGAATGGAAACTCATAGGGAAGACTGGACAGATGTGATAGTCACTGTTTAGAATTATGCAGAATACAATATGCATTTGAGGTTTCAATTTTGTATTGACTCATGATATTTTTCTATTTTCAGTGATTTTTTTATACTGTTATTTACTGTATATCTGTTGTGAAGTTTACTGGATAGAGCCATCCTTCCTTTCTTTCTGCATTCTTGTAATATGAATATCATAGGTATTCAGCAAAAATGTTCTCAGTTGACAAGCGGATAGATGCAGCTATACAAGTGGTGATATCATCAGATGGAGCAAGGGTGGACTTCCCCAGAGTAAGGTTTCTCTGGCATGCTTGGGCATTTTTGCCTAGCGTAGCCTTTGTGCTCATCATCAATCTTAATAATCTGCTTAGATTGACAGGACCTAGTTCTATGCGTGCCTCAAAATAAGAAAAAAAAAAATAGAAGAGAGATAAATGGAAGACTACCATTATATACTGTACCTGACATGGAATCAGGCAAGTCAAAATGTGCTAAGACCGCTTAATTCATGGGCTTCAGCACCAGGGAACACAGCTGCACACAGTTCAAATCTTAAAGTTGCCACAGAGTTATATAAACATTTCTATCCTATTCCACCCCCACGCCTTTCTTCCAAAGTATATGTATTGAGAACTTTAAGTCTGTCCCCATATGCTTTATGATGAATACGACTGATCATTTTAATAACCACCCTCTGGACCGATTCCATTCTGTTTATATCTTTTTGAAGGCACAGTCTCCAGAATTGTGCACAGTATTCTAAATGAGGTCTCACCAGAGTCTTGTACAGAGGCATCATCACCTCCATTTTCCTAGTGACCATTCCTTTCCCTATGCACTCAAGCATCCTTGCTGTCGCGATCACCTTTTCTATCTGTTTGGCCACCTTAGCATCATC
Organism: Microcaecilia unicolor; assembly: GCF_901765095.1. Lineage (NCBI taxonomy): Eukaryota > Metazoa > Chordata > Amphibia > Gymnophiona > Siphonopidae > Microcaecilia > Microcaecilia unicolor. The sequence continues at coordinate 53,652,846 of NC_044038.1, forward strand.
ACATACGATCACATCCAAGTCTGCTCCTCTTTTATGCACAAAATTTACTCACCCTCTAAACTGTACCATTCCCTTGGGTTTTTGCAGCCCAGATGCATGTTCCTTGTCATCAAGCAGATGAAGCCATTACGTATGGGTTGTGTCCATCAACCAGCAGGGGGAGATAGAGCACTCAACTTTTCACAGTGCCTCATGGCCAGCTAGCTCCACTGCCTCTTCAGTATTCTCTATCTCCCCAAGCAGGGTGGCTGCAGCTTCTTCGAGCTCCATCAAAAATCTGCCTGGGGGTGGTTCCTGGCTTGCCAGTTGTTAGCCGGGGTGTTAGAGGCTATAGCAGCTTCACTTTGAAGGCACATAGGTCAGCCCTTTCCCTGCCTTACCCATGCCCCCGTGGATGTGGACATATTAGCTTGCTTTTCCCTGTCCTTTCCCACTCAGTGGATGCAGGCACATTGGGTTCGCCTTTCCCACTTATCTGAGCCTCCGGAGTGTTTTTATTTATCTCTTTTGCCTCTGCTTTCCTCACAGCTTTGTTAAATAAATAAATAAATAAAGTCGCGTCGCGCTTCAGCGCAGCGATTTTGGAAAAGAGGTTTTTTTTTCTTGAGATTCTTCTGCAGGACCGGAGCTGTGATACTCGGTCCAGTGAGGTAAGAGTGTTTTTTGACTCCTCCGGGGTGGGCCCGCGATCGGGACATTTTTGGCGTGAACCGCCATTTTTGAATTTTACTGCTGTTTTCGGCGATGGCTGCGGAGACTGTAAAGCGCTGTTCTAAATCTGGCAAGCGCAAATAAGCAGCGGGGCTCTGTAATTCGTGCTGTACAGATGGTAGAGCCGGCCCGAGCATGGCGAGCGGCGATCTGTTGCGCTCTGAGCTGGCAGCGGACGCCATTTTGGATTTTCCACATGGCTCAGCCTCCGTTGCGACGGAGAGCCCTGAATCTGGGGGGGGGGGGGGTGTCCTCTGAGTGAGGCTAATAATAGAGCTGATAGCCCTGGGCAGGATCCGGGCGGTCAGGGAGCGGTTTTCTCCCCTGATTTTGTTTTAATTTAAATCTTCTTTTATTAATTAAACAGGTACAACATTTTGGTTCAAAACAAGCAGGTAGAACTTGGAACAATTTTCGATATAACAATGCACCTTATCATTTCAGCAAAGTTTTATACAAAACAGTTCCTCTTTTTCCTCCCCTCCCTCCCCCCCAAAATCCGCCACCCCCCCCCCCCCCCAAGAAAAGAAAAGTAAAAAAAAAAAAAAAAACAACTTATATATATATATATATATATATATATATATATATATATATATATATATATATTTCTTGACATCCTTCATAATCTATTTAACACAAAACTGCGTGCCCTCGGTGATAGCGATTGGATATAACCGTCCCATATCTCTAAGAATTTTTCCCTTCTCTTTGGGGAGGACCCCACCACCCTACGTTCCTGCAGCAGCAACTCATACAACTTGTTTCTCCAATGCCAGTAGTCTGGTGGTTCAGCCTGCATCCAATTATTCATAATAAGCTTCTTCGCAATTACACTGGCCTTTCGGACAAACTGCTGGGCCCCCTTGTGTGTCAATTTCAGGCTTTCATAATTGTCTAGCAGTATCGCCAGGGGAGAAAACTGTATCTTATGTTTTACCACCTGTTCCAAATAGTGAGCTATTTGCTTCCAAAAAGATTTAATCTTATAGCATTCCCAAAGGGAGTGGAACAACGTCCCCTCCCCCTGCCTACACTTAGAACACAGCGGGTCTGGGACACCTCCAATTTTAAACACCTGGGGCTTAGACATGTATGCCCTATATAAAATTCTGTATTGACATTCCCGTAATGTGGCGTTTCCTGTTAGGGAGGGTATGCGGGCCGCCAATTTCCTAAGATCAGTTTGCTGGTTGGGCTGTTGTAAATCATGATTCCACCTTCGGCAAATATGCCCCACATCTTTCCCCTCCCCTATCTCCTAAAGGGCCTTCTGCAGGCCTGAAACCGACAGCCTTTCTCCCGGAATTGATCCAAAGAATTCCCTGATCCTCCGTCCATGCCCAGCTCCCAGTTTACTCTGATCTAAAGAGCGGACATAGCCAACTGACCATATGCAAAGGTGTGGCTAGTGTTTATACCCACCCCCAGAGCCCCCAAACTCAGCAGTTGTCCCCGAGAACTAAGAACATGCTCTAATCGTGTGATCCCCAGCTCTGATCACCTCTTGAATACTTTTGATTCAGATCCTGGTGTGAATTGAGGATTACCCTGTAGTGGTAGCAGGTCTGTGGTGTCTGCTGCTACTCCCCAGTGTCGAACTAAGTCCCTCCAAATACCCTTAAGTGGCTCAAGCAATACACTACTTCCCTTGCAAGCCGGGACTGCTCCCCATGGGCACTATATCAAATAGTATAAATGGTATGGTTTGAAGTATTCCTGTTCCATCCCCCTGTGCGTGTAATCTTCTCTATCCAATAACCAATCTCCCAAGTGTCTCAGCAAGCAGGCTTGGTTATAACGATGAAAGTCTGGCAACCCCATCCCCCCTGTAACCCACGAACCCATCAGTATATGCAGTGGGAGTTTAGGTTTTGCATCTCTCCATACAAATCTACGCACACATGCATAAATCTGTCGTAGGTCTTTCCCCGGTGGCTCTATACCTTTCAAGTACTCTCTTTGAGGTTAAAGGGTAAACTCCACCATCCGAAATAATTGTATCCTCCCATGCATTGTCAAAGGAAGTGCCTTCCATCGTCCCAATCTTCTCTTCATAGCCTCCAGCAAACTAGTGATATTGAGACAATGTAGTGCAGAGGTCTGCATAGATATTCGCACTCCCAAATAATGAAGCGACTCAGAGGCCCACTTTAATGGGAACGCACCCCTCCACATCCCACGTACCTCAGTACTTCCTGTTAGCGCCTGAGATTTAGTGTAATTTATTTTAAAACCTGCAAACTACTACTACTACTATTTAGCATTTCTATAGCGCTACAAGGCATACGCAGCGCTGCACAAACATAGAAGAAAGACAGTCCCTGCTCAAAGAGCTTACAATCTAATAGACAAAAAATAAATAAAGTAATCAAATCAATTAATGTGAACGGGAAGGAAGAGAGGAGGGTAGGTGGAGGCGAGTGGTTACAAGTGGTTTCGAGTCAAAAGCAATGTTAAAGAGGTGGGCTTTCAGTCTAGATTTAAAGGTGGCCAAGGATGGGGCAAGATGTAGGGGCTCAGGAAGTTTATTCCAGGCGTAGGGTGCAGCGAGACAGAAGGCGCGAAGTCTGGAGTTGGCAATAGTGGAGAAGGGAACAGATAAGAAGGATTTATCCATGGAGCGGAGTGCACGGGAAGGGGGTGTAGGGAAGGATGAGTGTGGAGAGATACTGGGGAGCAGCAGAGTGAGTACATTTATAGGTTAGTAGAAGAAGTTTGAACAGGATGCGAAAACGGATAGTGAGCCAGTGAAGGGTCTTGAGGAGAGGGGTAGTATGAGTAAAGCGACCCTGGCGGAAGATGAGACGGGCAGCAGAGTTTTGAAACGACTGGAGAGGGGAGAGGTGACTAAGTGGGAGGCCAGCAAAAAGCAGATTGCAGTAGTCTAAACGAGAGGTGACAAGGGTGTGGATGAGGGTTTTGGTAGAGTGCTCGGAAAGAAAGGGGCGGATTTTACGGATGTTGTAAAGAAAGAAACGACAGGTCTTGGCAATCTGCTGGATATGAGCAGAGAAGGAGAGAGAAGAGTCAAAGATGACCCCAAGGTTTCGAGCTGAGGAGACAGGGAGAATGAGAGAGCCATCAACAGAAATAGAAAACGGGGGGAGCGGGGAGGTGGGTTTGGGGGGGAAAATGAGAAGCTCGGTTTTGGTCATATTTAATTTCAGGTGGCGTTGAGACATCCAGACAGCAATGTCAGACAAGCACGCTGAAACTTTGGTTTGGATGCAAGGTGAGATATCAGGAGTAGAAAGGTAGATTTGGGAGTCATCAGCATAGAGATGGTAGGAAAAGCCATGGGATGAGATTAATGAACCAAGGGAAGAAGTGTAGATAGAAAAGAGGAGGGGACCAAGAACAGAACCCTGAGGTACGCCGACAGGCAGAGGGATAGAAGTAGAAGAGGATCCACCAGAGTGAACACTAAAGGTGTGGAGGGAGAGGTAGGAAGAGAACCAGGAAAGGACAGAGCCCTGGAATCCAAGTGAGGACAGGATATCAAGGAGTATGGTGTGATTGACAGTGTCAAAAGCAGCGGAAAGATCAAGAAGAATGAGGATGGAATATTGACCTCTGGATTTAGCCAGTAATAGGTCATTGGAGACTTTAGTAAGCGCAGTTTGTTGAGTGGAGAGGGCGAAAACCAGATTGTAGTGGGTCAAGAATAGCATGTGAGGAGAGAAAATCAAGGCAGCGGCGGTGAACAGCACGCTCAAGTAATTTGGAGAGAAAAGGAAGGAGGGAGATGGGTCGGTAATTAGAGGGACAAGTAGGGTCGAGTGAAGGCTTCTTAAGGAGAGGTGTGACCTCAGCATGTTTAAAGGCAGCAGGGACAGTCGCAGTGGAAAGTGAGAGGTTGAGGATGTGACAGATAAAAGGAATAAGAGCAGGAGAGATGGCCTTAAGAAGGTGGGTGGGAATGGGATCAGAGGAACAGGTGGTACATTTTGAGGAAGAAAGGAGAAGTGTAGTTTCCTCAATAGTAACTTCAGGAAAGGGAATGAGGGGAAGGAGAGAGAGGGGAACGGACTAGTGGAGGGAGAGGTGGTGAGGTAGAGAAAGCAAGGTTTATCTTTTGAACCTTGTTGTGAAAGAATTCAGCAAGGGCCTGAGGAGATAATGAAGGGGGAGTTGGGGGAGGGGGCACCTTGAGGAGAGAGTTCAATGTGGTGAAGAGAAGTCGAGGATTAGAGCCAAGAGAGTTGGTCAGTTGGATATAATAATCCTGTTTGGCACGTAAAAGAGCAGATTGGAAGGAGGTCAGCATGAACTTAAAGTGTAAGAAATCAGCAAGGGCCCGAGATTTCCGCCAGAGGCATTCGGCGGAGCGGGTACAGGAACGTAGGTAGCGGATATTAGAAGTCAGCCAAGGTTGGGGTTTTATACGCCTTACAGGGCGGGTCATCAAAGGTGCAAGAGTGTCTAAGGCAGAGATAGAGTATTGTTGTAAGAAGAAACAGCCTCGTTGACAGATGTGGATGGTGCCACAGTAGAGAGGAGGTTTGAAACATGAGAGGATAGAGATGAAGGGTCAATATCGTGAAGATTCCTAGATAAATTAGATAAGATAGGACGGGACTGGGAGGGAGGAGATTTAAGTGTGAAAGTTATAAGATGGTGATCAGAGGAGGGAAGATCAGAGGCAAGGAAACTAGAGGGTGAACAGTTGGAGGAGAAGATGAGATCAAGACAGTGACCATTTTGATGAGTGGGGGAGGTGGAGCATAGTTGGAGATTAAAGGAGGACGTTAAAGCGAGTAACTTGGAAATATAAGAGTTGGAAGGATCATTAGCAGGAATATTAAAATCACCAAGGATGAGAGAGGGGGAGGAAGGATCATGGAAGAAGGCAAGCCAGGCGTCAAAGTCACTGAGAAAGGATGAAAGTCTCCATATTCCTGGAAAAGCTCCAACAATGCCTCTAACGATCTTTTAGGCTGTGTAATATGCACTAAGATATCATCCACAAACGCAGAAACTTTGAATGTGCTCGTCCCCCAATCTACTCCCTTCACTTCGGGGTGGGTAATTATTTCTCTAATCAGTGGGTCTAGGGCAAGGACAAACAGTGATGAAGATAGGGGACAACCCTGTCGTGTGCCTCGTCTGATCGGAAACAGTGCTGATTGCTCCCCATTCAGCCAAACATATGCCTGCGGGTTTGAATAAAGCGCTCCCACCGCATCCCTGAAGGCCCCTTCTATCCCCACCTTAGCCATAACCACAAACATAAAGTCCCATACTACTCGATCGAAGGCCTTCTCTGCGTCAAAACTGACCAGCAGAGAATGCCTTTTCTGTGCCTCCACTATCTCCAGGGAGGTGAGCAAGGTTCTAATATTACTCACCACTAACCTCCCCTTCACAAACCCTGCCTGTGGAGTCGCTACTAGATCCGGGAGTACCCTGGTTAGCCGATTTGCCAGTATCTTAGCATAAAGCTTAATATCATTGTTTAACAAAGATATGGGCCTGTAGGACCCCACTTCTGTCCACTCCTTACCTGGCTTTAATAACACTATGACCTTAGCAATATTAAGGGAGTCTGGTATTGATCCTGAATTTACCATGGTGTTAAAAAGGTTGAGCAAAGGAGGAGTCACCTGCTCCTGTAACAGTTTGTAGAAAGCAATACTATAACCATCTGGCCCCGGTGCTTTATGAGCTGGGCTCTGTTGCAATGCTAACATTAGCTCCCCCTCCACTATGGGCCCATTCAACGCTTCTTTTTGCGCTTCCGAGATTCTCGGCAACGCCTGGTTTGCCAAGTACATGTCACTATCCTGAATGACATCTGTTGGGGTCTCGTACAATGCCATATAATATTCCTGAAAGCGCTCTAAAATATCTCTCTCTCCCCTCATTAATTGCCCCCCCCCATCCTTTATTTGCAGAATCCGAGAGGGACCACCCCTCCCTCCTACTAACCTGCTCAATAGTGTCCCCGCCTTGTTCCCATACCGATAAAGGTTGTGCTTGTAGTACTCTTGCGACTTTTTTGCCCTCTGATGAAGTAACTCATTCAGCTCTCTTTGGGAAGTGAATAGTGCCCTTTTCTTTTCTTCTGTAGCCGTTAGTCCAAACTCCATCCTTCTGGCTCTAATTTCCTTTTCTAGACGCAAAATTTCTTTATCCCTCATTTTCTTAGCTCTAGCTCTATAGGCTATAATCTCCCCCCTCATTACTACTTTAGCTGTTTCCCAATACAAGCCTGCTTGCTGTTTATGACCATTATTGTGCTCCTCAAATTCCTTCCATTTATCTTCTAGATATATTTTAAACTGTGGGTCCCGACTTAATTCACTAGAAAATCGCCAATTCCCCCTTCGTCCCCCGGGTTCCCCTATTTGCAGTTCCACCCAGATGATTGCATGGTCGGAGATCTCACATGGACCTGTCTCCGCTGCTGATATTTGGGAAAACAAACCCCGTGAGACCAAAAAATAATCTATTCGCGATTGTGTTGAATGCGCCCGAGAAATATGGGTGTAGTCCCTTTGTGTAGGGTGTAAAACCCGCCAGTACATCTAACGTGGAACAGAGGAAGGGCAGGCCTCGCGAATAGTGGGCCCTCCGCAACGCGGAAGAGCCGCTTTTGTCCACCAGAGGGTCATATACCAAGTTAAAATCTCCCCCCAGAACAATGCTTCCATGTGAATAGGAGCCCAGCAAGTTGATCAAGGTTTTATAAAATTTAGAGTCAAACACATTCGGGGCATATATATTACAAAAAATATAAGTGTTATTTCCCTTCTCCACTTCTACTAATACATAGCGGCCCTCTATACTCCTCTTCACCGATTTGATCCGCAACTGCAAACCTTTGCGAAACAATATCAATACTCCCCCTTTTTTCCCCACCGCCGGTGAACCCACCGCCTCTTCAACCCACCCTTTTTTAAATTTGTCATGTTCTCTATCTGACAAGTGTGTTTCTTGGAGAAAGGCAACATCCGCTTTATGCCGCTGCATAGTCTGCAAAACTTTTGTGCGTTTGATGGGTGATGAGATCCCCCCCACGTTCCACGACACTAATTTAACTGATCCCAGTCCAATATTCCAATATGAGCCTGACCAAGATCCCATGTATCTGAGTGCGAGGGGCGCTCCTCCCAGCCCTTAGGTGCCCCCTCCAACATTGCGCCTGCCATCCTCCAAAGACTCCGCGCCCTATCTTGAATTCCATCTCGTGTCCAAAGGATAAGAAGAATGAAGAAAGAAAAAAAAAACCCAAAAAACACCCCGTGCTGACAGAACCCTTGACACCCCTCCCTCCTCCCCATCCCCGTAACTTACTCCCTGCTAACCGCACTGTAGTTCTCTTTAGAGAACAAGCCACGCTCCCCCCCTTGTTCCCCCAGCGCCCTCTGCTATTTGTGATTGTCCCACCACCAATTATCAGCCTTTCCAAATAAGTGGACCTGCCCAGTTTTCCAGTCAACAGAAATCATAATACTGCTTTTTCCCGCTTAGAACTCAAAACTTCTCCCTTTAACTCCCCAAGTCCTTGCCCACTGTGCCCCAATACCGTCCCATCTCTTAATAACCTAGGGCATAATATCCAATAGCATGAGGATAAGGAAAAACAACTTTGTATATGTATCTATATATAATACTCCCATCCCCTTGATCTTATCTGCCCTAAATTAGGGTTTAACGTTTGCAGATCATTCCTTGATCTTACATGTATAACTGTTCATTTTAATATCAATAGAACCAACGTTTCAACCAACTGGATACAGAACAAAAACTTTGCCCACATTAGACATCCTGAACCTTCTAGATTTCAACTGCTAATCATTGGAGGTTCTCCCGCGTAAGCTACACAGAAGTCCCTCCCGTAGCTGTGAAATACAACATATTAATTCTCAATGCAAGATGGGGGCCTCGCCCACATACTTTGCCCCTCAAATACCTCCTATAAACTAGTTGATCATATATGATATATTCTGTGGTACAGGAGGCATGTCTTCATGCTAATGCTAGATACAGTTATTACTAGGGCTGGGCAAGTGACTGCTAACGGCCTGTTTAGGAACTATAATTTTTCTGCCAAATGGCTTAGTGACTACAGCAAATATACACAGAGTCAATACCCAGGTAGTTGTCCCTTGCTGTGGTCTGTCCAAACTTCCAGCCTCAACCGTTTCTTCTTGGACCCCTGCTCTCTGCATTCCCTTTGACTCCACTGGATTTGCTGGCTTTCTCATGGACTCCATGCGCTGCTGGAGTCTGCTCGCCCACTCTCTATATCCAGACGTTTCTCCATGTTGTTTACAAAGTGTAAGGCCTCCACGTGTGAGTTGAAGAAATGCTGCTTGCCATTATGCTGAATTCTCAGCTTAGCTGGAAACATCAAAGCGAAATTTACTTTGTCATGCAAACGCTTACATACTTCCACGTACTGTCTGCGCTGGGCCGCCACCGCGGCCGACAAATCTTGAAAACACAGTATACTGCAAGTCTCATATTGCACCTTGCCGCGGGACCTCCATGCCCTCAAGATTTCGTGCTTATGGGCATAGTTGAGCACCTTGCACATAACTACACGCGGTCTCTCTGTATTCTGCCCGGCCCGGCCCAACCTATGAGCACGTTCAATCTTCAGCTTGTTCTCCAGACCGGGTAGGTTTAAGGTTCTGGGCAGCCATGATTCTAGAAAGTCGCGCAGCTCCATCTCGCGCAAGGACTCCGGTAGCCCGATCAGCCTCAGGTTGCTCTGACGTGATCTATTCTCTAAGTCCTCAACTTTTGCTTCCAGCTTGTTTATTTGTTCTTGCAGCGCACTTTGCTTATTTTCCTGCTGCTGACACTTGTCCTCCATATCAGACAGTCTCTGTTGGAATCCCGCCAGGTCAGTGCACAAACCTCCCAGTCTCCCGTCTAATTGCTCAATTTGGTCTGATATTTTCTGCAGCTTCTTATCTACAGATGCCTCCAAAAGGGTCAAGACCTCAGCGGCTATTTTGGCCGCCCAAATGGAGCTCACTGACTCACTCGATGCGCCGGCCTCCGCGATCTTGCTCTCGCCCACACGGCTTCGCGTTCCGTCTTTTCGAACGCTTTTGGCGGCCATTCCGACCCAATGCCTGCTTCCCGAATCAATTTCTCGCTACGCAGGTAATCCGGTCTATTGCAGAGTTCTTTTGTGGGTTTTCTGATCAATGAATTCGGCGCTAGGGGTTGTTGTTAATCGAGGGGCCTGGGAGCTCTAACGAGCGGCGTCCTCCCCTCCGCCTAGCATCACGTGACTCTCCCCTGATTTTGTTTTAATGCTGCATAGGGCGTATATGCTTAAAAGAGCTCTTCCATAGGGATCTTCGGACCCTCTGCCTGCCCCCCCCCCCCCCGGTGGATTCTGGCCTTTTGGAGTTGGCTTTGCCTGTTTCTTATCCTCGTGATAAACGCAGAAGGGCTAATTTCCCTTCTGAGTGTGGCGCCCCCCCCCCCCTTTTCCCCCCCCTGTGGTCGGGCTATGAGGATTCTTAGGGGTCTGGCAGAACTTCTTGGGCTGAGGAGCCAGAGTCGGGTGCAGAATTGCCACAGGAGCTTGATGATCCGTCTGCGGTGAGGATTTTCCACCGCAAGGAGCTGCCAGCGCTTATTTCAGATGCCTTACAAGCCCTCTCTACTACTACTACTACTTAACATTTCTAGAGCGCTACTAGGGTTACGCAGCGCTGTACAAAATATTGAAGATCCTGGGAGTGGCACAGCCTCCTCTGTTAATCCAAGGATGGTTAGTACCAGAAAGCTTGCTCGAGCCTTTCCTTTGCATGACTCCATCCAAGAGCTTATTTCGGCTCAATGGGCTGACCCCGAGGTACCTTTGAAGGTTGCCAGGGCTATGGGGCAATTATACCCTCTGAGTGAGGAACATTTGGCTCGCTAAAGTGGATGCCCTGGTCACGGCTGTGACAAAGAGAACTACCCTCCCTGTTGAAGGAGGTGTTGCCCTGAAGGATATCCAAGACCGTAGGCTTGATTCAGCTCTGAAGCGGTCCTTTGATTTGGCAGGTCTCACTGTTTGGGCATCTGCATGCAGTTGTTATGCTGCTTGAGCCTGCCTGGCTTGGTTACAGCAGGCAGTGGAACAGCCCGGTGATGGAGCGGAGACCTTATCTGAAGTGGCTCCGCGGATGGAGTCGGCCTTGTCCTTTTTGGCTGATGCCCTTTATGATATGGTCAGAGCTTCGGCTAAACAAATGGCTGTAGCAGTGGTGGGTCGCTGCACTCTTTGGCTATGACATTGAGCGGCGGACATGGCCTCTAAGCAAAGGTTGGTGAAGTTGCCCTTTCAAGGCCTTCTCCTCTTTGGTGAGGAGCTGGAAAACATTGTTAAAGGCCTGGGGGATTCCAAACCTCAGCGCTTGCCCGAAGATAGGCCGAAGCCTTCCTCTAAGGGTCAGGCGGTCCGCTCCTCTTACAGACCTCGCTTCCGTGAAGCTAGAAGGTACTGCCCGGAGCATGCTGCTGGGTTCACTTCGCGTGCCCGCTTTCAGCAGAGAAACTCCTTTCGCTCGGACAAACGTTCCGCAGCTGCCGGTTCAGGGGCAACCCTCTCAATGATGGTGCGCCGGCCCCCTCCTCCTTTCCTGTCATCGGAGGAAGACTTTCCCTCTTTTTCGAGGAGTGGGCCAAAATCTCCGCAGATCAGTGGGTCTTGGACCTGATCAGAGACGGATACCGAATAGAATTCAATGCCCCGGTGAGAGATGTTTGTGGAGTCCCGATGCGGTTCTGCCGCCAAACGGGGGGCGGTAGAGGAGACTTTGCACAGTCTGTGCCGGATAGGGGCTGTGACCCCGGTGCCTCCCACCAAACAAGGTCTAGGCCGCTACTCCATTTACTTTGTGGTGCCACGAAAAGGCGGGTCTTTTCGCCCGATCCTGGACTTAAAAGAGCTAAACAAGTCCTTAAGAGTGCGGCATTTTCATATGGAAACCCTGCGCTCCGTCATTGCGGCGGTACAGCCAGGAGAGTTTCTCACGTCTCTGGACTTGAAAGAAACTTACTTGCACATACCAATTTGGCCCCCGCACCAGAAGTTTCTGCGGTTTGTGGTGTTGGGAAAACATTTCCAGTTTCGGGCCTTGCCTTTTGGCCTCGCCACAGCTCCTCCTACCTTCTCCAAGGTAATGATGGTAGTAGCTGCCTTTCTCAGGTGAGAGGGTATCCGGGTTCATCCATACCTAGACGACTGGCTCATCAGAGCAGACTCAGAAAAAGAAAGTGATCTAGTTACAGCCAGAGTGGTTTCAGTCCTTTAATCTCTGGGCTGGGTCGTCAATATGGCCAAAAGTTACCTGACCCCCTCGCAATCTCTAGAATATTTGGGGGCCAGGTTCGACACAGCCTCGGGCTATGTGTTTCTTCCCGAGCAAAGGCGGTGCAAGCTTCAGAATCGGGTCTGTCTGCTCCTGAGGATGCCCCGCCCGCGAACTTGGGACATTGTCCAGCTGTTGGGATCGATGACGGCCACCTTGGAAGTGGTGCCATGGGCAAGAGTGCACCTGAGACCTCTACAGTATTCTCTATTTCAACGATGGTCTCCAGTATCTCAGGATTATCAGTGCAGACTTTCTTGGCTCCCTGCGGCCCGCCTCAGTATGGAGTGGTGGCTCTCGGACAGCATGTTGCGGCGGGGAATGCCGCTGGCGCTCCCTGATTGGTGCCTAGTGGTGACAGATGCCAGCCTGAAGGGCTGGGGCGCACATTGCCAGGGGAAGCATGCCCAGGGTCTGTGGACGCCCGATGAGTCGGAGTGGTCTATCAACCGCCTGGAGTTGAAAGCAGTGTTTCTGGCTCTTCTGGCCTTTCAAGTGACCCTGGAAGGATTGGCTGTCCAAGTGATATCGGACAACACGACAGCAGTGGCCTACATAAATTGACAAGGCGGCACTCAGTGCAGAGCTCTAGCCGCGCAGGCTGAACAAATTTGCCACTGGGCCGAGCTGCATCTAGAGTTCCTGTCAGCAGCTCACATTGCAGGTCAGAGCAACGTGCAAGCCGACTATCTAAGCAGGCATCAGATCGATCCAGTGGAGTGGGAACTAGCAGACGATGTATTCCTGCAGATATGTGCCAAATGGGGCAAGCCAGTGATGGATCTTATGGCGACCAGTTCCAATGCCAAAGTCCTGTGCTTCTTCAGCAGACGGAGGGATCCTCGCTCTGCCGGGTTGGATGCCATTACCTCGGCGAGACGGGTGTCAGAGCTCCAGGCGCTGTCCTGTAGACCCTTTTCTGCAATTCTCAGAGTCAGGGTTCACGGTTCGGACCGTGCCTTCCTTCATGCCTAAGGTGGTTTCAGCGTTTCACCTAAACCAGCCTGTTTTTCTTCCCTCCTTTGTTGCGGAGGAGTTTCCAGATTCATTTGGACAGTTGCACCTTTTGGATGTGCGCAGTACTCTGTTGCAGTATCTGCGAATTATAAATTCTTTCAGGACCTCTGATCAACTTTTTGTGCTGTTTGCAGGTCCTCGCAGAGGGTCTTCAGCGTCTAAAGCCACTATTGCCCTTGGCTCAAAGAAGCTATCTTTTCAGCATATCTGCTGTCTGGCCGGGCTCCGCCTGAAGCCTTTAAGGCACATTCCACGAGCGATTTCCTCTTCCTGGGCGGAAACTGGAGCACTATCTCTTTATGAGATTTGCAGTGCTGCAACATGGGCTTCTAAGCTCTCTTTCACCCGACATTACAGGCTGGATGTGGCTGCCAGGAGGGATGCGCGTTTTGGAGCACAGGTGCTAGTGCGTGGTGTGGCTTGTCCCCACCCTATTTAGGGATTGCTTTGTTACATCCCATACGTAATGGCTTCATCTGCTTGATGACAAGGAAGGGAAAATTAGGTTCTTACCATGATAATTTTCTTTCCTTTAGTCATAGCAGATGAAGCCATGAGCCCTCCCTGTATGATTGTCTGTGTTGCAGTGATTCTGATTTTAGGTGCTGTTCTTGTTTCCTGAAGTTATATTCCTTCCTTGGAGAGTCAGAAAACAGTCTTCAGGATTCTTGTTACAGTGATAGGAGGATGAGTTCATTCTCTCCAGTTCATGTTTTGGGAGGATGAGTTTATTCCCTCCAGGAGGATGCAAGTATTCCCTCCGTTTATACAAAGTGGAGGACGAGTTCATTCCCTCCATTTGTTGAGTTTATGCCCTTGTTAAGGGGCCATCGTTCACTATGAGGAAAGTTCATGTTATTCCCATTGCGGTTTGCCATACTGCTTTGGAAGCTTCAAATACTGAAGAGGCAGTGGAGCTAACTGGCCATGAGGCACTGTGAAAAGTTGAGTGCTCTCTATCTCCCCCTGCTGGTTGATGGCCACAACCCATACGTAATGGCTTCATCTGCTATGACTAAAGGAATGAAAATTATCATGGTAAAAACCTAATTTTCCCATCCTGCATTTTTTAGCATTAAATCTTAGCTGCCAAATCCTGGAGTATATATTAAGCTTTGCTAAGTACATTCCTCATGTTATCCACACCATCAAGGGTTATAGCAGGTTTTGGTATCATCCACAAAGAGGCAAACTTTACTGCACAGCTCTTCAGTAATATCTTTTACAAAAATGTTAAAAAGAACCAGCCCAGGAGAGGAAGTGATGTCGACTTCGCTATCATTGGCTCTTTCCCTTTGGACTACAAAACTGCTGGGAGCCAAATGAGGAGGGCTCAGACCACAACGGGGTCTTGGAAAATGCTTTCAGAGCTGGGGTGCACAGATCTACCAGCTGCAGCTCAGAAAGATCAGAATCAGGGATCGCCTGGAACCTCATCGCTGAGCTGGCAAAAGGTCCCAGGCACTAAAGCACGGTCCCCTACAGCACACCAGTCCGTTCAGTCTGCAGCAACTTGATTTGGTCAGAGACCTAATCCTTTGAATCTGCAGAGATCGGGTGAACTTTCTTGGAAGTAGCAACCTTGGTAATTGTTTGGAGAGTGAATGGATTAGAACTGTCTGGAATATGTGTGGTTAACAAAAAGTCATATGATATTGAATGAAAAAGGGGTGTATCAATATAGGATTTGTATTGGAAGACCACCGGCGGTGTTGCACCTCCACAGGGATTTAACTGGCTGGAGGTGGAGGTGGTCGGTTGTTGGGGGAGGGGGTAGTGGGATGGGTATTTGGGTGGGATCATGGAATGTGAATGGTCTAAATAATCCTGGAAAGTGGAGTGTTATTTTTAGAGAGCTGCGGTGTCTTAATTGGGATGTTCTCATGCTTCAAGAAACACATATTAGGAAAAAAGATGCTTCGCTGCTACACCGTAAAGACTATAGTGGGTGTTTTCCCTCCCAGTGGATCTGCTAGAGTAAAACGAGTTGATTAGCAATATATGTGAAAGCAGGAGTGCCCTGTACTAAGGAAAATGTGTTTCTGGGAGAACAGGGGAGAGATGCATAGCGATTAAGGGGCATTTGTATAATCAACCAGTAATTTTTATTAACCTATATGCCCCCAATGCAGGGCAGGGAATGTTTTTCACTTCTCTAAGGGAGGCCCTCTCACAATTCGTTGTGGGGCAAATAATCATGGAAGTTGACTTTAACATAAGTTTCAAGGGTATGGATCACTCTTGGGGTGGAACAGGTCTCAGCATGGCTCATAGAGATAAGTTAACACAATTGGCAAAAGATTTAGATTTATTGGATGTCTGGAGGTTGCAAAATCTGGGGCAGAGATCTTATTCTTTTTATTCGCATGCACAGCGGATCTATACCAGATTAGATCCATTATGGTGTAGTCGCTCTTTATGGGGGCAGGTGAGCGACATGGAGATAGAGAATATACATGCATCCGATCATGCCCCCCGTATGGATCTGCTTGCAGGGCTTGGGGTGGGTAGGGGCGATAAAAATCGTCATACCTTTTGGAGATTGAATGAGTCTATTTTAGGTGACAAAAAGATAAGCCAGGAAGTACGGGAGGTTATAAAGAATTACCTGGAAATTAATGATAATGGGGAAGTATCAGATGGTATGTTATGGGATGCCCTTATAAAGAGGCCACCTGATAAAATGGGGGCCATTCGTAAGAGGGAGCGAAGTGCTAAGGAAATAGAGCTTCGTATGAAGCTTGCTTGTCTTGATACATTGCATCAGAGGAGAGATGATCCAACAGTTTTATCTCGGCTTTTAGATTGCAGAACAGAGCTCCAGCAACTTCAGGTGGAGAAGATGGAATATAATAGACACCTAGTTCAACAGAAGTTTTTTGAATTTAGCAACAAGGCGAGTAGCATGCTGGCACGTTTTCTCTGAAAGTGGCAATCCAGGTGTACTATTGCAAAAAAAAAAGGGATCTAGAGATGTTTTATATTAATCAGACAAAGAGATTAGGGATCAGTTTGTAAAATTTTATTCAGATTTATACTCTAGAGGGGTAGATGTAGCAGTGCCCCAGATTTGAGACTATTTAGTGGGACTTTCGTTGGAAAAATTGTCAGAAAGGGATAAGCAGGAGTTGGAGGCTCCCATTACAATAGATGAGATCTTGCGGGTCGTGAGAGGGCTCAAGGGTGGAAAAGCTCCCGGGCTGGACAGCTATACAGCTAAATTTTACAAGATCTATGCCTATGACTTAGCTCCTCTGTTGAGGAGAGTGGGGAATGCGTGTTTCCTGGGCTTAGCTCTTCCTCCAAGTATGCTAGAAGTGGTGATATCAGTTTTGTTAAAACCTGGGAGAGTTTGTGGATCGTATAGACCGATCTCCCTCCTCAATACTAATGTCAAGATCTTGGCCAAAGTCATTGCAGACCGTCTTGGGAGGGTACTCCCTTATCTTATTGAAGCAGATCAATCTGGATTTGTGCCTGGATGCCAGGTAGCACACAATATTAGGCGAACTTTAAATATTATCTGGAAAGCACAAAGATTGGGGTGATCTTCTGGCCTTGTTAACTACTGATTCTGAACAAGCCTTTGATAGGGTAGATTGGGTTTATTTGTGGAAAGTTCTCACACACATGGGCTTTGGGTCCAAATTTATAGGATGGCTACAGTGTCTTTATAAAGCACCTGTAGCTCGTGTCAAAGTGAATGGGGGGTATTCCCCCTTATTTCCTATTCAGCGGGGCACTAGACAGGGTTGCCCGCTTTCCCCTCTTTTGTTCTCTTTGTCTATTGAACCTTTGGCCCAACGGGTCAGATCTTTACGTAATATGAACGGGATCCAAATTGGAGATAGGGAACATAAAATAGCTCTATTTGCGGATGACATTCTATGTAAGAGCTCCTAGGATAACATTGCCTATAGTTATTCAAGAACTTAACCATTTTGGGCTGCTATCAGGCTTTAAAGTCAACTATGATAAATCAGAACTTTTAGGAATTACTATCTCGGACGGGGAGGTAAAGGAGTTACTTTCCTTTTGCTTTTTGGAGTGCTCGAGCCAGCTTTCGCTATCTATGATTACAGATACACAGGGTTTTGTCACAACTTTATGCTTTAACGACACTCCTCTGATGCAAGAGTTACGGAAAGACCTCAGTAGGTGAAAAGCCGGATGGCTCTCCTGGTGGGGCTGTATCGGCGATTAAAATGAATTTTTTGCCCAGATTACTATTTTTCTTTGTCTCTCCCTATATTGGTCCTGAGGGTGGAATTGATATGCCTGCAAGCAGAGATTTTGAGTTTTGTATGGGGACAATAACAGGCAAGGCTATCTAGGAAGGTGATGTGGGAGCCTGTAGAACATGGGGGGAGGGGAATGCCCAACTTAATCTGGTATTACTGGGCAGCCCAAGTAAAGACCATATCAGAGTGGAGTAAGGGAGTGGGATCACCCTCGACATTGCTAGACCAAACTTTTATATAGGGTTACACATTAGAGGGGGCACTATGGGCTACACTTTCTATGAGAGAGTATAAACAATTGTCGCGTAATCCATTTATATCACATTTGATATCTTTGTGGAGTGGGCTGAAATATAGGTTGCAGGGCTCCCGTGCTCCCTCATCTTTTTCATGTATCACCCAGGAGCCTGGTTTTCCTGCTGGTTCCCAAGAGACAATTTTTGCAGTGTGGGCCCTGAGTGGCCTTGATAGATTTCGGGATTTTTTAGATGTGGGTGTTTTACGCCCTTTTGAGGAACTGCGGGACTCTCATGGATTGACAGCACCAGATTTCTATGTCTATTTACAGGTTAAACATTATATTTCCAGCCGGGGTGGTTACGCCGGGATCCTGATGACATTGAACACCTAGAAAACTTGTGGGTATCTGTGGGCAAGTTGAGAGGGACAATAACTCGTTTGTATAGGTTCCTCAGGGGGCACGATTTTGTGAAACTGCCTTATATGTTAACGTGGGAGAGAGATCTGGGGGAAGAACTGAGCATAGCGGAATGGGAAAAGGTATGCCAGGAGGTGAAAAAAGCATCTATATGTGTTCTAATAAAAGAAAATGCTTTTAAAGTGTTAAGCAGGAGGTATTATACGCCTGACCAGATAAAAATTATGTTTCCTAGCTCTAATGATCAATGTTGGAGATGTGGGCTTGACAGAGGAACTTTTTTCATATATGCTGGATTTGCCAACCTTTACAGCACTTTTGGCAAGCTATAGCTGGACGAATATCTAGCGCACTGAACACTCCATTTCCATGCGCCCCTAAGTGGCGTCTTCTGGGATAGGGCAACCGCAGAGGATCAAAGTGGCAGAGTCGCCTTAAACGGATATGTTTGGCTGCCGCAAAGACACTTATTGTCTCTCTCTGGAAACAGAGTGATGATCCCACGATACATGTTTGGTGAAAATAAGACTTATAGCAGAGTTGGAGAAATTAACTGACCGCAGACTAGTGCGATTTGACCCTACTGCAGAAGAATAGACACATTTAGACCAATTACTAAGTGGACTTTAATGGATATAGGGGTGGGGGTGGGGTAAGGGGGTTCATTGTTTGTATTCAGGATTACAGGAGGGCAAGGGGTGGTTCTTAGGGGGATAAAGGGAGTTATAAAAATGGGCTGGAAAAATAGCTAAGAGTTTGGGAGTCGTATATTAATATCAGGAGGGTGGATATTAGCGGGTTATATTGCAGTATTGTAGTGTTGCATATTTCTCCCAATGTACAGTATGATTATTTTGTGATTTTCAATAAAAATTCAAAGTAAAAAAAAAAAAAAAAGAACCAGCCCAAGGAATGAATCTTGTGGCACACCAATAGTAATATCTCTTTCCTAAAACTGAATTCCATTTACCAATACCCTTTGTCACATTTCACTCAACCAGTCCCTAACCCAGTCTGTCACGTTAGGGCCCATACGCAGGACACTCTGTTTATTTATGAGTCGTTTATGTGAAACCGTGTCAACAGCTTTGCTAAAATCTAAATACTCCACATCTAGTTCTCTCTCTGTCCAACTCTGGTCACCCGTTCCTAAAAGTTAATCAGATTTGTCTGAAAAGACCTGCCTGTAGTGAAACCATGTTGCCTTATGTCCTTCAATACATTGGATTCCAGAACCTTCACTATTCTCTATTTTAAAAGCACTTCTATTAATTTACTTACTACAGAGGTCAGACTTATTGACCTGTAGTTCCCAGCCTTTTCCTTACTTTTGCTTTTGTGGAGCAATCACATCTGCCTTCAGTTCTCTGGTACCACTCCCACCTATAAAGAAGCATTGAAAGGTCAACCAGCAGAACCTCAAGAACTTCACTAAGTTCCTTCAGTACCCTTAGATATATACTATCCGGCCCATTGCTTTCTCCACCTTTAGTTTATCTAGCTCCTCATGAGCACTGTCCTTTGAAAATCGGTCAGGGTTTACCACACCTCCATTCCTATTTGTGTTTATCTTCTGCAATCCTGCTTCTGGTACTTCAGCTGTGAACACAGAACAGAAATATTTTTTTTAAATATTTTTATTGATTTTTAACCATCATACAGAACATTGACCATTAACAATAAACAAGCTATTTAAGATACAGTTCTCATCAGCTGTCAATATTTTGAGTCAACACCTTATAACCCCCCTCCCTAAGTTAAACCCAATACAACTTGTCCATCCCTTCCCCCCCAGATCGCACAGATGTAAAGACTTAATTTAAATCTTTTCTTACAGTGTCATATGATTACCAAATTTTCTGATAAATGTGTAGCTGGCCTTTCCTCACCGCCGTGAGTCTTGCATCAGGTGCAGATAATCTATTCTATTGAGCACCTCTTTAATGGAGGGGGTTTCTACTTTTTTCCAGGCCTTCGCCAATGCCATTTTTGCTGCTACCCAAAACTGGATTGCTAACCTGTGTTCGTGTATCCGGCATCTCGGGGGCCTTGAATGTAATAGGCAGACATCTACTTGACAAGGATATTCCACCTGTACCACTTTTTTTACTAAATCGGTTATCTGAGTCCAGTATGCCTGCACTTTTGGGCATTCCCACCAAATATGCAGGAAAGTTCCCCGCCCTCCACATTTTCTCCAGCAATCCGAAGGGGACTGCGGATAAATCTAATGGAGTCTTTCCGGCGTATAGTACCACCAGTATAGTATCTTATAGCCACTTTCTACCGTGGCTTGGGCGATGGAGGGTTTAAGCAAATATCTGAAACTCGCCGCCCACCACTCTGGGCAAATCTATTCTGGAGGGCCTCCTCCCACCTTTCAATGTAGAAATCTTGTGGCGACGAGAGGAGAAGCAGAGCCCTATATAGCCTAGAAATGCTACCTCGCCCCCTCCTCCCCCCCCATAGCCTTCTCAAGCCAGGTCTCTGCGAGTTCTAATTCCTCTTTCGCCCTTCGGAGTATATAGTTCCTCAAACAGTGGTAGTACACTAAATCTCTGCCCTCCAACCCATAGTCTGCTTGTAATTTGTCAAAGTCTCTCATTTCCCCTTTTCCCCACACTTGGTCTAGTCTATATAAACCTTTAAACGCCCATTGTTGATAGGTCTTCTCTGACTCCCCCAGCGGGAAACCGGGCGCCCCTCTAATTGCCATTTGTAAAAAATATCGTCTTTCCGGGAACACCTTTCTGCGTATTTGCAGCCAGGTGTTCAATAAATGGCTCATCCCTATTGGTGTCCTGTGTATTGCTGCCAGTATTTCTTTCTCTGTCTTCCACAATATGTCCCCTACAAATCGAGTTCCCATCCATGCCCTCTCCCAATGTAGCCATTTCTTAGTGGTCCTTGGGTCCCAGTCTGCCAGTATTCTTAGTTGGGCTGCCTGGTAATAGAGGTAGAAGTTGGGAACTCCCATACCTCCCTTAGCCGGCACTTGGAACATTACCACCCTTCGCACCCTAGGTGACCTCTTATTCCATATGTAAGCGAACACTTTTCTATTTAGTTTTTGAAAGAAGGCCCACGGGATTGGAATTGGTAAGGCCATGAACAGATACAGTAGCTTGGGCAATAGCATCATTTTTATTGCGTGTATTCTTCCTATCCATGATATATTTAGCCCCTCCCAGCTATCTAGCTCCATAAATAGTTCATTTACTTTCTGTGGATAGTTTGCCTGATAAAGCTGATCCATTTTTGGGGTAATCATTACTCCTAGATATCTGATACTTTTGGGAGCCCACTTGAAAGGCAGTTCTTTCTGTAGCCGTTGCGTCTCTTGCCCCGGGACAGTTAAATTAAGTATTTCTGATTTAGAGGCATTTATTTTAAAGCCCGACCTAGTCCCATAGTGCATTAGCAATTGCATTACATTCTGCAGTGACTGCTGTGGCTGAGTCAGAATCAACAAAATGTCATCAGCAAAGAGCATAATCTTATGCTCTCTGTGTCCTCTGACCATTCCCCTTATTCCCGTATGTTCTCTTATCTGTTTGGCTAGGGGCTCGATGGTCAAGGCAAATAAAAGGGGGGGACAGAGCACAACCCTGCCTTGTTCCCCGGCCCAGTTCCAACGACTCGGAGTGGGTCCCGTTTATCTTCAATATCGCCCCTGGGTTAGTATAGATGAGCTGAAGCCACCCAAGAAACCTGCCTGCCATGCCATGCCAATCTGTCTCAGTACCGCAAAGAGGAACGCCCATTCCACGCGGTCAAACGCTTTTTCAGCGTCCACCGAGAGCAAAAGCCCTGGTGAGGAGTCCTCCTCTGAGTACTGAACCACATGTAGCAGGCTTCTAACATTATCAAAGGTCTGCCTGCCGGTTATAAAACCGGCTTGGTCTTCATGCACTAATCGAGGCATATAGGTCTGAAGTCTATGTGCTAGAATTTTCGTAAATATTTTATAGTCTGTATTCAAGAGTGATATTGGTCTATATGAGCCGCATTGAGGCATATTTTCAAAGCACTTTGAGAGGCTAAGTTCCATAGGTTTCTATGGAACTTTGGGAGGCTAAGTGCTTTGAAAATGAGCTTGATTGTGTGGCATCTTTACCCAGTTTCAGGATAAGCGTGACTTCTGCCATCCGCCACGAGTATGGCAGCTCTGCCAGATTCTCAAGAGTTTATAGCTTTGAGCAATATTGGAGCTAACCATTTATTTATACAACTTTTAGAATCGGATTGGAAATCCATCCAGGCCCGGCACCTTATTATTGGGTAAATTTGCTATTGTTTCTGTTATCTCCTCCAAAGTTATGGATCTAGACAGCCTCTCGAGGTCTGCCTCCGTGAGTTCGGGCAGAGCTGCCTCCTGTATATAATTTTCTTTTTTTTTTTTCAATTTTGTAAAGTTTATTGAACAAACCTTATAAGAGTTACATTACAATGTCTCATCCTAAATTCTGGTGACAACCATCATTCCCTCATCTGAACCTCAGAATATAAACATTAAAGAATGTCCCCTCCTATGTCTCCTCCATTTTCTCCCACCCTATATTTATCCTCCCTCCCCTCCCCTCCCCATATCCCCTCACCCTTACAGTTCTTTCCCCAATAGTTGATCAAAGTGTTTCCATTCTTCAGCCTCTTAGTTAAACCTCCCCTGCCTTTTATCTGTCAACTCCTCCATCACTATTAGTCCCCTGACCTTCCCAATCCAGTTGTGTACTGTGGGTCCCTTGTCTTGTTTCCAGAACGCAGCTGCTATGGATTTTGCAGCCGCGAGGCCTATCCTCTTAAACCTTTGTCCCCATTTCGCTCCTTTCTGGTTCCCCCACCCCAATAAACACCATTTTGGGTCACATGGGAATGGAGTGTCTAGGGCCTCTGTCAATTCGTAACTCCTTCCCAAAATGTCTGTATTAGCGCACACTCCCACTATACATGATAAAAGTGCCTTTTTCATCCTTACACCGCCAGCATGTATCCGAGGCTTCAGGGAACATTGCTTTTACTCTCTCCGGCATATAGTACCACCTACTCAATACTTTATATGCATTCTCTTTAAATAGTACACATACAGAGGCCTTTTTGACCTCTCTACATACTCTTCCCATTCAGAGTCGGTCAGTTCTTGTTTCAAATCCTTCTCCCGGGCCCGCATGTATTGGTGTTTTACGAATTGTGACCCCCTTATATGATCGTATAGCGTAGAGATTCCCTTTCCCCATAAATCGATCTTCCCCCATATATCTTCCATCTTTTCCTTTTCTACTAATTTATCTTTAACCCACCTTGTGGATGTTATTTAGTGTTTTACCTGCGTGTACGCATAAATATCAGATGGTCGTAGTTCATAGGCCTCCTGCAATTCTGCAAAAGGTTTAATTCCCTCTTCTGTCAGCAAATCTCGATATCAGCCCTTTATGGAACCATATTTTAAACACTCCACCCTGAATCCCGGCTGGGAAACCTGGGTCCTGTGTGATCCAAGCGAATGTGGATTTGGTCCTAGATCCCCTAAGCCTGTATTTTAAAGTACCCCATAAAGCTAAGAGATGCGATACAAAGGGGTTTAGGGTTAACCCAGTGGTGTGCTGGTGCCGGCTCGCACCGGCTCGCAAGAGCCGCTTGTTAAATTTTGACAGCTCTTGCGAGCCGGTTGTTGTACGGGGTGAGCCGGCTCCATTGCACGAGGTAAGCATGGCAGGAGGGCGCCATGCTTACCTCCCTTGCCGCTCCCATCCGTCAGTTTCAATTACCTGCCTCGAAGCGCTGCATTATTTAAGGCCTGCCTGCTGCCAGTCTCCAGCTGCTTTCCCTGCTTGCTTCTCAGGAGTTCGGTTCGCGCCCTTAGTCCCGCATTCTAACGTCATTTCCTTTTCCCGCGGTGGGAGCGTAGGGAGGAGAATTGCTGGGGAGGGTGGGGGCGAAGGACATCGCTAGACCTGGATGGGAGCGGGAGGGCAGGGGAGGGAGGAGAACTGCTGGGCATGGATGGGCAGAGGGGGGCAGGGGAGAGAATTGCTGGGCATGGATGGGCAGGGGAGAGAATTGCTGGGCATGGATGGGCAGAGGGAGGCAGGGGAGAGAATTGCTGGAGAGGGTGGGGGGGCGAAGGACATCGCTAGACCTGGATGGGAGCGGGAGGGCAGGGGAGGGAGGAGAATTGCTGGGCATGGATGGGCAGAGGGGGGCAGGGGAGAGAATTGCTGGGCTTGGATGGGCAGAGGGAGGCAGGGGAGAGAATTGCTGGGCGTGAATGGGCAGAGGAGAGAATTGCTGGGCATGGATGGGCAGAGGGGCAGGGGAGAGAACTGCTGGGCATGGATGGGCAGAGGGGGGCAGGGGAGAGAATTGCTGGGCATGGATGGGCAGAGGGAAGCAGGGGAGAGAATTGCTGGGCATGGATGGGCAGAGGGGGCAGGGGAGAGAGGAGAGTTTCAGGACATGGATGGCGGGGAGAGCAAGAGAAATTCTGGACATGGATGGAGGGGAGGGAAGGGAGAGAGAAGAAATGCTGGACATGGAGGGAAGATAGAGGAAGGAGATTAGATGAGGGAAAAGGAAGTGAGGAGAGAAACTGCACAGGGATGGAGAAAATAGGCAGAAGCTGGATCCACTGTACAGTCAAGTATGCGGAGGACCAGAAATGAAGAAGAAAGGAGGCATTTATCCCATATTAAACATGAATTAGATTGGAACCTGGGATCATTTAATTTTTTTTTCCTGGCGAGAGTAAGGTGTTGGCCCCCCCCCCCCCCCCCCCGGGTATAGCCAGCTCTGCAATTTGTTTTTGTGGGGGGGCACAGAGGTGGGTGGGGGCGCCGAGGTGGATGGGGGGGCACCCCGGTGGACGGGGGGGGGGGGGGGGGCGCCGAGGTGGACTGGAGAAAGAGCCTGTTGTTAAAAATTTACCAGCACACCACTGGGTTAACCCCTTATATGTATTGTCCGGAATCGGGACCCATAACAATCCCTCCAATACCCCTTCTTGGACGAAGATCTGCTCTAATTTTGTTATTGGTGATAAGTCTACTTTTCCCCAAACTGCTATTTGTTTTAGCTGTGATGCCCAATAGTACCAGAGAATGTTTGGTATCCCCCTCCCCCCTTGGTCAGGTGTGCCCCACATTATTTTCCGTGCCAACCTTGCCGGTGCTCCCCCCCCAGACAAATATTCCTATATCCGCTTGCAGCTTCATGAGCTCCCTCTTGGGTACTGGGATTGGTAGTGTTTGAAGCAAGAATAAGAGCCGGGGGAGAATGTTCATTTTTACTGATGCAATGCGACCCCACCATGAAAGCCACCCCTTTTGCCATTTGGTCATATCCCCCCACACTTCTTTTAATAAAGGTATATAATTTAATTGATATAACTTATTGAGGTTCCGCGGGATCTGTATCCCTAGGTACCTAAAACTATCTTTAGCTACTTTAAATTTAAACACTTCTTTTATTCTTTCTTCTTCCACTTCTGGTATAGTGACCCCCATCACCTCGGACTTATCATAGTTCACCTTAAATCCCGATACCCAGCCATAATACTTCAGTTCTTTAATCAAAGCAGAAATTGTCGTCATTGGGGATGAGATATAAAATAAAATATCGTCCGCGAATAATGCAATCTTGTGCTCCTTACCCCCCCATCCGAACCCCCTGTATCTCTTGGATCAAGCGGATCCTCTGAGCAAATGGCTCTATGGCTACAGCGAATAATAATGGGGAGAGCGGACACCCCTGCCTGGTTCCCCGCTGAATATCAAAGTGCTCGGAGTATCCCCCATTGACTTTAATTTTTGCCACAGGGCGGGCGTACAATTTCTTCAAACAGCCTATAAGGCTTTTCCCCATCCCCATTTGTGCCATGCTTTCCCATAGAAACTCCCAATCCACTCTATCGAATGCTTTCTCTGCATCAATCGCTAGAAGTGTAAGGGAGTCCCCTCTCCTCTGGGCTCCCCACTTGATATTCAAAGTTCTACGAATGTTATCCGCTACTTGCCTATGGGGCACGAATCCCGCTTGGTCTTCATGAATCAAGAATGGTAAAAGCTTACCCAAGCGGTCCGCCATCACCTTGGCCAAAATCTTAACATCAATGTTCAACAGGGAGATCGACCTGTAGGAGTCGCATAAAGTTGGGTCCCTCCCTGGCTTGAGGAGCACTGTAATCCCCGCCGCATGCATACTTATAGGCATCTCTTCCCCCATAAAGCAGGCATTACCCACTCGTACCAGTAGGGGGGCCAATTCCTGTCTAAACACTTTGTAATATTTCCCTGTGTATCCATCTATTCCCGGCGCTTTCCCTCCTTTTAATCCCTTGATGACTCCTAACACTTCCTCCAATGTTATAGAGGCTTCTAAGTTCACCCTTTGGGCATCTGTTATTTTATTAAGACCCAAGTCCCTTATATAATTCCGCTTCTCTGCCAATGTTGCCCCTTCTTCTTTGGAGTACATTCATATAATATTTCACAAATTCGGCCCTAATATCCCCATCCTGATGCACCATACTTCCTCCCCCTCTTTTTAGTTTAGTTATCGTATTTTGTACCTGTCTGTGGCGTAATTTCCTAGCTAGCATATTACCTGCTTTATTGCTATATTCAAAGAATTTTTGTTGTAATAATTTCCGTTGGAATTACATCTTCCCAATTTGTAGTTTTTGCAATTCTGCTCTACACGACAATAATTCTCTGAACACTTGGGGATTCCCCTCTTCGTGGTGGAGCGCCTCACATTCTGCCAGCCTTTGGCGAATCAACATTTCCCGAATCCCTTGTTCCCTCTTTTTGTTGTGCCCCTTTTTTAATCAAGTGCCCCCGCACCACTGTTTTGAGGGCGTCCCATAGGGTCCCATCTGTTACTTCTGTATTGTCATTGAATTTCAAGTATTCCTTGATTATATCTTTTACTTCCTTACAATTTTCCTCAGTCTATCAAGGACTCATTAAGTCTCCATTGCCTTCCCCCTCTCTCCTTGCCCAACCCTCCCCCCCCCCCCCCCCCCCCACCATGATCCACACCGGGGCATGATCGGAGGCATGTATATTATCAATTTCGGACCCTTTGAGAGCTCCCCATAGTGAACGACTACCCCAAATCGCGTCTATCCTACCATATGTCTTTTGTGCGTGTGAGTAATGCGTGTAGGTTTTTTGCCCTGGGTGTTGCAACCTCCAGTAGTCCAGTAGGTCTAGTTCCCGCATTAGTTTGAGAAGTTTCCCTCTCGTGTATTTCGCCCCTTGCTCTTTTCCTATTGCGTGATCGAGCCCTGGTGCGGGGAAGTTAAAATCACCCCCCAATATTTTTTGACCCTTAACAAAAGGTACTAGACTTGTTCGTAATTTGGCGAAAAATTCCCCTTGTCCCTCATTTGTTGCGTAAATATTAATGAGTGTAACTAGGTGGCCCTTAATTGATCCTTTAATTGCCAGGCATCTACCATCCTTCCCCCTAAATTCCTGTTCCTTAGTGAATTGCAGGTTGTCTTTGATATATATAACCAGCCCCCCCAGATTTCCCCCCTTTGGGATTCGTGCATGGGTACCCCTCGCCCAGTACCCGGTTTCTTAACAATTTTTCATCCTTCTTTTGTATATGTGTCTCTTGTAACATTGCTATATCCCACTCCAGCCTACGTAGTTCTCGAAAAATAATACTTCTCTTCCCGGGACTGTTGAGACCATTCACATTCCAAGACCCTACCCTCAAAATCCCCCCCTTCCCCTCCCCCCCTTGCCCTCTGGCCCCCCCTCCCCCATCCCTACCCTTCCCCTTCAACTGACTATCCTCCCTTCTCGCCAGTTCCTCCCAAAGGAAGTGAGTCCCCGCCGAAAATATCCCCCGACATTAGACTCCTTCTTATTTCCCCCTCCCTCCCCAATCAAACCTCCCCTTCAATCCCGCAGCCTCAGTGATCTTTCATATTACTTTATAGTTCTATAGCTTAATTCGCTGTGTACGAAAACTTAAGTCCTCATGAATAGCTTATCTAGTATTACTCAGTCCACTCCTTCATCTTCGGATTCTCTCCGCCTTTCCTTCGCAATGTTAAGGTCCTTTTCTCCTCTGGTCTGGTTCCCTCCGGAGCTCTGGTCTTTCACAGGTGTCTGCTTGCGGTGCGGTGTTGAGCTCTCCCTATTTGGCAAGTCCTCACACCCCATTTCTCTCAGGGTCTTCCAGGCCCCTTTAGGTGATTGCAGCCTTCTGTGTGTGGTCCCGACTGTGACCTGGAGCCCAAATGGGTACATCCACTGGTATCTTAGACCCATCCGCTGCAAGTATTGAGTCACCTCTTTAAACTCCTTCCGTTTCTGAAGAGTGGTTCGGGCCAAATCTTGATAAATTTTTGGTTTACAGTTTTTCCAATTGAAGTCTCCCATTATGCGAGCTGCAATAATGTCTCGGGGTTGCCCGCCCCTCTGTGGCCCCAAGCTCCAGTGTGCTCTGTCCAGGACTGGTAGTTCTCTCTCCAGTTGGTCTTCTCCTCCAGGCCGCTCTTTAAGTATGTGTGCACTAATCTCCTGCACCACTTTCATGTCATCTCTAAATTGTTCTTCTTCTGGGATTCCTTTAAATCTGAGATTGCATCTCCGTGAACGATTTTCCAAATCTTCTACTGTTTGTTCCATATCTGATCTGAGCTGCTGCTCTTTCTTCAGTGCTGCCTGTAGTGTCTGCACCTCTTCCCGCAGCGTGTCTACTCGCTCCTCAGTCTCAGCCACCCGCAATCCAATGTCTTTCAGCTCCTCATGGAGCTCTGCCACGGATGACTGTATTCCCTTCCGGGTGGCTATCATTTCTGCTTTTAATTCTTTAAACCATCGTGCCACTTCATTTCTATCCAGATCTGTGCCGCTCACTGCTGATTCCTCGGGGTCCGAATCTGTTTCGGAATCTCCGGCCGCCATCTTGCCGCCTCGTGTGCCCGATCGCGATCCCGCGATCTTGATTGCCTCGCCTTTTTCACCCGTAAACTTGAACTTTGCAAGACTCTTTCGGGCTGCCATAAGTTTAGCTATCCTTCCGATATAAAGCTGCGGGTATTTCGCTCGATTTGGAGGGGTTTTATCTTATTTTAATTCCGTCAGGAGCGGAGCTCTCTCGTCAGGCGTCCATCCACCAGCGATGACGTCACTTCCTCCGTATATAATTTTCTATATCCTGCTGCGTTGCTGTCTGTTCTGATTGGTATAGCTGCACATAAAAATCCCTAAATTCTGCTTGTATATCCTCTGTTTGAGTGAAACTGACCCCTGTTCTGCTAGTGATACTCGAAATCCAGTTGCGCTGTGCTCTTTTGTTCAGCTTATATGCTAGCAACCTACTTGCCCTGTTTCCAAATTCATAGTGTTCTTGTTGGAGTTGCACAGCAATATCTGCCATCCGTATTTCATTTAATTGTTGTCTGATGTGCTGAATTTCGCGCCCTACCAAACTATTAGTTGGATCTCTTTTATGGTCACCCTCTAACTTTTCCAATGTTTTTCTAAGTGTTGCCCCTTGCTCTAATTTTTTTTTTGTTAAGGTATGCTTGCAGAGCTATTAATTGTCCTCTCAAGACCGCTTTTAGCCCTTCCCAGAGACTAATAGGTTGGACCCCTCCTGTATCAATTGACTATATTACATTAAATGATACAGGAGGGGTCCAACCTATTAGTCTGCGTTACGTTTTAGAACAGAAATATTTGTTAAGCAATTCCACCTTTTCGTTATTAGCTATATATTCCTCTTCACCTTTGAATCTCACAATGCTATTTTTGCACTTCCTCCTATTACTAACATATCTAAAAAATGTCATGTCCCTCCATTTTACTGTGTAGGCTATTTTTTCTTCCATTTGCATATTTGTTTTCCTGACTGCTTTACCAGCTTCTCTTCGCTTTTGCAGATATTGTCACCTGTCTTTCTCTTTCTGTGATCTCTTCTAGTTTATGAAGGCTAACCTCTTTTAACTTTTTGGTTACTACTTTTGAAACCCAAAGTGGCCATCTTTTCCTCTTTACTTTTATTTACTTTCTTTACAAAATGGTTTGCCTTACCCTTTAGTGTCCAATGTTCCCATAATAAGCCATATTGGAACAGATTGATGGGAACATTGGACACTAAAGGGTTAAAATAGCTCCTTTCTGTTTTGCTCACTGCTTTCCTTTCTTCCAGATGTTCCCATCCAGCTAGCAACTCTTTGAGGTAATCCCCCATCTTGACAAAGTTAGTTTTTATGAAGCCTAGAGCCTTCACTTTTGAATTAACCCTTTCCACACCTGTCAGTATTAAACCACACCATCTGGTGGTCACTGGAAGCCAGATGATCACTTGTTGTAACATCAGAAATGCTCTCCCCATTCATAAATGCTATGTCCAGTGTTCCCTATCCCACATGGGTTCCATTGCCAACTGCTGGAACAGTTCTTTCTGTAGAGAATCCAGGATCCTAGAAGACCCTTCAGTAGGGATACCCCAGTCAGCATCTGGCATATTAAAATCACCTATTTGTAGTACTTTCCCTTTCACAGCTTTATTTTGAAAGTTTTCAATTAAATCTGTCTACTTTTCTTACACAAGTTAACAG
This sequence comes from Microcaecilia unicolor, assembly GCF_901765095.1. NCBI lineage: Eukaryota > Metazoa > Chordata > Amphibia > Gymnophiona > Siphonopidae > Microcaecilia > Microcaecilia unicolor. The sequence continues at coordinate 53,683,386 of NC_044038.1, forward strand.
TTACACAGAAAGTCTTCCAGATTGAGCAGAGAATGGACAAAAATGAAACTGAAATTAAATCCTTAACAACATGTGGAAAGGAACATATCAAATATAGAAAATGTACAAACATCATTGATTTGAAAATAACCTTCGATTTATTAATTTTCCAAGGGTCACATTGGTGAGACCTTTGGAAATGTTAAAACGTTATTTAAAAGAAATACTGGGAATATCAGAAGATAACTTGCCTCCTTTCACTGAAGTGTATTATTTACCGAAGAAAGCATCAGATCAACTGCAAAATTCCCTTGATGTATCTGCTCGGTTGGACACTTCTGATTCAGATTTAGCCACGGTAGGTTCTTTGGTAGCAACCGTGACTTTGTTACCTGATAAACAAGAGTTATTTCGTATGTTCTTTAAGAATAGAGAGAAGTTATTTCTAGGTTTTAAAATTCAATTATTTCCTGATGTCTCAAGCGAAACTCAATGAATGCGCAAACAGTTCTTGATATTGAAGCCTGCAGTTTTGCAATTAGGGGGCACCTTTTTTTTAAGATTCTCTTGTAAATGTATAATTAAATATATTGCAGTTAAATATGTGTTCCGAGCCCTCTACCAAAACCCTCATTCACACCCTTGTCACTTCTCGTTTAGACTACTGCAATCTGCTTCTTGCTGGCCTCCCACTTAGTCACCTCTCCCCTCTCCAATCGGTTCAAAACTCTGCTGCCCATCTTATCTTCCGCCAGGGTCGCTTTACTCATACTACCCCTCTCCTCAAGTCGCTTCACTGGATCCCTATCCGTTTTCGCATCCTGTTCAAACTTCTTCTACTAACCTATAAATGTACTCACTCTGCTGCTCCCCAGTATCTCTCCACACTTGTCCTTCCCTACACCCCTTCCCGTGCACTCCGCTCCATGGATAAATCCTTCTTATCTGTTTCCTTCTCCATTATTGCCAACTCCAGACTTCGCGCCTTCTGTCTCACTGCACCCTACGCCTGGAATAAACCTCCTGAGCCCCTACGTATTGCCCCATCCGTGGCCACCTTTAAATCTAGACTGAAAGCCCACCTCTTTAACATTGCTTTTGACTCGTAACCACTTGTATCCACTCGCCTCCACCTACCCTTCTCTCCTCCTTCCTGTACACATTAATTGATTTGGTTACTTTATTTTTTGTCTATTAGATTGTAAGCTCTTTGAGCAGGGACTGTCTTTCTTCTATGTTTGTGCAGCGCTGCGTATGCCTTGTAGCGCTATAGAAATGCTAAATAGTAGTAGTAGTAGTAGTCTTGCATACTTATATACAGACCGACAGTTTCAAAAGTATATATCGGAGAAATGGAATGACTACATGCTAAATAATATCCAACAGGAAGATAGGTCAGAACTGTTTTGGTCTGCCTCCAAGGCCGTACTTAGAGGGGATGTTATTGCCTATGTTAGTTTAAAGAAAAAAACGTACGGCTGCTAGCATATTGCACCTGGAACAACAATTGAAAAAAGCCAAGCGAGCACATATCCAACGCCCCAGTGCACAGACCTTAGAAAATTTAAAAGCAACCCAAGTGTCACTCAAATACCCTATTGCATGAAAAAGAAACACGCTCTTTAATATACAGGAAATATAAGCTGCACAGATATGGTAATAAACTCGGAAGGATGTTAGCTCGGGTTATAAAAACCTGGGGAGGTCCTAGAACGATAGACGCACTTAAAGATAAATCGGGCAAGATTACAAATAACCCGGCAGAGAGAGCACATATTCTCAGCACACACTTTGCTTCTTTGTACAGCCGAGAGTCAGTGGCAGGCACACAAGAAATTGCACAATACCTGGCACAGGCTGACCTACCAATATTAACTGAGACAGAGGCCTTGAACGCCCCGTTGACACCCAGGGAGGTACAAGCCGCGATCAAAAAGTTAAAACTGCATTCAGCTTCTGGGCCCGATGTGTTCTCAGGGGAATACTACAAAATGCTACCGCCCAGGGCCATAGGGGCACTGCTTGCATATTTTGAAGATGTAATAGATGCTGGTACATTCCCACGTTATGCCAACACCACAACCATAACCTTAATGCCCAAACCGAACAAGCCAAAAGAACTGGCCGAGTGTTATAGACCGATATCTTTGCTGAATGTTGATACAAAATTAATAGCAAAGATACTGGCAGAATGGCTAGCACCCATCCTGCCCAGATTGGTTGGACCAGATCAAGCTGGCTTTGTTAGAACTCGACACTCAGTCTGAAATGTCAGGAAGCTACTGGTGGCGATGGCACAGTGTCAAGAGGAGGGAAGACCCGCTATGTTAAGTCTAGATGCCGAAAAGGCTTTTGACAGTCAGCTGGGACTTCCTTTTTCAAATGCTAACACATATGGGATTCAATGGTTGGTTTCAGAAGGCTATTAAAACATTATATGAACGCCCACGCGCAGCGGTAGTTACTAATGGCATATTGGCACCCGGGTTTGACATAGAGCGTGGGACACGACAGGGATGCCCACTGTCCCCTTTACTGTTTGTGCTGTCTTTAGAACCCTTACTTAAACACATACATAGCACCGGGGCAGTGAAGGGAGTGCAGGTAGTGGGACACCATATCAAGACTCTGGCATACGCAGATGACTTACTGGTGATCATCTCAGACATAAAACGATCGGTGGGACCGTTATTGACAATTTTGAAGGAGTATAGGCGAGTAGCCGGCTTTTCGTTGAATCTTGATAAATCCCAAGCCATGGGGGTAGGAGGGGATCCAAGGGTCCATGACACGGGGGGCTCCCCTTCCAACGGACGGATGGGGCGTTGAAATATCTAGAGGTATGGATACCAGCTGATTTGACGCAACTGTACACCAGTGGCGTAGGCAGACCTGACATTTTGGGTGGGCCCAGAGCTAATATGGGCGGGCACTAGGTGTGAGTAGCATACAGCAACATAAATCTTTTCCTCTCCTTCATATTACCTCTGGGTAGCGGACCTTATATAGAGTATTAAATGATTAGGAACATTAATCTCAAGGTATTTTTTGCAATTAGATGCCCATCTACAAGAGAAATTAGAGTTAATAGAGAGAAACAATTTCTCATTTAAAGGCAAATTAAGGACGTGGCATAATTCATTTTCTACCTCGAGGCCTTACTAAAAAAGGTTTAATTCTTTAAATACCTTGGGCAATACGTGTGGCTTTGCAGCCTCTGATCGTCCCATTGATTTTCCTACAGAACGCAAACCCAGGATGGCTGAACACGCTCCTCATTATAGGGAGCCAGTCCACGGGTGTGCAAGAATCTTTCTTGCCACCCCCCACCCCTACCCCTGCTGTGATCCCTCATCTGTACTTGCCTAAGTTGCCCTTAACTACTTCCTGCGCAGATCTAACGCAGAGAGATGTTAAGTGTCGCAGCTCCCCTGGTCGGGGGAATCTCCACCTGCACTCTACCTGCTTCCCAGCCTCGTGAAAGACAGGGAATCTCCATGCCACTGTGATATCAATGAGGATTCCCCCTCCTTGAGTGGACTAGATGGGCTGGCTGCTGGCTCACTTCCACTCCACTCCCGAAGTTGCAGCGGCCAATGGGCGGGCGTAAAAGCAGCAAGCAGCCAGGCTCGACTCTGTCCTTCGCTTCCTGCCCTCTCTCTGCGCCGTCCCGCCTTCCTCTGATGTCATTTCCTTTCGGGCGGGCGGAACGCTGAGAGGGCAGGAAGTGAAGGACGGAGTCGAGCCTGGCTGCTTTTACGCCCGCCCGCTCGCCGCTGCGGGCAAGAAGAGTCTTAGATTCAGTCCGTCGTTGTCATCATTGCAAAAGACTAGCTGGGCCTGGGCCGAGATTGGGTGGGCCTGGGCCCACACAGGCCCACCCATAGCTACGCCCCTGCTGTACACACAGAATATCCAGTTACTACTGAAAGACACAAGACAGAGGCTCTGCGGGTGGGAATCTCTCCCATTGAACTTACTGGGCAGAATAGCAGTATATAACATGTTTATAATCCCCAAGTGGCTATATGTATTCCAGATTTTGCCTTTGGTGTTAAAGCGCAGGGAGGAGAAAGTGCTACATAGCATGTTAAGACAATTTCTCTGGAAAGGGAAAGGGAAAAGAGCACGCCTGCCCCTCCAAACCTTGTACACACCGGTGGAGTATGGTGGGTTGGGATTAATTAGTATGAAGAACATTACTGTTGCCAGTGGTATGTGACACATCAACGAATGGTTCCGCTCCCAATCAAAGTTTTCTAACACCGAATTGGAATTATAACTTCTCCCAGAAGTGCACTTCAGTAACTGTTTGCACACAGCGGGAGGGGAGATACCAAATATACTAAAACTCACAGGAATAATGAGTTCTGCAAAGGCAACCTGGCAGTGGATTTGCCGGCTCCACCAATTTTCAACAAAAGTGACTCCATTCCTTTCTGTTGCACAGAACCCACAGTTTCAACCAGGCTGCCTTTACCCGGCCTTTATGAGCTGGAGGCGACGAGGGATAATATATCTTTTACATGTCTTGACACGGGAGGGGAAACAAATCCTTTCCAGAGTTGCAAGCAGAATACTCAATCCCCCTGAATGATGAGTTGCATCATACCCAACTGCAACATTATATTCGCACCCTCCCCTGGATAGACCTAACGGAAGATGTTCAAGAAGAATTGCCAGCGGCTTACTCGCTGGAGGCACAAGTACAGATTCCCCTGACTTTTCACCATTGCCACATCAAAGATACTCTTCCGGAAATAAACTATGGACAGTTAGCCCTAACTTGGAAAAAAGACCTGCAGTTCGACCTGACTGCAGAGGAGTTGAAAGAACACATAGTGTCCATCCGCAGGGTCACAGACTATTTGATACACTGGGAACTACAATACAAATTGGCCTTGCGGGTGTATATAGCCCCAAGAAGGGCATTTCACATGGGGCCCTCACCATGGGGGTCATGCCCTAAATGCGGGGCAGAAGGAACAACGCTAGGCCACATGGTGTGGTTCTGCGCCGGCATAAAGACATTCTGGAAGGCATTGGCAGCCCAAATATCTGGACAGTGGCAGGTGACATGGCAAGAGGATGCCAAGCTATTGTTTGGATGTTACAAACTTACATCTCCTAGCCCAAAGGGATTAAAAGCTTTCCTGAGGAAATCAATTATAATTGTAAAACAGTCAATCCTAGCCGAATGGACAACTAACAGACAACCTACACTTCAACAATGGAGATTACGTATAATTGATTTGATTCGTACAGAACGAGTAGCCATTAAAAACTTTTCATCAGCGAAGGGGGAGGAATGGCTGTGCTGTTGGAGCCCATTTCTGAGCACTATGACACCGGCTGCACGGAGTCGTTTACTGAACAGATGACTACATTAAGACTGCCCAGTTGGATATTTGAGACTGACAATGGGTGTATGAGGAACGGAGAAGGAATAAGAAAGGGAAGAGGCTTGGAGGGAGAAGGAAAGGAAAGGAAAGGGGGGAAGGGATATGGAGGGATAGAGGGGAGGGATGTTCGGTTAGTTGGGGAGAAAATAGTAAAAAAAAAGTTATTGAAATTAGATAACTGATGGATAATTGTGACCCATGTTGGGTGAGATGTCTCGTCAGAGTTATATGTACATGCTTTTGAAATTTTTTTGCCAATAAACAGATTTAAACATAAAAGTTGTTAGAGATAAGGGAGGGAGATATCTGTTGGTGGTTTTTTCATTTGCAGGACGGGTATATACAATAATAAATGTTTACGGATCTAACATGATCGGGGGGGGGGGATTCTTCTCCGAACTGGATCAGCTAGTTCAGAAAAACATAGAGGGCTCCCTAATTGTGGGAGGAGACTTTAATCTCACTCTACAATCCCACTTGGATAATTCCTCCAGCGGTGTATGCTATGGTCAAAAGGATAGAGCCAAGGTTGCAGGAATTTATTACACACTGCCATTTAATAGACTTATGGCGCCAGGTTAATCTGTTGGTGCGCAGTTATACATATTTCTCCACAGTCCACCAATCTTCTTCTAGGATTGATTTCTGGCTAGGGGAGGCCTCTATATTGGGGTTGATTGGACCCATCAGATATTGCCCCGCACCTGGTCAGATCACTCCCCAGTATTGATGCAACTGGTCTTACCTACACCCCGAGGGGAGAGGGAGAATTGGCGTCTGGACGATGCTCTTCTACAAGACCCGATCAATGTGGCTAGCCTGGAACAAAATATCAAAGACTACGTCCAGTTCAATGATAATGTGGAAGTCACGCCTATTATTCTTTGGGAAGGATTTAAAGCGGTCATGCGGGGCCATTTGATAGCATTAAAGGCACATATAAGGAAACAGCAATCAACTAGGGAAGCTGAACTCCGGAGGCAATTAGAGCAAGAGGAGGCTAGAATTTATCGGGATGGGCTTGGGCCGACATCAGATGTTCTAGACCGTATCCCCAAGCTTTGGAATCAAATATGTGATCTTGAGTTGGCGGATTTGTTGGAGAAGCTCTAGAAGGCCCGACAATCACATTATGAGTTTGGCAATAAAGCTAGTTGGCTTTTAGCCTGCAGGCTTAAGCAAAACACAACTCGTAGTGTGATTGTGAGCTTGAGAGATGAGGGAGGGGGGATTCATACAGATTCTGAATACATAGAATCTGCATTCAAGGATTATTATGAAATGCTATATACTAAGGGCGAAGAGGTAACAGCAGAAGATATGGAGAACTACCTAGAGGGCACAGAACTTCCCAGATTGGCTATAAGTGCTAACCAAGCGTTATCACTTCCCATTGAGCTAGAAGAGATCAATCAAACCATCAAGGGGCTTCCTACCGGAAAAGCCCCGGGACCCGATGGGTTTACCAATAAATTCTATAAGGCATTTGGGAGGCTACTGGCCCCATTATTGTTGAAACTGTTTAACTCCCTGGAGATTAGCTCGGGGCTCCCATCAGCATGGAACTTAGCTAGTATAACAGTTATCCCCAAACCGGGGAAAGACCCCCAAATCTGCGGGTCCTACAGGCCTATATCTCTCTTAGGGATAGATTACAAAATCTTTATGAAGATTCTAGCAACTCGGTTACAGAGATATCTGCCCTCCCTGGTCCATGAAGATCAGGCAGGATTTGTACATAGGAGACAGACATTTGATAACATACGTAGAGCCTTACATATGGTCTATCATGCACAAGACACGCACTCCCCCTTATGTATCCTGTTAGACGCTGAAAAGGTGTTTGATAGAGTGAGCTGGTCTTTCCTATTTGCAGTATTAGACAAAATGGGATTTTTGGAGTGATTTATTTACTGGCTTCAATTGATTTATAAGACCCCCATGGCCTCGATTTGTGTAAATGGAAAGCTCTCGGAGGCCTTCTTATTACACAGGGGGACACGGCAAGGTTGTGCGTTGTCTCCCATGCTCTTTGCTATAGTGATGGAACCACTGGCAGTGAAGATAAGGATACACCCTGACATTCGGGGACCATGGCTGGGAGGTTTGGAAACACGTGCTCTCCTTTTTGCAGATGATATATTGCTTATGCTGAGAGATCCCGAGACCGCCTTCCCGAGAGTACTTGAGGTGCTTCAGGCCTATGGGGCGCTTTCGGGCTTCAAGATTAATCTTGATAAATCTGAGGCGCTGGACATAAATATATCCACTGAGCAAAAAACACGATTACAACAAACATTTCCATATCGATGGGCATCACGATATATCCGATATTTAGGGGTTAACATCCCGAGACACATTGAAGAGCTTTTTCAGTTTAACTTCTCCGCTATAGTACAGCGGCTTTTTCAAGATTTATAAAGATGGGAGGGTCTGACATTGTCATGGATTGGGCGGATTAACGCAGTTAAAATGGTTATACTCCCTAGAATCTTATACCTCTTTATGGCATTACCTATTTCAGCTCCAGATAGCTTTTTACGGGGCCTCCAGAACAAAGTCTTCTCATTTATCTGGAAAAAAAGACCCCCACGGGTTAGGAGGGAAGTAATGTACCAGCCAAAGGAGCGAGGAGGGATGGGGGTCCCTTTCTTCTTATCGTATTTTCAGGCAGCGCTTCTTAGAGTGATAGCAACATGGCTCCAAGACACAGGGAAATTGTGGACAAAGATAGAGCAGGGATGGATGAGACCCTCTCCACTAAGGGCTATTCCCTGGCTGACTAAACAAGATTTAGGAGAGCTAATCAAGAAAAGCCCACACTTGATATGGTGGCCCTTATGTATCTGGGGTAAACTCCGAGAAAAGTTCTTCCTGGGGCGCATGTACTTTCGACATATGTTCCTTTGCTTTGCTCCCCAGTTTGGGCCGGGCACGCAAGACGTAGCTTACCGCACATGAGAGGACATGGGACTGAATGAATTAGCACAGATGTGGGTGGAGGATAAGATGGTACCCTTTGAAGAGCTGTGCAGGGAGCATGGGCTATCCCCCTTACAAGCTTTGCAGTACTAGCAAGTGCGAGATTTTATAAAGCGAAGGGCACAGGGGGAGCTCAGCTTACCTGAAACTAAGTTGGAGTGTGAGCTGATGGGAGCGGGGGGAAGGGGAAGCATATCGAGACTATATGCGGCTCTACTGTCATATAACAACCCGGTGGAACATTATTTGATTAAATGGGGAGCGACTTTAGGAGTGACGTATACATTCCCACAGTGGAAATTGGCATTCAGATCCTTGCTTAAAGTCTCGGTATCTAGTGCCATGGTTGAAAGTGGACATAAAATACTATTATTACTGGTACTATACCCCCCCCCCCCCCCAATCGCATGGCTAAGATGTTCCGGACAGGGTCGGCCCAGTGCTGGTGTCAGTGTGATGAAATAGGAGATATGTTTCGTATCTGGTTGACTTGTAAACATGCTCAGAACTATTGAGCAAGGATATTGAAATTTTTAAATGAGGTGACAGGGGTGAACTACCCAATGAAAATTGATCATTGCTTGTTGCACTTTAAGCCAGGGGGAGTCCAGAATTCCATACATGTATTTGTGGCGAGTAAGCTGGTCTTGGCAGCGGCCTGGAAACAGCCATCTCTCCCAGATCTCCAGGGAGTTACACGAAAGCTGGATTATATCTGCCTGCTATCAAAACTTACAGCTCTATGCACAGGATGTTTGTTGCAACATCAGAAAATCTGGAATCCTTATGAACAATGGTCATCCTCACTGAACACCTCTGACTAACAGTATGTGACAATATAATGGAAAAGGCTGAGTCAATAGAGTTACTTGGGGAGGGGCCGTGAACATACAAATTTGTTATGGATGGTTATTATATAGCACATTTGGTGTATTAGAAATGTTCTAATTGTCTTGGAGTTTATTACTGAAAACAATAAAAATAAATGGAAACAAAAAAAAAGAGGAGAAATGCAAGTGAGCTTGCAAGGAGAAATGCTTGTAATCCTGAAGTGCAGGTGACCCTGACTGGAGAAACACCCTTGTGTAAAGAAGCATTCCTGTATAAAGAAGCACAGCTGGTCTTGTTTTTTGTGAAGAGAAGCATCTCTGATCCTTCTTAGTTAATGCTATGAGGAGGAGAAGGAGTGCTGTTAGGTGCGCTACTTTATAGCTGGGGAGAAAAGCGTATCTGATGCTGTGAGGAGAAATGCAGCTGAAACTGTGAAGAGATGTGCAGGTAATGCAGAGAGAAAATGAGCAGCTGATGCTGAAAGGAGAGCATAGCTGATGCAATGAGGGGGAATGCCATTGATTCTGCGAGAAAAAGCACAGCTAATACTTATGTGGCTAAATGGAACTTAGGTTATGCACAGGAGCTTACAGATTAAATGGCAGTAAGGCTATAAGAGTAAAACTGAGTTATTTCCTTGAGAATAGGCAAAACTATTTCTGAGAGGAAAAGAGTAAAGCACAACCAAAAACTACACCACCACCTAGTAGGTGCAATACCTTGCCTGTCCTCAGTGATGAGCTTCTTGAATAAGTGATGGCTCCAGTGCCAAAAAAATTCTCAAGAGATAGGGAGAGGAAAAGAGTGAGGAGGAAAGAAGGGAGAACATGTTTTTTTCTAACAGGATTTGTTGGATTTTGTGCAGCTTCTATATGTGAAAACATGTAAGATGTGCAAGAAGAGAGGCCATAATTCTCCTAGAGAACCATCAAAATTAGTTGCCAACAAGAAGAACTGTGGAACCCACAAAAAGAGCAGAAACAAAAGACAAATGAGAAATGTGGAAGCTGAAAACAGGAGTCATCCTACACCTTCAGAAGTCCCTACACCTGATCACAAAAAGCTTTGTGAATGCTTTTTTCTCTCTGTCTTTCTCTCTCTTTTCTTTTTTTTTTTTTTATACAGAAACAATTCCAAGAGGAGGTCCACAAAGAATAGCCAGGCTGAGAGAGATAGGGTTGAATCGGCACCAAGCACAGCACAACAGAAACTACAAAGAAGATTCCCTATTTGTACAAAGCTGATAAAGTGGTCTAAGGAATGATGTTGGAGAAGTTACTGCACTTCTAGTTATCATAGAAGCATAGTTTCTTCTTAGTCATGCCTATGCGTTGGAAGTTGTTTCCACCTGTCATTTTATATGCCAGGTTCTCCTATGGTGGAGGTTCATGGTGACTGCTGTAATTTCTTTTCAAAGCAAATGTCTTGCAGACTCTTTATATATCCAAGGTCTTCAGCATTTCACTATCTGAAAGACTTCTCCATAGTATCAGGGGTTTTCACCCTTGTAGTATTGGCTATTCTTCCATCTCTGTATTTCATATGCTGTCTCAGTGGTAGCTGGGCTTAGGCTTCCTTCTTTCGATGTGGTATCATCCTCGCATATTGAATACTTTATAGCCTGACTTCTCAGCTGTATTTCGGTCTTGCAGTTTCAGTTGTCTTTACCCTTGTAGTATCATAGACTTTTAAGATCTCAGTATTTCTGACTCTTCAGGCTTCTAGTGGCCATAATGCTTCAATGTGTCCATAGCATTGGTCTCTCAGCATCTTCTCTGGTACATCATCTGTGCATCAATAGTGTTCCTCTTATACTTTAGCATTCTTTAAGTATTGCCTTCAGATTTCATAGGTGTTTGGTTTCATCTGTTGGAAGCTTCTACCCTATTTGTGAACTGCTTTGTTACATCTCAGAACTTCTGGATCAGTCTCCGGTAGGATAGTAAGGAAGGAGAAATTGTCTTACCTGATAATTTTCTTTCCTTGGTCCTACCAGAGCAATCCAGAAATCCACCTTTGTGGAGTCTTACATTACTTCATTTATGTATTGTTCTCCATTCCTTTCCATTCTACAATTCGTTTCACCTTTACATAGAGTGTTTTCTATGTTCATTTGAGCATTTCCACCTTCAGTAGAGGAACTCCATGTCAATACTATGCTTTTCCTTCTGCTTTTGTTGCACACCTCTGTTTACTGGAGTCCATATCTTCTCCTTCGCTTAACAATTTTTTTGTCCATACAATACAATAGAATTTCTTTTAGTTAAGGAGATCTCTGACACTATTCTACAGTGGTTTCTCCTTCAGCTGCTCAGTGTTCTGTCATATGCCTACTGTACCAGATCTCTGGTGCCTTATTGGTATGCATACAGTATAATTATGGTGCTTGACCTAACATTTGTATGTAACCTCGATTTGCTTTTGTCATTTCAAATACTGAGGTTCTATGGCTGTATGATACCCTTAAGGGGTAAATCATGAAGAACTACTGTTCATCCGCTGGACATAACCCCCATGTTCTGGACTACTACTACTTATCAATTTTGTAGCGCTACTAGATGTATGCAGTGTTATACACGGAACATGTAAGAGACCGTCCTTGCTTGACAGAGCTTACAATCTAATCAAGACAGACAAACAGAACAAATAAGGGACTGGTCTGGTAGGACTAAAGGAAAGAAAATGATCAGGTAAGACATCACCTATAGTCTAAGGGAGGGGGGGGGGGGGGGTCTTCATAGAAAGCAGGTTAATACAACCACACTCCCTGCCTTCCATTCTTGACCTGAATCACAGACCAGCTTTATTACAGACTGAGAAGCACAAGTTGCCACACCAGCAAGGGAACCACTGTACAGTTTTTTTCAAGGCTCCGGGAGATCAAAGTTTTTATCCATCCTTCATCCAATGATACCATTTCCGTGGATGCATTATTTTGCTATCTACAGAGAACTTCTATTACAGGTAAGCAACCTGTGCTATGTGATGGCCCACTCAGTATTTGAGCTGTTATGCAAGAAACTGGTTGGATTTCTGACTTGAGCTCCATAATTTAGCCTACCCAGAACCAAGTGTGTGGATAAAAGTATATGCATTTGTACCACACGAATACTTTTGCCTGTGTCGTCAGGCGGTGTCCTGAGAGTGTGTTTAGAACAGGAGAAAACAGATTCCATTTTTCAATGTACACAGATTATTTTTATTTAAGAATTTTCCATGCACAAAAAGGCACAAATATATATTGTAGGACCTAGTATCGACAGAGCCAATGAAAGCACAATCATGCATAAAGTTTACTTTGCTTATTGATACAATCCTTTCACAATTAAAAAGTACTTGTGATGTTTGCACCAGTGCAGGCAGTTTAATTGTTCCTGTTTTTATGAACAGTTTTTTTTATGTCTTGCTCTGATTCTTTGAGCTGGTCAGAGCTAGATGCACTGTAACAGTAGCACTTGTAGTTCTTATATTGAATGAAAGGAGAGGATAAGTATTGCTTTTTCAGTGAAATTTAGTGGTTAACAGTAGAGTAATATTGCAGTTGGTACTAGAGGAAATAGCTTCTTATGGGGGGGGGGGGCGCCGGGGGAATGCTGATGACTATCTCTGCAGAGAGGCAGATGATAAAAATTGTTGAACTGTGCAGATGGCTGTAGCAAATTTTACACAGTCTTACTTTGCTTCATCTGAAGTGTTGATTTTGTTAATAGGTGAAGCTTAGTGGAAAGACAGGTCAGTCGACAGACATAATTTGGGTTGATCGCAGTCTCCTAATTACAGCAACTGGAGAGACCGTCATTAGGTGAGTTTTTTGCCTGGCACTACTCTAGTGAATATTCCAGATTATCTGGTATTCAGTGTAACCTGAAACATCACATATTCTATGTATTTAGGTATATGTATGTGCAATTTACGTTAGAAAATACTTATTTCTTTTGAATGTTTTATATATTATTTTACTGATGACTGTAAAGCTGTACCAAATAGCATATGTTACTATTCAGCCAAATACAAATAATGGACATTTGAGCAGTATATTTTAATAAAACAAAAAAAGATGATTTAAAAAAAATCCATACTTTTTTTTAACGCAGTGCTGATTAAAAAATAAGGGGAGGGTGGGAATCAAAACTTCAAAAATCAATAAAATCTAATGTGTTAAGATGTCCTCACTTGAATTGCATAAAAACTTATGATTTACTATTTGTGATGTTTATTTACGATCTGAATTTCATTTAAAACATATTTATTTATATATGAGTGTACCCTTGCTCTGTGCAACAATAAACCTTTGAAGATATATATATATATTTTTATTCTTCGTGATCTGCTGGATTTGTTGCTCTCCTGGAACCGATCCCAGCCTCTCTTCCTTTTGTATAGAAAATGACCTTCCTCCTTAAGGCTAACGTTTCAAAATGCCATCTTCCATATCATCATGCTGATCAATCCATAGACTGGTGGGTTGTGTCCATCTACCAGCAGGTGGAGATAGAGAGCAAAGCTTTTGCCTCCCTATATGTGGTCATGTGCTGCCGGAAACTCCTCAGTATGTTCTCTATCTCAGCAGGTGGTGGTCACACACAGCAGCAGCTCTGGCTAGGTCTCCAAGCCTAATTTATAGGTTTTGTTGAGTACCTGGGGTTGAGGGCTCTTCTTGAGCAAGTGCAAACCTGGTGGTGCCAGGTCCCTCCTTTTCTCCCCCCTCCCGCTGGCTCCGTTGAAAAAAAAAAATTTTTGGACGTCCTTAAGGGCGTTTATTTAAATGTTTATTGCAGCTTCTCACTGGGACACCAGTTCGTTACAGCTCGGAGCGAGAAGCAGGTAATTTTTACATTTTTGTAGCGGGCAGGGGGTTCCCCGATCGGTCTCCACGTGGCCTATGGCGTCGGAGGACGAGGGCGCAAAGAATCGCTCCCCGGACCACGTGTGCGCTTCTAGCGGGGATGCGGGGGTCTTAAAGTCTGATTTGCCCTTGTTGGGTGTCAGTTTGGAGGCCGGTCAGTGTCCCGGTTCTTCCTCCGGTGCGGCGTTTTTTCCCGCCATAAACGCCCATGCCCCGCTGCTCGCCTCCGCCATCTTGGCCAGCCACTCTGCTAGGACGGCTTCTTCTTGGGCCGCCCTTGAGGTGGGAGACGTTAATTCTATGGCCGCCCTTGATTTGGGCGACGGCAAAAAAGCGGCCAAAGTTAAGCGCCGTTCTTCCCGCGCGGCTCCTTCGCGGAGTGTCGCGCCGGACGCCATTTTGGATGCAAAATGTTTCTCCCCCGCTCTTGCGAGCGCCGGTTGAGGGTGCGTCTAGGGTTGTGGCCCAGGCTGCTGAAGTGCACAGTCTGGGGTGTTTCTCCCCCGACTTCATTTTGCTGCTGCATCAGGCCTTCCTTATGCAAAACGCTGCCCCGGCTCCCTTGTCCGATAAAGGGGTTGAGGCCCCCGGAAGTAAACGCCCTCGGGTGGATTTCCAGGCCTTAGAGGACTCTGTCACCTCTGATGTAGATGAGAGCAGCGTATCTGGGTTCTCCCAACGGTCCTTTGGGGATTCCTTGGAGGAGACGGATTCCCGCTCGGATGGAGCGGATGACCCCTCTGCAGCGTGGATTTTTCGCTCAGAGGACTTGCCCAACCTGTTAGTGCAGGCCATGAGCATTTTGAAGATTTCCTCTCCGGAGGAAGTCTCTCCCTCAGCTCCTGTTGGCTCCGCCATTATGCTGGGGACGAAGCGCCCGCCTAGAACCTTCCACGTGCATGATGCCATGCACACCTTGATTTCGGCTCAATGGGATGTCCCGGAAGCGAGCCTCAAAGTGGCTAGGGCTATGTCCCGCCTCTATCCTCTGCCTGAAAGTGAACGGGAGGCCTTTTTTTGGCCTACCGTGGATTCTTTAATCACTGCGGTGACTAAGAAAACGGCGTTGCCGGTGGACGGTGGCATGGCCCTAAAGGACGCCCAAGACAGAAGATTGGAGGCGGCCTTAAGGTCGTCCTTCGAGGCGGCTGCTTTAAGTTTGCAGGCCTCAGTTTGCGGCTCCTATGTGGCCAGGGCGTGCCTGACGATTGTGCAGCGGGCTTCCCCCTCGGATCCTTCCTTGAGGGCTGATTGGCCGGCACTGGAATCGGGTTTGGCTTATTTGGCAGACTTGCTGTATGATGTCTTGAGAGCCTCGGCTAAAGGTATGGCTCAGACAGTCTCTGCGCGGCGGTGGCTTTGGCTGAAGCATTGGTCTTCTGACCACGCCTCTAAGTCCCGCCTGGCTAAGTTGCCTTTTAAAGGCAAGCTGCTCTTTGGGGTCGAGCTGGACAAAATTGTGACCGATCTCGGCACGTCTAAGGGCAAGAGGTTACCAGAGGTCAGGGCTTGGGCCAGTGCTCGCCCCGGTAACTCCAGAGGACGGTTTCAGGAAGCCCGTCGGTACCACCCGGGCAAGTCGGGCTCCTCTGCCCCCTCTTCCTTCAAAAGGAACTTCTCCCCCAAGCAGCATTCCTTTCGCAGAGACCGCCGTCCCGGAGGTGCGCCCTCCGGTCCTCCCCCAGGGTCTCGTACCCAATGACGGGGCCCTGGTCCATGGCCCAGTGCAGATTGGAGGACGCCTGTCCTCGTTTCTGGGCGAGTGGACCAGGGTAACTTCTGACGCTTGGGTGCTGGAAGTCATCAGAGACGGCTACAAGCTAGAGTTCTGCCGACCCTTAAGAGACGGGTTTGTACTCTCTCCCTGCAAGTCTCCGGTCAAAGCTGTGGCAGTGCAGCAGACTTTGGACAATCTGATCCACCTGGGTGCGGTCGTTCCGGTGCCAGAAAATCAGCTTGGCAAGGGACGTTACTCCATTTACTTTGTGGTACCAAAGAAAGGAGGTTCTGTATGGCCTATCCTCGACCTCAAAGGGGTCAATCGGGCCTTGAAAGTTCGGCACTTTCGCATGGAGACTCTCCGCTCTGTTATAGCGGCAGTGAAGGCAGGGGAGTTCCTGGCATCCTTGGACATCAAGGAAGCGTATTTGCATATTCCCATCTGGCCTCCTCAACGCTTTCTGCGTTTTGCAGTCCTGGGCCGACACTTCCAGTTCAGAGCCCTCCCGTTCGGGTTGGCTACTGCTCCGCGGACCTTCTCCAAAGTAATGGTGGTCATCGAGGCCTTCCTGCGAAAGGAAGGAGTACAAGTCCATCCTTATCTGGACGACTGGTTGATCCGAGCCCCCTCTTATGCAGAGTGCGGCAAAGCTGTGGACCGGGTGATTGCTCTTTTGAGCTCCCTGGGGTGGATCATCAACTGGGAGAAAAGCCAGCTGCGCCCGACTCAGTCCCTGGAGTATCTGGGAGTTCGATTCGACACCCAAGTGGGCAGAGTGTTCCTGCCAGACAATCGGATTGTCAAGCTTCAGGCTCAGGTGGACCAGTTCCTAGTAGCCTCTCCTCTTCGGGCTTGGGACTATGTGCAGCTGTTGGGCTCTATGATGGCCACGATGGAAGTAGTGCCCTGGGCCAGGGCTCATATGAGACCACTACAACACTCTCTGCTGCAGCGCTGGACTCCAGTGTCGGAGGATTATGCTGTGCGCCTTCCCTTGGACCCAGCAGTGCACAAGGCGCTGAGCTGGTGGCTGAAAACAGACAAGTTGTCTGCAGGAATGCCTCTTGTGACCCCGGAGTGGATTGTCGTCACGACGGACGCCTCTTTGACGGGCTGGGGAGCCCACTGCTTGGGAAGGACAGTGCAGGGGCTCTGGTCTCCTGCAGAGGCAAAGTGGTCTATCAACCTCCTGGAACTCAGAGCCATTCGGTTGGCGCTTTTGGAGTTCCTCCCAGTACTGGCGTTGAAGCCACTACGGGTCCTGTCAGACAATGCCACAGCTGTGGCCTATGTCAACCGCCAGGGAGGTACCAAGAGCGCCCCTCTAGCCAAGGAGGCCATGAATCTATGCCAGTGGGCGGAAGCGAACCTGGAACAGCTGTCAGCGGCCCACATTGCCGGAGTCATGAATGTCAAGGCGGACTTTCTCAGTCGCCATACCTTGGATCCCGGAGAGTGGCAGTTATCGGCTCAGGCGTTCTTGGACATCATGAAGTGCTGGGGCCAGCCGAGCCTAGATCTGATGGCATCATCGGCCAAGTGCCGCGCTTTTTCAGCAGAGGACGGGACCCTCGATCTCTGGGAGTAGATGCTCTTCTCCAACAGTGGCCGACACAGAAGCTTCTCTATGTGTTCCCGCCCTGGCCCATGTTGGGCAGGGTGCTAGACCGGGTGGCAAAGCATCCGGGCCGGATAAATCCTGGTGGGTCCGGACTGGCCCAGACGTCCCTGGTATGCGGACTTGATCAGGCTCTCAGTGGACGACCCTCTGCGACTGCCAGTGGAGCAGGGCCTGTTGCATCAGGGTCCCGTGGTGATGGAGGATCCCTCCCCTTTTGGTCTTACGGCCTGGCTATTGAGCGGCAGCATCTGAGGAAGAAGGGCTTCTCAGACAAGGTCATCGCCACTATGCTGAGAGCGAGGAAGCGCTCTACTTCTACTGCTTACGCCAGGGTTTGGCGTACCTTTGCAGCATGGTGTGAAGCAGGCTCACTTTCTCCCTTCACTGCTCCAATCTCTTCAGTGTTGGCGTTCCTGCAAGAAGGTCTGGAGAAAGGCCTGTCGCTCAGTTCCCTTAAAGTCCAGGTAGTGGCTCTGGCTTGCTTCAGGGGCTGCCTGAAGGGTGCTTCCCTGGCTTCGCAGCCAGATGTGGTACGTTTTCTCAAGGAAGTTAATCACCTGCGCCCTCCTCTGCACTCAGTGGTGCCTGCGTGGAATCTCAACCTGGTGCTAAGAGCCTTGCAGAAGCCGCCTTTTGAACCCTTGTCGAGGGCATCTCTGAAAGACCTGACGTTGAAAGAAGTATTTTTGGTGGCTATCACTTCAGCCAGAAGAGTTTCCGAGCTCCAGTCCCTATCATGTCGAGAGCCTTTTCTGCAGTTCACTGAGGCAAGAGTGTCTATTCGCACAGTGCCTTCCTTCCTGCCCAAGATTGTTTCTCGCTTCCATGTGAATCAGCAGCTCTGTCTCCCATCCTTTCATAGGGAGGACTACCCAGAGGAGTACTCTGCTCTCAAATATCTAGATGTGAGACGAGTCATCATCAGATACTTGGAAGTGACCAATGATTTCCGGAAGTCGGATCATCTTTGTCCTGTTTGCAGGTCCTCGTAAGGGTCTGCAGGCTGCTAAGCCTACAGTGGCAAGATGGGTCAAGGAAGCCATTGCAGCGGCTTATGTGGCCGCGGGGAAGGTGCCGCCTATCTGGCTGAAGGCTCACTCCACTAGAGCTCAGGCGGCCTCGATGGCAGAGGCCGGGTCCGTCTCCTTGGAAGAGATTTGCAAGGCGGCAACTTGGGCATCGGCCCATACCTTCTCCAGGCATTACCGCTTGACTGTGGCTGCTCGGGCGGAGGCCCGGTTTGGAGCTTCAGTGTTGCGGTCAAGGATTTCAATGTCCCGCCCTGGGTGAGTACTGCTTCGGTACATCCCACCAGTCTATGGATTGATCAGCAGGATGATATGGAAGGTAAAATTATGTATCATACCTGATAATTTTCTTTCCATTAATCATAGCTGATCAATCCATAGCCCCTCCCAGATATCTGTACTGTTTCTATTCTGGTTGCATTTCAGGTTCAAGTTTAGTCTTCAGTTCCTGTTCAGGAGGACTGCGTGTTCAAGTTTTTTCAATTGGATTCTTCAAGAGTTGAGACGAGTTTGTGTTACAGTGAGCTGCTGCATTCCTCTCCCCTCCGTTTTACGGGGCTGGATTGAGACCTAAATTCTGCCGGCGCTCCCTCCCGCTTCGTGCGGCTGTAGGGCAGCTTTGTACCCCTCCCGCTTCGGCGGTGTTAGGGTCAGTCAGCTCCTCCCGCGGTTGCGGTTGCAGGATAAGCCAGATCCCCCCGCATCGGCGGGGTGGTGTCCCTCCCCCGCTCCGCGGGGATGAGCTGGACGGATTCCCCTCCCCCACTTGTGTGGGGATGAGCTGGATTAATTCCCCTCCCCCGTTTCGGCGGTGGTGAGCTGGGCAGAGTGTCCCTTTGTGGGTGTAATTCTCTAAGTGCTGAGTCCTGTGGATGGAGCTTTGATATCGACATACTGAGGAGTTTCCCGCAGCACATGACCACATATAGGGAGGCAAAAGCTTTGCTCTCTATCTCCACCTGCTGGTAGATGCACACAACCCACCAGGCTATGGATTGATCAGCTATGATTAATGGAAAGAAAATTATCAGGTATGATACATAATTTTACCTTTTGAAACCACTAAAGTCCCTTCCTCAAGCAGAATGATGTTTCTGTATATCCCTTAAGCTGTATGGAGGAAAACTGGACAATTAAGAATGACATGCAACAATTCCATTTCAGAATTATTAGATATGTTCTTTATTTTTGTGGATTAGATTCTGGGACTTGGAACGGGATGAAAATTATGTGCTCTCTCTGGATGAACAGCTTAATTTTGAAGCAGGCGAGAGTATAAACTGTGTCTCATACTGCAGTGCAAAAGGTGAGCTTTTTAATTCTGCATATCTCACTCATTCTTTATATTTTCCTTCCCCTTTCCTTTTGTCTTCTTGTCTCCTTTCTTCCTGTACTTTCCTCTCTTCTGTTCCTAATCCTTTCCCTTTTCTTCTTCACCTTTTCTCCCTCCTAGCCTAAGAATATAAATTATGTCCGTCTGCAGTATCAAAGGTGAGCAACTTTCTTTTCTTTCCTTTCTTTTTCCCACAATCAGGATACTGTCTATTACACTACTTTAGATGTGCTTCCCCTTCCGTATGCAATTGTTATTGCTAAGAAGGGGAATAAGCAATAGGTGATGCGATCATAGATAGGTCTCTGAGAGCTTAGCAAAACTAAGAAAGCTTTTCTATACATATGCAGAACTTCCTATGCAGCCACTTACTCACAAGCTTCTATAGTCTATTTTTGTCTGAGCTATTTTACAGTTGCAGTTACCTCTCTCTTACATCAAATTGTTTTCACTGCGTTCTTTTCTGTCTCTTTGAATCCTCTTTCTTCTCCATAAAAAAGTTCCTTTTCCTGTTCATAGTTCAGTTAGAAATGAGTTTCTTAGTGAGGATGGTATCCAATATGCCTGGAGACTTCAGAAATGCTCACGTGGGGGTGTAATAAGGTCTCCACAAATAGCCACAGAAGGTGTTCTCAGTACTTTGGACCAGACTACATAAACTGTTTTCAGTGCAAGAGTTTGTCACTTGGAATGAAGCAGTACACAGGATTCAAAATGGAGGCCCTTAAATATTCAGCATTTGATTTGCCTGCACCACCAAGGGAACAAAAGAACAGTTAGAGGTGTTACCTTGTCGTTAGTGGTTCTTCTTGAAAAGTACAGGCTGCTGTTCAGGAGAATTTTCCCTCCGGAGGAAATGGATTTTGGTTTCACCTTGTGCCTTTTTTTCAGTTACTGCACCCAAAATGTAGCTTGCCTTTAGCTGTAAGTGTTTCCTGTTCCCGGCAGGCTTACAAATCTGTATCCAAGGCAATGAAGGATTAAGTGGCTTGCTCAAGATCACAAGAAACTGCAGTGGGATTTGAACTAGGCACCCCTGTTTCTCAGCTTACTGCTCTAACCAATAGGCTACTCTCTTTCAAGTGGAGGAAGCCAAATTCCCAGATACCACAGATATTGGCATGGGGACATATCAGTGCATAAGGCAGGTTGACAGACTTGTGTACTGCTGGTGCAAAAGAATAACCCATCCGCTACACAGAAAATACCACCATGAACATCTATGCAGATGTAGTCAATGCAACAAAATGTCAGTGCTTAAAATCACTTTGTACAAAAGTGTTTTGAGATGCACATATTTTTTGGGAGAGACAAATCTTTAGTCAATACTGTAACATTTTTAATATTGTATTACATTCAGAAGTTTTGCTTGTTCATGGGAAGGGAGATGAGAGGCTGCAACACACAAGCAGCTTTAACACTTAGCTCTAAATCTGGTGTGAACAAGGAGGTTTTAACTATATAGGTGGCTGGGGTCAGTAGATCAGGGGTGGGCAACCTGTGGCTTGCCATTGAACTTTGTGGGCCATGAGACCATTGGAAGTATACACAGAAAATGTCATTAACCAGGTTTGTGGTTTACTGGGCATAACTTGCACGTAGCATAAATATTATCTTTCTTATTAAATCAAAAAAATTGATACAAATAGAGCGCTTAAATGTTGAAGCCACAACCATCTTTGTTACTACCTCATGCTGCACATTTGAACAATTTCACAAAGGAAGTTTGTCCGAAACTGAAAACACCCCAATAATGGGCCTAGTGATGCAAATTATATTCCTTATTACTAGAAAAAGTAATATATTAGTTATGTTATTGTATTTACAGGAAAGAAGTTGTTACAGTTACTTATTACTTTTAAAGGTAACATATTACTACCCAACGCTGGCAGTAACAGAGAAGAGGTGGGAAACTACAGACTGGTGAACCTTTACCTTGATGGTGGTAAAGGTAATAGAGATTCTGTTGAAATAAAGGATAGCCAACTATCTACAATCCAATGAATTACTAAAGGCAAAACATGTCAAATGAATCAGATTTCTTTAACAAGGTGACAAGAACTGGATTGAGGGTGTGGTGGAGTGTGTAGGAGACTGATGGTCCTCCTTGAACTCCTTCACTAACATTTGGATTAGTAGTGCAAAGGCTTTTTGGTCAAAAAATGATCTGACTAGACATTGCTATCCAATTTGAATAGCATTTTCTTCCATAGCTGGTTAATATGGGAAGAGAAGGTGAGTGAAGAATCAAGCAAGACCCCTAGTACTCTGGTTTCAGACTCGACCGTAAAGCTTTGACCATTGGACAAAAATGCTGATGATGGGACCTCAGCTCCCTGAATTTGTAACCACAGGACCTTGTTTTTTTGCGCATTCAATTTCAGTTTATTGGTAAGAGCCCAGGTGCTAACAACAGTTATGCTATTCACTACAGACTGAGTTGTATAAGAAAAGCAGGGTGTCATCCACATAGGATAATAGTAGTTCATTAAGACCCAGGTGTATTGAGGCAAAGGATGACATACAGAGCTTGAACAGGCTAGGTGAGAGAGGAGATCCCTGCGGGATCCCGCAGTTAGGAGATGAATAGTTGGAAAGTTGGTTGTTTTGCTTGACAGAATAGCTTCAGTTTGAAAGGAATTCACTGAACCATTTGATCACAGTCACTGTTATTCCTATCTGGTCCTGGAGTTTGAGTAGCAGTGTTTGGTGAACCTTATCAAACGCCGCTGGTATATTGAATTGGAGAAGAATTGGTCACCTTTGCATAGTTGTTGTTTGACATATGTCGTTAGTAGTTCTATGTGATGATCTGAAGCCAGATTATGACCAGTGTAATATAGAACATTTTTCCAGATATAAAGAGAGTTGTTTACTGATGCAGGTTTCTAATACTTTAGTAAAAATTGATATGCTTGCCACTGGACTGTAGTTTGCAGCCAGTGTTACATCTAGCCCAGATCCCTTCAACAACGAAGTGAGAACAATTTTGCCCATATCAGGAGGAAGAGGGCCAGTTTTTAATAGTTCATTGAGATCGAGTAACCAGTTTACTGCTTCCATAAGGGTGGATTTGAGTAGAAATTTCAGGAATTGAGGAGGAAGTGACGTCACCAGCGGAATGGCTGCCTGAAGATAGAGCTCCGAGTGACCCACAGGGAAAAAGCAGAAATAATACTCGACACGAACGCGGGAACTCTCCGCAAAAACGCTAAACATCACTGCTCACTTTAGCGGGTCGAACAGCTGTGCTGAACGCGAAGTGCAGAAGTGGATCTTTCGCGATTCGCCTTCCCGGGTGCGGGGACAGCAAGAGCGGCGAACAAAATGGTGGCCGCGGCGCACACCCAAGAACAGCAAATGGCAAGCACATCGACTGCAGAGCCCCAGAGGGAGGGTATGGAAGCAGAAATCTCGGAGGAGGACCAATGGCCTGACTGGAAACAATGGCTACAAGAAATCAGAGCGGACTTTGAAGGCCATGTGGGGCGATCTGGCAACTTTAGGCACAGATCTCAGAGGGGAAATACGAGAGCTGGGGGCCCGATTAGAGGATACGGAGACCCGGTTGGATTCCCACGATGAAACACTGAGCACACTTGACCAACAAGTGGGAGACTTGCAGACCTCCCAACAGCAAATCCTGGACAAACTGGAGGATTTAGAGAATCGCAGCCGGAGATGTAATCTGCGCTTTAGGGGCCTGCCTGAGACACCAACATACTCAAATTGTGAGGACACGATCCAGAGGCTAATACGGGACCTCCTGGCTACGAGCGGAACCCAGCTGGAACAATCACAGATTCATCTAGAGCGGGCTCACAGGGCGCTCGGAACTCCGCGATCGAATCTGCCCAAAGATATCATTGTGTGCTTCAAAGACTCTAAGCTGAAGGAGCAGGTGGCAAACATAGCGCGCCAGACCCCAAACTTTAAATGGGATTCGTATGAAATAGAAATATACCAAGATCTGGCGGCAGCCACTCTAAAGCGCAGAGCGGATTTAAAACCAGTCACCAAGCGATTACAAGAGATGGGTATCCGCTACAGATGGAGACACCCCTTCGCGCTGATCTTCTACAAGGAGGGAAAGATGCAACAAATCCGATCTTTGATGGAGGCCAAGGAGATTTTGCCAGAAGAAAACTTGGGAGAGTCACTAAAGGCACTGAAACCACCACAAAGAAGGTCGGGTGCTCCCCCAAAATGGCAGAGAGCGGGGAAGGGACCACCACGCCTACAGCGGCAGCAATCGGCTGCTAAGATAACCTGACTTTGCCCTTAATCAATCTACTAAGAGACATGACTAAAAGACTGTTGGGCACAGGACACTGCTTGACGTAAAGTCAGGAAAAAGGTTTGAAATAGTTTGCAAAAGTTAATAGAGCTATACAAAATGAGACACTGTATAAATATTGTTGGGTTATAGTTAAAAAAAAAATGTCAGTCGAGGATCGTTAATTAGTATAATGAGCCCTGTAGGGGCACTTGAGAGGCACCATCCGCCTTCCACTTTCTCCTTACACTACCCACGTTACTTAACGTGGGCAGCTATAGATTTTTGGGGGGGAGATGGGGAGGGAGGGAGGGGAAGAAGAAGGGATGGGATGGTTGGGTGGGGGGAGGGAAGAGGGAAACAAAAGGGAGAGAGCGAATACTATGAGGAGAGTGACCATGACTCGAAAGCAAGGGAGAGAGTCACAGGAGGGGACACTTAATTTAAGCAACTTATATGATTATCTTAGATAATTCATGGCTGAAATAAATTTTCTACTGCTTAATGCACGAGGGTTGAATATTCCTAGAAAACGGCAGCTCCTGTTCAGGGAGCTACTCCGCCTTCGGACGGATGTGGCCCTGGTACAGGAAACGCATCTTCTACCTAGGCATGAGCATTTGTGTCAACATAAGAAATTTCCTGGTATATACTTTGCATCCAATAGGGATAACGTCAAAAATAAAGGGGTATTAATAGCATTTAACGGAGCCAAGCCCTGGAAGATACAAAAAATTGTTAAAGATAAAGGGGGACGTTACATCTTAGTGATTTTTTCCTTAGCAGAGCAGGTATATACATTAGTTAACATTTATGCACCCAATGCAGATCAGGGATCTTTTTTTTGTGAGCTAGACCAGATAATTTTAAAACACTTAGAGGGCTCATTACTGATAGGAGGGGATTTTAATCTAACGCTGCAGCCCCATTTAGACAACTCTTCACGACACACAGGATATGGCCAGAGAGATAGGGTGGCGCTACAAGAATTTATTGAGCGCTGGCACCTGGTCGATTTTTGGCGACAGGCAAACCCCATACCAAGCGCAGCTATTCCTATTTTTCGACAGTGCACCAGTCTTCATCGAGGATAGACTTCTGGCTAGGAGAGGCTGCGATGCAGGGGCTTATAGGCTCACAGCAAATCCTACCCCGCACATGGACAGATCACTCCCCCATATTGTTACAACTAATCCTCCCTAAGACTCGATGAGAAAAAGGGGGCTGGCGACTAGATGACACTTTGCTCCAAGAGCCCGCTAACATACTAAGCCTGGAGCGACATATCAAGGAATACATTCAGTTCAATGATACAGGGGAAGTGACTCCTATAGTACTTTGGGAGAGCTTCAAAGCAGTCATGCGCGGACATCTGATAGCATTAAAAACCCACATAGGGAGAACAAAGAGAGCCAAAGAAGCCGAATTGCGGGGACAACTAGGGAAAGCGGAGACCGCACTTCACCGAGATGGGCCCAGGCTGGCAGTGGAGATTATCGATCAAATTCATAGACTGCGAAAACAGATAAATGAGTTGGAGCTGGCGGACTTGGCGGAAAAACTTCAGCGGGTCCGCTAGTCCCACTTTGAATTTGGCAATAAAGCCAGCCGGCTTTTGGCTTATAAACTTAAACAAACTACACTCCGGAATGTGGTGGTGAGTCTAAAAGATGAGGGAGGGATAGCACGCGTAGATCCCGAGTATATTGAGGCGGCATTTGGGGACTTTTATAAAACACTATATATGGCAGGGGAGGAGGTACCGGAAGAGGAAATGGAGAATTATTTTGCTGACATAGAACTCCCTAAACCAGCAGTTAGTGCAGACCAAGTCCTGTCACAACCAATTGAGCTAGAGGAGCTCCTGCGGGCTCTCAAAGAGCTTCCTATAGGTAAGGCACCGGGGCCTGACGGATTCACCAACAAATTTTATAAGGTGTTTGGGGGGGTGTTGGCTCCACTGTTATTAAGGGTCTTCAACTCGCTTGAATTTAGTCAGGAGCTCCCCCCCACATGGAATTTGGCTAGCATTACAGTTATCCCTAAGCCGGGAAAAGACCCGCAATTATGTGCATCATACAGGCCGATTTCTTTGTTGGGGGTAGATTATAAGATCTTTACAAAAATTTTAGCGACCAGACTCCAGAGATACCTCCCAACGCTAATTCATGAAGACCAAACGGGTTTTGTACATGGAAGACAGACTTTTGATAACATCCGCAGGGCCCTCCACATGATACATCACACACAGGAACATAAACTTTCTATGTGCCTGCTATCCCTTGACGCAGAAAAGGCATTCGACCGGGTGAGTTGGCCTTTCCTGTTTACAGTCTTAGGTAAGATGGGTTTCACCGGGCGATTCACACACTGGCTTAAACTGATCTATAAGGCACCCTTAGCATCGATAAGGGTAAATGGGAGACTCTCCAAGCCATTTCAACTACATAGGGGGACCCGTGCGCTATCACCACTGCTCTTCGCGATAGTCATGGAGCCATTGGCTATTCAGATACGAACGCACCCTGATATCAGGGGACCACGGGTGGGGGGCCTGGAAACACGGGCGCTCCTCTTCGCGGATGACATATTACTTATGCTACGGGAGCCAGGACCCGCAGTTCCGAAGATACAAGAGTTGCCCCAGTCGTATGGGAGAGTGTCTGGCTTCAAGGTTAACCTAGACAAGTCAGAAGCGTTAGATATAAAAATCCCAGCCCCACAAAAAGCACAGTTGCAGACTACTTCCCCATTTCGATGGGCTGCACGACATATTAGATATCTGGGAGTCAATATTCCGAGGAGTTTGGATGAGCTATTCCAATCAAATTTCCCAGAAATGGTAAAAAGGCTCTTTACAGAACTACATCGATGGGAGGGATTGACACTGTCTTGGAGTGGGAGGATCAATGCAGTTAAGATGGTTATATTACCTAGAATTTTGTATCTTTTTATGGCCCTGCCCATAGCCATCCCAGATAGCTTTTTGCGAGGCCTCCAGAACAAGGTATTCTCATTTATCTGGAGAAAACGACCCCCGAGGGTGAAAAGAGAAGTCATGTACCAATCGAAAGAGAGGGGAGGGATGGGAGTTCCTTCCTTCACACACTACTTACAAGCAGCCCACCTTAGAGTAATAGCTACATGGCTCCAGGATACAGGGAAGGCCTGGACAAGGGTGGAGCAAAAATGGATGGGACCTTTTCCGCTGCGAGCTATCCCCTGGTTGTCGCGGGAAGATTTAGGAGAAATAATCAAGGGAAGCCCGCCTATGATGCGCTGGCCTCTATTGACGTGGAGTAAGATCAGGGGACATTTTTTCCCGGGGCGAATATATTATAGGCATATGTTCCTTCGCTTTGCTCCCCAGTTCAGACCGGGCAAGCAAGATATAGCTTTCCAGCGATGGGAGGAGATGGGGCTCTATGAATTAGGCCAAATGTGGGAAACGGATAAGACGGTGCCATTCCAGGAATTATGCCAGGAGCATGGCCTCTCTCCCCTGCAAGCTTTTCAGTATTATCAAGTGAAGGATTTTATAGCTCGCAGAGCACAGGATGAGTTAAAGCTACCAGAAACTAAATTGGAGGAGGCGATGATGAAGGGAGGAGGAAGGGGTAGCATCTCAAGAATATATAGGGCACTACTTCTACATGCTAACCCAGTGGAGCGATACCTATCAAGGTGGGAGAAGGCCATGGGGGAAACCTACACAAAGCCCCAGTGGAAAGTGGCACTTAGATCTCTGCTAGCAGTCTCGGTGTCTAGTGCCTTAACCGAAAACAGTCATAAAATATTATACAGCTGGTACTATACTCCCCATCGCTTGGTTAAAATGTTTAAAACAGGGTCAGCTTTGTGTTGGAGGCAATGTGGAGTAGTGGGGGATATGACTCATGTGTGGTGGGCATGCAAGCATGCGCAGGAGTATTGGGGGGAGATATTGAAGTTTCTAGGTGAAGTTACAGGAGCGAACTACCAGATGAGAATGGACTACTGCTTACTCCATTTTAGACCTACAGGAATTCCTAATGCCATACACCGCTTTGCCGTACAACTATTCGTGGCCGCCAAATTGGTGCTGGCGGCGGCATGGAAGCAACCTACACTTCCGGAACTGCGGTCAGTGTTGCGGAAACTGGACTATATTCATTTGATGTCGAAGTTGACAGCTTTACGCACTGGCCGTATTCCGCAGTACCATAAAACGTGGAACCCTTATGAACAATGGTTAACCTCTCGGACACCCCAGATCAATGTGTCACATGGACAAGTCTAAAGAGAATTGGTCACAAAACTTCCTAAGAGGAGGGAATACAATAGGGGAGGGAGGGTACTAGTTGGAAACATGTTAGTTGAAAGAGGAATTCTAATTTCTGTATAAAGATAAAGTGTGGATACTGTTATGTTTCTAATGGAAAATAATAAAACAAATTTGGAAAAAAAAAAAAAAAAAAAAGAAATTTCAGGAATTGAACCAGGGAGCAGTTGGCTCGGGAGCATTTCAACAGCAGTGATCTTACATCCTCTGCCGTTAGTGGTTGAAAGGATTCCCAGTTTTGGTCAGTTTTGTAGGATGTTTAGCGATTGAGGCTGAACGATGGGTTAGACCATTTTCCTCTGTTGGAGTAGGTTTAGATAGTTCAGTCCTAATTTGGAGGATCTTATTGGTGAAATGATTGTCTAGGTCTTGGCAGTGGGACATGTTTTCTATGAATGTTCATCATTATTAGTGGAAGGTAGTTTTTTTAACTACGGAGAAAAGTTTGTTGTTGTCAAGATCATCTTAACCTATTAGGCTGCTATAGTACTGACATTTTGAATTAGCTACCTTTTTTTTGTATCATTGGAAGGCTCACTTCCATTTGAATTTATCAGTAGTATCTTTGTTCTTTCTCCATTTCTTTTCAAGGCGTCAACATTCCCTTTTTAGGATGGATAGTTCCTCTGTAAACCATGGCGAATTTCTGGACATCTTGATCTTTTTAGTGATAAATAGAGCAATTTTATCTAGTATGGCTTTCACCTTGGTAACTCAGTGGTATTTGATCGAACCATGAGTAGGAGATGAGATAGTGAGGGAATCTGTTAGTTCAGACCAGAAAGTGACCTTGGTGACTTTACCTCTGTTGGAGATGAGTTTGGAGGACATATGCCTGGTTAAGCTTGACATACAGATATCAGTGGTAAAATCCAGTTGGAAGTGGTTTGAATGAACTGATCAGATTATTAGGATAGGAAGTCATGAAGTCTAACGTATGGGCTCTTTCATGGTTGCACCCTTGGAGAATATAGTTAGTTCACAGTCCTTCAGGAATGATTCGAAGTTGTAGACATTGGTGCCCGCATCATTTTACAAGTGCAAGTTTAAGTCTCCCAGCAAGATAATCCTAGAAAATTGGGACATTGTAGAGGAAGTAATCTCACGAGGTTCTGCCTTGGACCAAGCTCCCGGATGACGGTAAATGAGGAGTAGGGCGATTTGATTTGCCTCTTTTGAATCATCACAGAATTTGCACAGCACATATTCCAGTTCAGGGAAAATCCCAGAACTAACTAAAGACACATGGAAAAAAACTCTTAAATATAAGAGCAAGTCCGCTGCCTTTTTTACCCTGTCTTGGAGAGTGAAGAATACCATAACCAGGTGGATAGATGTGATTGAAGATCGGACTATCAGCTTCTGTGAGCCATGTTTCTGAGATAAGCAAAAAGCCCATATCTGAAGATTCTAGCAGATCCCTGAGTGAGAGAACCTTGTTCCCCACAGACCACCTGGTCCTTCTGTGCATTGAGAGGCATGTAGACAGCTTTGAGTGAACTTACATAAGTACATAAGTAATGCCATACTGGGAAAAGACCAAGGGTCCATCGAGCCCAGCATCCTGTCCACGACAGCGGCCAATCCAGGCCAAGGGCACTTCTCCACAAACGGCCGAGCAAATCTTTGAATTATTTTCAGTATCGGTTATATAAATTTGGAAATAAAGGAGGTTCCTTTCTGGCTAAGTTACTGTCTTGTAGTCAAGGATCTCGACGGTACTGACACTTTGGGACGGAATGTGTCATCAGACTAGGAGAGATTCTTCTATTAGTAAAATATTTGCAACCTATTACAAACATTTATATGCCTGCCCAGCTGATGAGGGTCTCCCAGGTCAGTTATATCTCTCTGGGCTGGCCCTTCGTTCCCTGTAAACATCGGACCTGGCCCGCTTGAATGGCCCAGTTAAGGAGGTGGAGGTGCAGGAAGCTATTCACCGTAGCCCCTTCTTGAAAGCTCTTGGGTCTGACAGGTTTAGGTCTGAGTTTTATAAGATCATGGGAGAGGCAGTGGTGTAGCCCCTCACTAGTATGTTTAATGTCATGGTTGATATAGAGGCATCTCCCCATTCACTTAGCCAGGCAAAGATCACATTGTAACCTAGTAACATAGTAGATGACGGCAGAAAAAGACCTGCATGGTCCATCCAGTCTGCCCAAGATAAACTCATATGTGTATATCTTACCTTGAATTTTGTACCTGTCTTTTTCAGGGTACAGACCGTATAAGTCTGCCCAGCAGTATTTCCCGCCTCCCATCAACGGCTCTGGTACAGACCGTATAAGTCTGCCCTCCCCTATCCTAGCCTCCCAACCACCAACCCCTCTTCCCCCCACCTGCTCCGCCACCCAATTTCAGCTAAGCTTCTGAGGATCCATTCCTTCTGCACAGGATTCCTTTATGCATATCCCACGCATGATTGAATTCCGTTACTGTTTTCATCTCCACCACCTCCCGCGGGAGGGCATTCCAAGCGTCCACCACCCTCTCTGTGAAAAAATACTTCCTGACATCTTTCCTGAGTCTGCCCCCCTTCAATCTCATTTCATGTCCTCTCGTTCTACCGCCTTCCCATCTCCGGAAAAGATTTGTTTGCGGATTAATACCTTTCAAATATTTGAACGTCTGTATCATATCACCCCTGTTCCTCCTTTCCTCCAGGGTATACATGTTCAGGTCAGCAAGTCTCTCTTCATACGTCTTGGAACGCAAATCCCATACCATCCTCGTAGCTTTTCTTTGCACCGCTTCCATTTTTTTAACATCCTTCGCAAGGTACGGCCTCCAAAACTGAACACAATACTCTAGGTGGGGCCTCACCAACGTCTTACACAGGGGCATTAAAACCTCCTTTCTTCTGCTGGTCACTCCTCTCTCTATACAGCCTAGCAATCTTCTAGCTACAGCCACCGCCTTGTCACACTGTTTCGTCGCCTTCAGGTCCTCAGATACTATCACCCCAAGATCCCTCTCCCCGTCCGTGCCTATCAGACTCTCCCCGCCTAACACATACGTCTCCCTTGGATTTCTACTCCCTAAGTGCATCACTTTGCATTTCTTCGCATTGAATTTTAATTGCCAAACGTTAGACCATTCTTCTAGCTTCTTCAGATCTTTTTTCATGTTTTCCACTCCCTCCGGGGTGTCCACTCTGTTGCAAATCTTGGTGTCATCTGCAAAAAGGCAAACTTCGGCAATGTCACTCACAAATATATTGAACAGAATCGGCCCCAGCACCGATCCCTGAGGCACTCCACTACTCACCTTTCCCTCCTCCGAGCGAACTCCATTCACCACCACCCTCTGGCGTCTGCCTGTCAACCAGTTCCTAATCCAGTTTACCACTTCGGGTCCTATCTTCAGCCCGTCTAGTTTATTTAAGAGCCTCCTGTGGGGAACCGTGTCAAAAGCCTTGCTAAAATCTAAGTAGACTATGTCCATAGCACGTCCTTGATTTAATTCTCCTGTCACCCAGTCAAAGAATTCAATGAGATTCGTTTGGCACGATTTCCCTTTGGTAAAACCATGTTTTCTCGGATCTTGCAACTTATTGGCTTCCATGAAATTCACTATTCTTTCCTTTAGCATGGCTTCCATTACTTTTCCAATAACCGAAGTGAGGCTTACCGGCCTGTAGTTTCCAGCTTCTTCCCTATCACAACTTTTGTGAAGAGGGACCAACTCCGCCATTCTCCAATCCCTCGGAACCTCTCCTGTCTCCAAGGATTTATTAAACAAATCTTTAAGAGGACCCGCCAGAACCTCTCTGAGCTCCCTCAGAATTTTGGGGTGGATCCTGTCCGGTCCCATGGCTTTGTCCACCTTTAGCTTTCCAAGTTGTTGATACACACTCTCTTCTGTGAACGGTGCTCTATCCACTTCATTCTCAGGTGTACTTTTGCCAGTCCCTCTCGGTCCTTCCCCAGGATTTTCTTCAGTGAAAACAGAACAAAAGTATCTATTTAGCAAATTGGCTTTTTCTTCATCATTTTCTACATAGCGTTTCGCTGTATCTTTTAGTCTCACAATTCCATTTTTAGTCTTTCTCCTTTCACTAATATACCTGAAGAAGTTTTTGTCTCCCCTCCTTACATTTCTAGCCATTTGTTCTTCCGCTTGCGCCTTCGCCAGACGTACCTCTCTCTTGGCTTCTTTCAGTTTCATCCGGTATTCCTCCCCGTGTTCCTCCGCTTGAGATTTTCTATATTTCTGGAACGCTAACTCTTTAATCTTTATTTTCTCAGCCACTTGCTTTGAGAACCATATCGGTTTTCTTTTTCTCTTGCTTTTATTTACTCTCCTTACAAAAAGGTCTGGGGCCCTGTTTATTACTTCTTTCAGCCTGGACCACTGTCCTTCCACTTCTTGTATGTCCTCCCATCCCATCAGCTCCTTCCTCAGGTATTCCCCCATTTTGTTAAAGTCAGCTCGCTTGAAATCCAGGACTTTGAGTTTTGAGTGGCCGCCATCCACATGAGCCGTTATATCAAAACAAACCGTTTGATGGTCACTGCTTCCCATGTGTGCAGCCACTCGGACATTTGACACACTATCCCCATTCGTGAGCACCAGATCCAACGTGGCTCCCTCCCTTGTGGGTTCCGTCACAATTTGTCTGAGCAGAGCACTTTGGAAAGCATCCACAATCTCTCTACTTCTTTCCGATTTCGCAGACGGAACCTTCCAATCTACATCCGGCAGATTAAAATCTCCCAACAACAGCACCTCTCTTTTCTTCCCCTACTAGTTCATCCAATTGTGTCGGGGGTCTATAGACAACACCCACGTGGACCAAGGTTCTATCCTCTCTTTTTAAGGTGATCCATATCGCTTCTTCCTTTCCCCAGTTCCCTGTCATTTCAGTCGCTGCGATATCATTTCTCACATACAGAGCTACTCCTCCACCTTTACGTCCCTCTCTATCCTTCCTAAAAAGATTATAGCCTGGTATGTTTACATCCCATTCATGGGAACCATTGAGCCATGTCTCTGTGACTGCAACTATGTCCAAGTCAGCTTCCAAAATCAGGGCTTGAAGGTCATAAATTTTATTGCTTAGACTGCGAGCATTTGTGGTCATTGCTTTCCATCTACATTTCCTAGTATGTGTTTCGGTTTTAGTGATTTGTGAGTGTCTTTTCTCTTTGGGTACCTTCTCATCTTTTTGTTCCCCCTTCCTTGCTTTTTCTTTTTCTTCCGCTTCAGTTTTATTTTCAGGAACATCACAGTGCTGTAGTGGAGCAAAAGAATTTTGTAGTGGCAACACTTGTGCGGGCGGATGCTTCTGTGTCACATGACGAAGTCTGCCTGAGCCTACTGTGAACCATCTGTTCTTATGTGGTTTTATTCTTTGAGGCAGTGGTGAGAAGTTATGATTCTGCACAGTCCTATAAGTTGCTTTAATTGCATCTAATTCTTGCATTACTTTACAAACTGCTTCCCAAACTGGGGAGAGTTGTCTTTACCTGAATCCTACTGACCCATTTTGCTGCTAAACTTTGAGACTTAAGTTATTAGCCAAACTTATGGCGAACAGATTAGCCAAGGGGTTGCCTGATTTGCTTCATGAGTCTCAAGTAGGTTTTGTCCAATGCCACTCCATCTCCAAAAATGTCTGTAAGATACTGCTTTCATTTGAGCAGAGAGTGCAAGATAACGGTATCTGTTTATTGGTAAGCTTTGAAGCGGAGAAAGTGTTTGACAGGATAAGGTGGGACTTCATCATGTATGCTTCATTTGAAGCCTATGGCTTTCAAGGCTGCTTTGTTTCAGCGATAAGGTCGCTATATTTGGATCCTCGTGCATTTGTTTCAGTTAGTGACTGCCCTTCCATGGATATTCCTATTTTGTGAGGTACTCGGCAAGGTTGCCTGCTTTCTCCACTTCTTTTTGTGTTGATGTTGGACCCTTTGTTGAGAGACCTTCATGAGAGGCCAGACATTTGAGGGATCCAGATTGGTGCGGTCTGTTTTAAGGCGGCAGCCTTTGCGGATGATATTTTGGTCCACTTGTCACAACCCCGGGAATCTCTAGACACGCTTTTGCAGCTTTTCCAGGAATATGGCTGTTACGCTAGGTTTAGTCTTAATTTTAACCAAATCAGAGGCACTGGCAGCATTGGAACAGGTCCGTGACCTTTGGGTAACTCAGTTTCGCTTCCGCTGGGCTGAGAATTCCTTTAACTATCTAGGTATTCTCTTACCCATGGATGTTTCTGTTTTATATCCTATCAATGTTCGCAAGTGATGGAAACAACACGCTCATAACTGGAGAGTTGGCGGAATTTACCTCCATCTCTATTGGGCCGCAGTCGTCTTATTCGTATGATTATCTTTCCCCAGTGGTTCTATTTGATGGAGATTCTTCCCCTCAGTTTGAAGTGTAAAGACTTGGACTGTTTATACCGTATCATAAGTTACTGTTGGGGAGTAGGAAGGCAAGGATTAGGTTAGCGTCTTTACTAGGTAATTGGACCAGGGCGGTTTGGGTTTACTAGATTTTAAATGGTATGATAAGACCTGTTTGTTGCCCCATTTGTGGGATTGGATCTGTTTGAAACAGAGATTTACCCCGTTGGAGTGGAACAGAGTTTCTTTGTCCCCTTATAACTGCATTTACCTGCTTCATGTACTGTCTTCTAGACTGACTGGATGGTTGCAGCATAATGTACTTCTTAGATCTCTGAGAGAGATGTGGAATGTGCTTCTTCGACTTTTAGGGGAGAACCCGAGGACCACAGATCAGTTACCACTTTGAGGGAATGGTGATTTTGTACCTGGGATGGATAATGTGGTCTTTTTGGATTGGGAACGCCAGGGGATAGATAGGTTGGAACAGTTGTTGATGGCAGAGGGTGAAATTATTTCATTTGAGAATTTTCAGCAACGCGTGGGGGCCTGTTGGGGGTATAAATTTGCTCATTGTCAGGTCAAACATTATGTTGCTTTCTTAGAGGTGGGTAGGCTGAGGAAGGGGGCAGGGGCCAAGCTACGGGTGTTTTTCCACAGATCGTGGTGCAGGAGGTCTCCGTTTCCAGTATTTACAAGGCTGTTCATTGGGTAATACCCAGGCCCTCTTTTGCGGCGCTGAAGGATCTGTGGGCTAAAGACTTGTTATATACTCTAGATAGCTGGGAGGTACAAACTGCTCTGAGTGGGGTTCCACGACTTGCCTCGGGAGCCTGGCTTCAGGAGTGTTATTTTAGAATCCTTCCTAGAGCTTATTTTTCTCAAGCCCAGCTGTCCAAGATGGGAGTAGGATTTTCACCTCTTTGTATTAAATGTGGGGATAAACCAGGTACTTTTGTACATGCTTTTTGGGGATGTGACAGACAGGGGCATAGCCAGACACCCAACTTTGAGTGGGCCTGGACCCAAGATGGGTGGGCAGAAGAACCCCTCCCTGTCCCACGGGTGATTTGGTCTCTCCTTGTCTCACCTGCATGCCATCTGCTATTTACAAGGTATGCAGGAGGGACAGTTGTTGGGAGTTTTCAGCTGGTAGGCTTGGGAATCCCTGCCAGCCACACCATAGGTGTGCTGCTACTGGGTGGGCCTGAGCCCAAAGTGGGTGGGCCTGGGCCCACCCAAGCCCACCCTTGGCTACGCCACTGGTGACAAATCCAGCTTTTTTGGACCTCTGTACTACGCTTCCTAGGTTTTATCTTTGGCAGGGACATTCCAGATTTGGTAGAGTTGCTGGTTTTGGACCAACCGTGCTCCTTTAGAGGGAAGTCCAAGGAACACACTTTATTGTTTTATAAGCTCACTCTGGTGTCTAGGAAATATATTTTACAGCAATGGGTGTCACCATTGCCTCCAACGTTTTAGCACTGGTGAAATTAAGTTCATTTGCTGGCTGCAAGGGAGGCGAGGGGTTTCTTGAAAGCTCTGCTTTCTAAAAATATGGGAGGTATATTTGGATATATTGTCACCTAAAGGCAGGGGTATCTTCTTTGCTTTGTTGTAAACGGTTCTCTGTAGCTTGGAGTATGTTACCAAAAAAAATGGGAGCAGGGTTTGACATAGGGAGGTGGGGGATTGAAGTTTGTGTTGGAGTGGTTGGTTACCGACTGCCTTAGCATGTAATTAAACTCTGGAATTTGTTGCCAGAGAATGTGATAAAAGCAGCTAGCTTATCAGGGTTTAAAGGAAGTTTGGATATCTTCCTAAAAGATAAATCCATAAGCTATTATTAAGATGGACTTGTGAAAAACCCACTGCTTATTTCTAGGATAAGCAGCATAAAATGTATTGTACTGTTTTGGGATCTTGCTAGGTACTTGTAACCTGGATTTGCCACTGTTGGAAACAAGATGCTGGGCTTGATAGACTTTCGGTCTGTCCCAATATGGCAACACTTATGTACAAGAAATATATACATAATATATAAGAAATATATACATAGAATTACATAGAAAATACAATCTATGACCTATGACGAGAACGGTATGAACCCCGTCACCATATATAAAACGATGTTATGGTGACTTCCTAGTGATTTTGGGTCTACCTCTGAGGTCTGAAGAAAGTCTATACAGTAATCATCTATTGAGTGGTGTATTTTTCACGAATATTGTATTACTGGTAATACATCAATATATAGTGGGTACGAATTTAAATCAACACTTATGTACATTTTTTTTCATTCATTTTTCAAACGTTAATATATATGTATGTCATATATGTATATGATTATTCACTGGCTTTGTTATTCATAATTTTATTTATTAATGTTATTATTTGTTACATTTGTATCCCACATTTTCCCACCTATTTGTAGGTTCAATGTGGGTAAAAAACAACAAAGCAGTGGAATCAAATGCATTTATTTGGAATAATACCCGACGTAGCCACGTTTCGCCCTCAGGCTGAGTCAGGGGTACAAACTATCAAAAGTGTGTATAAGTATATCATGTACACTAGTAGTGAGATGAGAACAGTTATTCCAAAATGCATATCAGTTTAGTGGGAAGTAGCAGAAAAGTGGAACTAGATTTTTGGAATAACTGTTCTCATCTCACTACTAGTGTATATGATATACTTATACACACTTTTGATAGTTTGTACCCCTGACGCAGCCTGAGGGCGAAACGTGGCCACGTCGGATATTATTCCAAATAAATGCATTTGATTCCACTGCTTTGTTGTTTTTTATCTACTGTTTTGTAAGCAGTTGTGTGCCTTTTTGTTTTTTTGGCTCAATGTGGCTTACATAATTGTATAGTTTTGTAATTGATTAATTTATTCTTTTTAGACCCCCTGAGGCAGACACTTGGCCGAGACATGATGCCTTGTCAAGTCCTTTGATGAAGGAAAAAAGTTCATCTGCTTTTCCATGTCCTCCTCCTGTTTTTCTTGGATGAGCTGTGTTATTTACACTACTCCTTTTGTTGACTACTGTGTCAGAAAACATGATTTACTCTGTAGTGTACTCAAAGGGTACTCCCTGTTGAATGTAAAGACACTTTGGACATCGGTGTACCATCCCCAGACCAATGGCCTAGACAAGCTCTTCAGCAGAAATGAACAGATGCTGAAGAAGTTTGTCACTGAAGGTGGGAAGAACTGGGACACCTTATTCCCCTGTATTTTCTTGCCATCTGGGAGGTACCCCAGAGTTCAACTGGATTTTCTTCATTCGAGTTACTCTATGGAAGGTGACCCCAAGAAATATTGGATGTTAGGGAAACCTGGAGAAGGAACCCAGCCCAGGCCAGAACCTGGTAGAGTATGTAGTGAAAATGCAGAAATGACTGGAAAAATCAGGGGAGGCTGCGAAGCTCTGCCTGGAGAAGGCCAAAGTGTGACAAACCCAAACGGCAGTCCAAAGGGTCTTCCAGCCTGGAGATTGGGTTCTAGTACTCCTGCCTTCATCTGATAGCAAGCTGCTATGCAAATGGCAAGGGCCTTATGAAGTTGTTGAGAAAAATGAGACCCATAAACTACAAGATTGTCCATCTTGATAGATGGAAGAAGACACATTTTCTTTGTAAGGCTTGTAAAATTGATCATGCAACCCTGCTTCTTTGTAAACTTCACTGGCTACCTATTCAATACTGGATTATTGTCAAAATGTTTGACATTTAAGTCCTATCATACTTAACCCTCCATTGCCCCATGTAAACCGCATTGAGCCTGCCATGAGTGGGAAAGCGCGGGGTACAAATGTAACAATCAATCAATCTAGATTCCCCTTCATATTTAGCAACATTGACCATACCGTATACCCCAGATCGTCAACTTAGATTGCTAGATGCACATTGACTGACTGATTTTACCAGGTCCTAAAAGGACACTTTATGAATCGACTAGAACGCCAGTTTTTTTCTTTTCTTCTTTCTCGGCCTAGAACTTTAGAATGCACTCCCACCTTTATATTAGGTCAGGATTGTCATTCTTTAATTTAAAAATGCAGCCTAAAACTTATTACTTTGAATTAGCTTTTGATACTGGACTTGGCATAGAGTTGTTGGTGAGATGAAAAAAGAGCAGTCCAGCAGCTTTGGTTTTAGTAGTCGAGAATGCCTTTGTATGATTGATTTTTGTCCTGTCAAGTTTATAGCATTCCTTTCCTTTTAAATTTCCTTGTTTGATTTTATTTTTTGTAAACCACTTAGACCTGAACAAGACAAGCGGTATATCAAATGGTTGTAATAAACATACGCTCTGAGACGCTCAGAGGGTCCTGTGCTGGACTCGTGATTCCTAAGGGAAATGTTCCTCCTGAAGAAGGGGTGTTCGAAATGCGGTCTCCCATCGAGGAACAAAAGAGAGAAGGTGTAAAGAGTTAGAAGGTGCTTAAAGACTGGAAACAGTATGTAAATTCCAGGAAGCCCTTGACACACCGCACTGATTCACTCTGATGAAATAACAATACTCCGAGAAGAGTGCTGGAGATACTTTGTGCTCCCGTTTGATGTGATTCAGAAGATTTTCATGATTTATAAGGACTATAATTTGAATCTTTAAGGACAATAACTAAGACACAAGTGGAAGATTTGAAATTGAGGAAATAACATCAATGTGTAAAATAAGTGGGGAGAATGTACACAGTTTGTGGATATATAGAAATGTTTCCACACAAGGTTTATGTGAGTGGGTGATGAAGTGAAAGGTGTGACTGGATGAGTTCCGGAACTTGCATAGTATAAGTTGTTTTATATGAGATATGTATTGTAATAAAAGAAATGAAATATTTTAAAGGAAGAACGTTTTTTGTGATGTAATAAACATAAACATCAGTTTACTGAACAAGTGGATTCCATAACTATGGCACTTGTTCAGTGAGATGACTTTGCGACTTGAGATCCTGTTACAGTCAGAACCTCAAAATGAAAAGGAATGGAGGACTATTGTCAAAATTTAAATCAATATAAATAACCTCCAAAAATTAAATATTCCTTTAAATTAGCGAATCTAAGGAACAAATTGATCATAGGAAGAAAAAGCCTTAGAATACTTTCAAGCCCTTCAGATGTGCTTTCCACATTCAATGATTGGCATAAAAACCTCATTTAGAGCATTTATTCTTTTAATTCTTATCCAACTTGAATTTATATTTATCTCTTTTTATTTATTTATGTTTTGTGCATTCATAAACTAAGAATTTAGCTGCTAATGCGTTCCATAGGTCTACCCAATGATGGTCAGTGTTTCCTGGTTAAGCCATCGCTGCTTCAGGGGTTTCAAAAGGATCATCTGCAATTAGAACACAGCATAGGCAGCCTCTATATCAGTGCCAAGGTTAATAGAAAAATTATATATAAAAAAAGAAACTTACCACTTTTAGCTTCAACATTCAGCTGGTCTTTA
Source organism: Microcaecilia unicolor (assembly GCF_901765095.1). NCBI lineage: Eukaryota > Metazoa > Chordata > Amphibia > Gymnophiona > Siphonopidae > Microcaecilia > Microcaecilia unicolor. The sequence goes on from NC_044038.1 coordinate 53,723,541, forward strand.
GAACTCTACAAAAATGATGGCTTGGCATTTTAAAAACCCATTTGCTGATTAGAGAACAGCTTTTTTTTTTTTTTTTTTTTTTAATGTTTGAATATTTTATTGAGCATCATTACAATACAACAATGTAAACTTCTTCATTTTTCTCCCACATTTCCCCCCAACAGCTTTTTTTTTTTTTTTAACGCCTTTTGATTGGATGAGATACATGTCAGTCAAAACAGAAAGCCAATCTATAGTTTATAATTTAAGATTTCAATTCTTTTTATTGAAGCCAGCAGATATCATTCAAAAAATGATTTTACAAAAATACATTTATAATAAAACCCAGTATTTAAAGAATAAATCCAGTATTATTCCCAGTGATGAAATAAACACTGATGGTCTCCTCCTCATGGTATAAAGTTGATAATCAGGCTCAGTTTTGAAAGAGATGGACGTCCATCTTTCGACATAAATCGGAACATGGACGTCCATCTCCCAGGGATGTCCAAATCGGTATAATTGAAACCTGATTTTGGATGTCTCCAACTGCAGTCCTTCGCAAGGATGGCCAAATTTCAAGGGGGCATGCCGGAGGCATGGTGAAGGCGGGACTTGGGCATGCCTAAGACTTGGACGTCTTTGAGTCATAATTGAAAAAAGCAAGGACATCCTAAAGTAAAACTTGCACGTTTTCACCCGGACGTGTTTTTTTTATGAATAAGGCACAAAAAGGTGCCCGAAATGACCAGATGACCACCGGAAGGAATCGGGGATGACCTTCCATTACTCCCCCAGTGGTCACTAACCCCCTCCCACCCTCAAGAAAATCTCTTAAAAAATATTTCGTGCCAGCCTCAGATATCATACTCAGGTCCATGACAGCACATGCAGGTCCCTGGAGCAGTTTTAGTGGGTACTGCAGTGCATTTCAGACAGGTGGACCCAGGCCCATACCCCCCCTACCTGTTACCTTTGTGGAGAAAACAGCGAGCCCTCCCAAACCCACCAGAAATCCACTGTACCCACATCTAGGGGCCCCCTTTCACCCGTAAGGGCTATGGTAGTGGTGTACAGTTGTGGGGTTTTGGGGGGGGGGGGGGCTCAGCACACAAGGTAAGGGAGCTATGTACCTGGGAGCATTTTATGAAGTCCACGACAGTGCCCCCTAGGGTGCCCGGTTGGTGTCCTGGCATGTCAGGGGGACCAGTGCACTAGAAATGCTGGCTCCTCCCACATCCAAATGGCTTGCATCTGGCTGTTTTTGACATGGACGTCTTTGGTTTTGAAAATTGCTTAAAGTCAAAGATGTCCATGTCTAAGGATGTCCACATTCAAGGATGTCCTTGGTATTTTCGAAACGAAAGATGGACGTCTTTTTTTTTTTTTTTTTTTTTTTTTTGAAAATACGGTTTTCCCCTCCCCTGGATTTGGACATTTTACAAAAACGTCCAAATCCAAACAGAGACGTTTCTTTCGAAAATGCCCCTCAGTGTGACATATTCACTGTTATTTCATTTTCAGCTATTGTTTTTCCTTTTGTCTTTAAGTTTGTGGTCTTGAGCCTTCTGGTCATTTTGATAGGGCATTTAGTTTCCTCTTTTGGGTCTTTTTCATTCTAAAAAAACACTTGAGATAAATTCATCATCAGAACTTGAATTCTTATCCTCAGAGGAGTCTCAAAATCTACTTTCTTCTTTCTGCTTATTTTCCATGTATATACATGCTGCAAATCATACTTCTCCTCATCTGACTTGAACTTTCCTAACATTTGTTTCTGTAATTCATTCAAAATTGTTCTGATTTTTTTTCTTCAATCATATTATTTGTTTTACTCGTTTGTCCCCAAATCTGTTTGCAATTGCTTCTCTGCCTCTTCCACTCAACTTTTCATCACACTGATGTCTTATTTTGTTTAAGTTTTAAGGACCATTAGATCTAGGGAAAATTTATTTAAGATAGAATTGAGTATTTCAAGGATAGGGCAAGTGGAGACAATTAAGATCATGGTATTCCCCAAGTTTTTATGCTTGTTGTATATACTTTCTATTGAAGTACCGGAGTGGATGTCTAGGTTCCTGAAAAGGAAAATATTCAGGTTATTTGGAATCATAGGATCCCAAGGGTGGACAGAGAAATGCTATTTAAATATTAAAAGGGTGGGGGGGGGGGGGTCTAGCTATTCCTAACTTTAAGAGATACTCTGAGGTGGCCCAGATGAAAGCCATTTTAGAGTAGTGGAATGTGCAGAATAAGCAGTGGGTCAACCTAGACAAAAGGGGGCTACCCAGAGAATCCCCCATATCATCTTCTCTTCATCTAGAGAGGGGGGGGGGGAAGAAAAATGGGGGAATAACCATTTTGGGCTGGGGGGGAGGTGAAAGATGGGCTGTTGAGAAAAAATATTTGTAGTACATGCCTCTAAGGTTTAATAAGGAATTCATTACAGGGAGAGAGACTAAACTCTTTGAGTGTTGGAGTGAATGGGGCTGATTTGTGGGGGATAGTTTTTTGAGCACGGATGACTGATGGAGTTCAGCAAAGTGCAAATAAATATCATCATCTGTCAGTGGGAGATATAGAGACATATTTTCAAAGCACTTAGACTTGCAAAGTTCAATAGTAACCTACATAACTTTGTATGTCTAAGTGCTTTGAAAATGAGTCCCATAGTCTCCTTTGCCCTACACTATCACCCCAAGGTTTCTCTTCTAGTCTGTGCTTATATCAGCCTCTCGCCTCCTAGCAAATACAGCTCTTGGATTTCTACACCCCATGTGCATCACTATATTTCTTTGCATTACATTTTAACTTCCAAACATTAGACTATTCTATTTTTTTTAGATCAGTTCTTATATCATCCACATCCTCCAGGGTATCCACTATATTGCAAATTTTCTTGTCATCTGCAAAACGCCAAATTTTCCCTTCTAACCCTTTGGCAATGATGCACACAAATATATTGAATAGAATCGGCCTAAATACCAATTCTTGGAGCACTCTGCTACTCAACTTTCTTTCTTCTGAGTAAATTTCATTCACCACCACCCTCTTGATGTCTGTCCTTCAATCAGTTTCTAATTCATTTCACTACTTTGGATCCTAACTTCAGCCCATGCAATTTGTTTGCAAGACTCCTATGAGGAATCACGTCAAAGGCTTTGCTAAAGTCCCAATAAACCACATTTAGCGTCTGCCTTTGATCCAGTTCTCTGGTCACCTATTCAAAGAAATCAATCATATTAGTTTGACATTATCTTCCTTTGGTAAAACTGTGTTGCCTCAGTTTATTATTATTACAGTCTTATATCCTGCAACTACCAACTAGTTCCTTTTAGGTTACAGTCAAGAAATTGAAGAATTCTTCAAGAAAACTACATATCATGCTCATTAAATATATCAAATTCAACAAATCATAACAATAGTAATCATATAGGATTAAAATACTTTCTAAAAAGTAATAAATCTTTTTAAATAGATTGTAATTTTCCAGTTGCCTGAGGGAAGGTGGTATCTTATTCCAATAAATTGCAGCTTGGTAAGAAAAGGAAGTCTTAAGAGGATGAAAAGCTTTCACCTGTCTAACAGAAGAAAAAGCAAGCATATAACAATTTCTGGTTATTCTAAAACCATTTTGATTTAGAAATGAAACAAGATTAGGCAGGTAAACAGAGGCATCCTCATAAAGAATCTAGTCTGGCCTCTTTAGGGAGCAAATGTAGTTGTTTCATTAGTGGGATAACGGCATCATACTCATGTGCCACAAAGATGTCTCTTATAGCAGCATTCTGCACCTTTTGCAATTTACTTTTAAATTCTTTGTACAACTATATCTATACTAGTAAAAAAGGCCCGTTTCTGACACAAATGAAACGGGCACTAGCAAGGTTTTCCTCGGAGTGTGTATGTTTGACAGAGTGTATGTGAGAGTGACTGTGTGTGAGAGAGTGAATGTGCGAGTGTGTGTGTGTGAGAGAGAGAGAGAGTGAGTCTGGGTGCGAGTGTGTCTGTGTGAGAGAGAGAGAGAGAGAGAGAGAGTGAGTATGTGTGTGAGAATGAGAGTGTGTGCAAGTGCGTATGTGAGAGACAGTGTGTGAGAGAGTGTGTTTCACACAGATACAGTGTGTGCGAGAGAGAGAGTGTGTGCGAGATACAGACTCTCTGTGAGACTGAGTGTATGAGACCAAGAGAGTGTGTGAGTGACTGTGTGACACATAGAGAGTGAATGTGATACAGTATGAGACAGAGTGTGTGAGAGTGAGAGAGAGAAAGACATTGACTGTGAGGGAGAGAGTGTGTGTGGGACAGAGATACCTCCCCCCACCCTCTCTGGTGTCAGGCCACCCCTCCCTCCCTCCCTCTCTCTGATGTCAGCCCCCCTCCCTGGTGTCTGAGCATTACTGTGCAGGACGCTGAGCTCTGGCTGTGCTTCAAGGAACTGACCAATCCTATTTAATAGAATGCACCTTCAACATTCTGAAGCCTAGAAACCTCGTGTGGTTGGTCACTTCTGCTTGTGACGAACCCGGAAGTGCATGATGTCAATTCAGGAGATGGATACAGAGAGCAGGAATGCCTCAGCCATGCAGTCAGCTTCAGAATGTTGGAGGTGTGTTTTATTATATAGGATAGGGTTGCAATAATCTAATTGAGAGCATATTGGAGATTGCACTAGAAAACAAAAAATCTCCTGATAAAAAACTTTTCCGATTAGTCCTCAGCTTTCTAAGAAGGTGAAAAGAGTTCTTAACTAGCCTACAGACCTGAGAGCTTAAGGAAAACTGACAATCCATTTCCACTCCTAAAATCCTAAAACAGTAACTAGTTTAATTTTGAGATCTCCTTGTGCAAGTATAGGATTAACTTTAAGCAAATCTGGTGGGCCAACCCATAAAAACTTTGTTTTATCCTTGTTCAATTTTAACTTAAAAGATTGTACCCTGATATCTGTTGTTGATAAACAAATAAATGGGAAAGATTTTACTCATGAAGCAGATTTCCTGGAGTAAATGGGATAATGACAGAAATGTCATCTGCATAAATATAAAACTGCAACTGAAGTTTCTCTAAATGTTAAGCTAATGGTTGCATTAGTATGTTGCAAGATACCTATGCGCATAACAGTATTTCAGCATTCAGTATCTGGGCAAAAATATTGAATTGATGCATTACTCCATTTGTGACACCACAAACGTTATATATATTGTTGTATGCCCTTGTGGTTAATTTTATGTAGGGAAAACAGAGAGAAAATTGAACACATGACTTTTGGATCACAAAAGCTGTTTGAAAAGGAATGTATTGACTGCACGAATTGTAGAACATTGCCAAGAGTATTTTTGAGGATTTAAGATGTGTGATTAAGATGATCAAAACCTCCTTGCAGAGGAAAGATGTTAATGACATTCTTTAAAAGAACAGAAATTTATTTTTGATTTTAATACTATTGTACCATATTGTCTTAACAGTGAATTGGACCTTGGGTGTCTTTGTAAAGTTAACTTGTATATAAAGGATTGGCCAATGATATTTTTCCCGAGATGAGCATATTGGTGTTTTGGAGGGACTTGTTAGCATGTGGATCTGTGTTTTTTCTTTTGTGGTTTTTTTGACTGAAACTTGTTTTGGTTTGTGCAGTGTATGCCTCTTTGGGAGGGGGGGTGCCCCTTCTTTTTTAAAGCTTTCTTTCTCATTATACCATTTTGTAGACTTCTATTTATTGCCTATAATCCCTCTACTTATTTGGTGCAGGTGGGTTTTTAATACACAGTTGATTCTGGTAGATATGTTGTGCCTTTTTTATTACATGTTTTTAGTGTTACTTTGTTTTATTTTCTTGTTTTATTTTATTTTTTTTAATTTTTTGAGTCTTTTGGCATATTATGGGCTCTGCATACTAAGGTGCGCTAGCATTTTTAGCTCGTGCACGCTAACTGTGTAGGTGCCCATAGGAATATTGTGGGCAGCTACACAGCACACGATAATGGTTAGCGCGTGCTAAAAGCACTAATGCGCCTCTAGCACGGCTTAGTAAACAGAGCCCTATGTCACATCAGGCCACCTTTTAATTGTGCTTTTTGAATTTGAGCTAGAGACATGGTGGTTACTAACTTTGGAATTGGACCAGAGCTTTTTCTATACAGTAATTTTTCTGTTCTTATATGGCTTTTTTTTTTTTGTACTGATCTTTAAAGAGTAGTTGTACAGCACTCAGGGATTTTATGACTCCTTTATTTAAGCTGTTGGCTGCATTATTTTGCTTTTTTTTTTTTAATTTCTGCTTATTGTCAGCAAAAGATCTTCATATACAAATTACAACATAGCATAACACCAAGCAAATTATCAATTTACATGTTACCATCTTAAGTCTGGAAGACTTATAAACTGAACATATTCCACGTCGTCGCTAAAATAATCCATCTGACCTTCTTTTTTTTATTTTTTTTTTTAAGAAATACCCTCCAGTCATCTCCCTCACACACACCACTCAAAGAACCACATACTCCATCCTCCAATCTTACCTCCCTAATCCCCCCCACCTTTAAAGACTCTATATGTCTTGAGACAAACTCTCCTCCAAAAACCTGTGCCAAATACCTGCATATTGTTTAAGTTCCTCATTATGAGACCTGTACCTCATATTCTCATATTTAGCTAATATTGGATCTCATTTTTCTTTTAAACATAGCGAGTTTCTTTACTTTACTGGTTGTTTCCCTTCCTGTTTGGGGTTTTTTTTTTTTTTTTTGCATTTTTAAGAGTGGTGATTTACTGTTTGACATTTTTTTGAATGTTTAAGATAATGCAGCATGGTGCTTCCCACTACCTAGTATATATATTTTTTTTTGTTTGTTTGTTTTATAGCTTTGCCAGTATTGCTGCATTGTTGAGCACATATGTTTAACTGGTTTAGCATCTATGCCTGTTTACACCAGTAGTTGCTTTTTTCATTTGCCTTTAAAGTTAACTGAAGTGATGTCACTTTTTTGATAATTTATATAGATAGGCAAATATATGTAATGCCATTATGGCCCCCATGTTTTCTTTGTGATATAATTATTTTATATGGAGGACCTTTATTATGTATACATTTATAATATATCCCCTGGTTTGATGTTTTTGGGCCTGTTTACTAAGTGCGCTAGCGTTTTTAGCGCATGCACAAAATTAGCACGAGCTGTGTAGGCACCCATAGGAATAGTGTGGGCGCCTACACAGTTAGTGCGCGCTAAAAGCACTAGTGCTTTGCTCAGACAAATGGTGACGGAACCCACGAGGGAGGGAGCAACGCTAGATCTGGTACTCACAAATGGGGGTAATGTGTCAAATGTCCGAGTGGGTGCCCACCTGGGCAGCAGTGACCATCAAACGGTTTGGTTTGAAATGACAGCTGAAGAGGAGGGTGGCCACTCAAAACTCAAAGTCCTGGATTTCAAGCATGCTGACGAGTAAAATGGGGGAATACCTGAGGAAGGAGCTGATGGGATGGGAGGAAATACAAGAAGTGGAAGGACAGTGGTCCAGGCTGAAAGAAGCTATAAATAGGGCCACGGACCTTTATGTAAGGAAAGTAAATAAAAGCAAGAGAAAAAGGAAACCGATATGGTTCTCCAAGCAAGTGGCTGAGAAAATAAAGGCTAAAGAGTTGGCGTTCCAGAAATACAAAAAAGTCAAGAACAGGAACACGAGGAGGAATACCGGATGAAACTGAAAGAAGCCAAGAGAGAGAGACATCTGGCGAAAGCGCAAACGGAAGAAAAAATGGCTAGAAATGTAAGGAGGGGTGGCAAAACTTTCTTCAGATATATTAGTGAAAGGAGAATGACTAAAAAGGGAATTGTGAGACTAAAAGATACTGCGAACCGCTATGTGGATAATGATGAAGAAAAAGCAAATTTCCTAAATAGATACTTCTGTTCTGTTTTCACAGAAGAAAATCCTGGAGAAGGACCGCGATGTACTGGAAAAAGTACAAATGAGATTGAAGTGGATAGAGCACCGTTCACGGAAGAGAGTGTGTATGAACAACTTGAAAAGCTAAAGGTGGACAAAGCCATGGGACCGGATGGGATCCACCCTAGGATATTGAGGGAGCTCAGAGAGGTTCTGGCGGGTCCTCTAAAATATTTGTTTAATATATCCTTGCAGACGGGAGAGGTTCCGAGGGATTGGAGAACGGCAGATGTGGTCCCTCTTCACAAAAGTGGTGATAGGGAAGAAGCTGGAAACTACAGGCCGGTAAGCCTCACTTCGGTTATTGGGAAGGAAAGGATAGTGAATTTCCTGGAAGTCAATAAGTTGCAAGATCCAAGACAACATGGTTTTACCAAAGGGAAATCGTGCCAAACGAATCTCATTGAATTCATTGATTGGGTGACAGGAGAATTGAATCAGGGACGAGCTATGGACGTAATCTACTTAGATTTCAGCAAAGCTTTTGACACGGTTCCCCACTGGAGGCTCTTAAACTGGATGGGCTGAAGATAGGACCCGAAGTGGTGAACTGGATTAGGAACTGGTTGACGGACAGACGCCAGAGGGTGGTGGTGAATGGAATTCGCTCGGAGGAGGGAAAGGTGAGTAGTGGAGTGCCTCAAGGATCAGTGCTGGGCCGATTTTGTTCAATATATTTGTGAGTGACATTGCTGAAGGGTTAGAAGGTAAAATTTGCCTATATGCGGATGATACTAAGATCTGTAACAGAGTGGACACCTCGGAGGGAGTGGAAAACATGAAAAAGGACCTACGGAAGCTAGAAGAATGGTCTAAGGGTTGGCAATTAAAATTCATTGCGAAGAAATGCAAAGTGATGCGCTTAGGGAGTAGAAATCCACGGGAGACATATGTGTTAGGCGGGGAGAATCTGATAGGTACGGATGGGGAGAGGGATCTTGGGGTGATAGTATCTGAGGATTTGAAGGCGACGAAACAGTGTGACAAGGCGGTGGCTGTAGCTAGAAGGTTGCTAGGCTGTATAGAGAGAGGTGTGACCAGCAGAAGAAAGGGGGTGTTGATGCCCCTGTATAAGTCGTTGGTGAGGCCCCACCTAGAGTATTGTGTTCAGTTTTGGAGGCCGTATCTTGTTAAGGATGTAAAAAGAATTGAAGCGGTGCAAAGAAAAGCTACGAGAATGGTATAGGATTTGCGTTACAAGACGTATGAGGAGAGACTTGCGGACCTGAACATGTATACTCTGGAGGAAAGGAGAAACAGGGGTGATATGATACAGACGTTCAAATATTTGAAAGATATTAATCTACAAACGAACCTTTTCCGGAGATGCGAAGGCAGTAGAATGAGAGGACATGAAATGAGATTGAAGGGGAGCAGCCTCAAGAAAAATGTCAGGAAGTATTTTTTCACGGAGAGAGTAGTGGATGCTTGGAATGCCCTCCCGCGGGAGGTGGTGGAAACAAAAACGGTAACGGAATTCAAACATGCGTGGGATAAGCATAAAGGAATCCTGTTCAGAAGGAAGGGATCCTAAGGAGCTTAGCCGAGATTGGGTGGCAGAGCCGGTGGCGGAGATGGTGCTGGGCTGACTTATACGGTCTGTGCCAGAGCCGGTGGTGGGAGGCGGGACTGGTGGTTGGGAGGCGGGGATAGTGCTGGGCAGACTTATAATGTCTGTGCCAGAACCGGTGGTGGGAGGCGGGGTTGGTGGTTGGGAGGCAGGGATAGTACTGGGCAGACTTATACGGTCTGTGCCCAGAAAAGGACAGGTACAAATCAAGATAAGGTATACACAAAAAGTAGCACATGTGAGTTTATCTTGTTGGGCTGACTGGATGGACCGTGCAGGTCTTTTTCTGTCGTCATCTACTATGTTACTATATGTAAACAACTCCTTGCTGAGCCTATCTAGTGAAAGTACTAGGCCCTCGAGCCGGCAAAAAGGCAGGGTTCCCACTAATGGGCAAAAATGGAGTTGTAGTGGCCAAAAAATCTTGCCTTCAACAAAGCCAGCACCATATATTTCTGTAAATTCGCAAAAATGGATAAAGTTTAAATGTTCCTGGGGGGACTTCTCCTGTGTGGAGAAAAATACTGAAATGGATGGGCGCTATGAGCTGAGTTTCTACACTGGAGATGGAAACATGTGAGGTGGAGTGGAACCAGTTTGTGTCTCATGCTACTGGCCACATTAAAATAATGCAAATTAAGGAGTCCTAATCCTCGAAGAACGGTCTGAGTTTGCAAGATCTTAAAGGACAATCTGGGACATTTACCTCGCCAAATGTAATGCTGCAAGGCTCGCCTCAACTGTTCTTCATTCCACTGAGTTAAATAGAGTGGTAACATTTGGAATAAGTAAATCCACAGGGGTGCTAGATACATGTTAATAAGGTGAACCCGCCCCCAAAGTGACAGTGGAAAAGCCTCCCAAGTTTGTAGTCTTGCTCATGTATCTATTAACAAGGACCTTACATTTAACCTGTGCAATAATTTCAAGTTGTGAGGGCCGTGTCCTCGCACTGTAGGGGAAAAGGGCCTCTCCAACCTGTATGAGTCTGGGCGGTAATAGGCATTGCTTTGGACTTACTAAGATTAAGTGCAAACCCTGAAATGAAGCCAAAGGAGGAGACAACTCTTAGAAGCTGAGGTAGGGAATTCATTGGGTTGGTGAGGACTAGCATTAGGTCATCAGTAAATGCCATCGAGGTAGGGAATTCATTGGGTTGGTGAGGACTAGCATTAGGTCATCAGTAAATGCCATGGTTTTTATCTGATGATCCTTTAAAGTGACCCCCATAATCTGTTCATCCGCATTAATAGTTCTAATCAGTGGTTCCAGGGAACAGGATAAATGAGAGCGAAGACAGGGGACAGCCCTTCGCCATGCCCTGAAAAACAGGAAAGCCAGTAGTGCGTGCCCTGTTCACTAAAAGCTGGGCTCTTTGTTCATGACATAATGCTTGTATAGCATTAAGAAACCATCCGTGAATTCCCACCTGTTGCAATACCGCAAATAAATGAGGCCATAACACTGTATCAAAAGCTTTTTCTATATCTAAACTAATTGCTAGAGCTGGTAGATTCTGCGATAGTAGCACATTACCAGTATGGGTTGTCACACATTTAGAATGGATTGCCTCCCTTTGACAAAATTTACCTGACTCGAACCTATCAAATCAGACAGATAATCCGCCAACCTATTTGCCAATATTTTGGCTAGAAGTTTCATGTCAGCGTTAATTAGCAAGATAGGCCTATACAAGTCTGCTTGATCTTGTGACTTGTTAAGCTTTGGTATAAGTGTGATTAGTGCCATGTTATCTTGGATGGGAAAAGCACCAGTGGCTACCACTTTATCAAAATATGCCATTCAGCAAGGGAATTTGTAGAGTCTTATAAAATTCTCCTGTCTCCAGGAGCCGAGAATGGCTTTAGTGCCTTAATAGCTTGCTGTTAACCTCTTTTGCTCGAAGTGGAGCATTCAAGGCCTCCACTGCTTCTGGCACTGGACTAGGGAGATTAGCCCCATCTAAAAAGGAAGTGGTCATGCTGTGAGGGTGTGGCGCTGCGGTATATATTGTCTCAAAATGATGTTCAAAGATTTAGGTTATATAGTCAGGCTATGACGTAAGGGGACCCCCTGAGAGTCTTGCAGCATCGGCACTGCTTGAGAACTTCCCCAGGATTTTAAGATATACGCCAATAAATGACCAGATCTATTCCCAAATCTATGGAAGTAATATTTCCTGTATAGGAGGCTCTTGTCCATGAACAAGAATGTTTAGAGTGGTTTGGATGTAGACCCATTCTTCCTTATTTTGTGGCGAGGGGTGAGAAATATAACAGTTTAGCATTCTGTAACTGCTTTTCTAAATGGATGATGCTAGACACCAATTTCTTTTTGCGGCAACTTACGTAGGCAATCACGTCCCCCTCTAAGGACCACCTGTGCGGTATTCCAAAATAGCAAGGGTTGCGTTTCATGTTGGCCATTAAGTTGTACAAATGCATCCCACCTAGTTCTTAAATATTTGATAATATCAGTGTTGTGCGCCAAGTAATATGGGAATCTCCAGTCCCTTCTAGCCTCACCCCCTGAGTAAGATCCCAGGTCCATCCACACCGGGGAATGGTCCAGGATCTCTCCCAGCCCACTTCCGCAGATTGTATAGCAGAGAACATATTATGACTCACATGTATGTAATCTAGGTGAGAGAAAGTGCCATGGGCCCTGGATAGATGTGTATAGTCCCTCTCGGAGGGGTGCAGCAAACGCCAGGGATCTATCAGTCGGCTGTAGAGACATGGTACAGCATACTCTGAGCAATTGAACCCTCTTTGGAGTTCCTAACGCCTCTTGAGCAATCCTGAGTGGGGTCTGTCACCAAATTCAAATCACCTGCTACTATAAGGTCCAAAGATTTATATGGGAGCAAGCACCGTAGTAAATCTGGGTAAAAGCTCGGATCATATGGTATTGGAGCATAAAGCACTAACAAATAAAATTCACAGCCCCCCGCCCAGACCTTTAAGAGTAAATATCTCCCTTTGGCATCTTGAAATACCAATGTGGAGCTATAATGCAGGTATTTATTAAATAAGGTGGCCACTCCTCCATGCCTGCCACCTGAGGAAAACATCCCCACCCAATGATGCTTTAACCTTTGGTGTTCCAAATCTGTGAGGCGTGTCTCTTGTAGGAATGCAATGTCTGCTTTGTCTTTTGAGAGCTGTGAGAATTTTAGCCCGTTTTACTGTTGATTTTGAAGCCTCCTACTTTCCAGGAAATTATTCTACAAGGGGTTCCTGACATGGCACAGAACCAGAGAATAACTACATGACAGTGAAATGCATTGTAAACTGGGGGTGCCCAGCTTTCACCCTGAGCGGAAAAAGAGAACTATAGAGTCCACAGAGCCCTCTCAAGTGCAACAGAGCATACAGATAACATTCCTGAAATTTCTGCTGCATCAGATCGATTCCCTTTATCCAACCCAAGCCACCCAACCTCCCCAAATCCTCCCCACCCTTCCCCAATCTTTCTTCTAATTAGGAACATCCCCTAAAACACCCTCAGCTCCTACCACCTTCAAAGAAAGCAATAGGACAGAAATTACAATTGATGCTTGAGGGCTTCTCTCTTCCACGCCCAGGCCAGCCATACCCAGTGAATCTGCAAGCCTATGCTATACATAAAAACAATCAAACCAAAATCGCGGAAGTTTCAAGCAACTCAACCTAACAGTTTAAGTCCATATCTTGCTCTCACTCACTCCAACCAAGTTCACCCTGGCTCCTGGGAGAGATCTCCCTGCAGAGTATTAAGATAGTCTTGGGCCACACCTGGGGTGGTAAAAGGGCACCAGGTGCCTTTTATGTTGATTTTAAGAAGCCCAGGTTAAAGCAGCATAAATTTTATTCCCTGATGGGCAGATGATCGAAAGCCCTGCACTGTTCCAAACAGCGCTCTAAAAATCACGCTGGAACAGCGCGGGGCTTTACCATCCCTATGATCTGAGAGAAAAGGACATTTCTCTGGTAAGTGAACGCTACTTTGCTTTGTGCTTTGGGAACTTAAAGATTGGGGTTTAAAGGAGGAATTGTAGGTTAGTGTTAGGCAAAATTAAAAAGCAAATTTCAACAGCTAACAGAAAACAGCTAATCTCCATAGTCTTTTCCACTTAGTTTTAAAAGCTTTGTACCACAGCATTAACAGATAGAATCTAACAGCCACTGCAGGATCTAATTTAGTATTCCCCCCCACCCCTAGGACAACTCCTCATTTATAGTCAGTTATTATAATTAGGGTAACAAGCAAGGAGTGCTCTTATAGAGTTTTAAATACATTTTATCACCATCTAAGAAGGAAATACTAAATAAATCATACAATATACTATATAAAGTAAAAGACACTTTTATATTAGGTTAATATCCTTAATACTGTAGCAAGTTTTAAATTATTGAAAAACTCAAAAACACTAAGATGGAGTCAGCAGTCCAGCAGCGAGAGGGGTGCTATCCAGTCTTTTGCATTGAGTGTCACATGTATGATGATCTCCCAGTTGGTGAGATGTCATATGTTTGCGCCTGATGCAAAGAGCTCCTAGCTCTTAGAGAACGTGTCCGTTCTCTTGAGGCTAGAGTAGCAGACTTGGTGGAGCTGAGGGAGACAGAGAGGTACATAGAGGAGACCTACAGGGATGTTGTAGAGAAGTCCCACCTCCAGTCTAGTAGCCCTTGTGCTACCTTGGAGGAAGGAGGTCTCCTAGAAGGAGAGCATCACCCTGGTGAAGTAGGAAGTACTCCTGTAGCCAGGACCTGCCCACCAGGGGATGTACTATCCTCTCGCACCGAGGATATGTCTCCAAGTGCTGCCCGGGAGGGAAAGGTTAGGACAGCTGTTGTAGTTGGTGATTCGATCATTAGGCATATAGATAGCTGGGTGGCTGGTGGACGTGAGGATCGCCTGGTGACTTGCCTACCTGGTGCGAAGGTGGCGGACCTCACGCGTCACCTAGATAGGATTTTAGATAGTGCTGGGGAGGAGTCCGCTGTCTTGATACATGTGGGTACCAATGACATAGGAAAATGTGGGAGAGAGGTTCTGGAAGCCAAATTTAGGCTGTTAGGTAGAAAGCTCAAATCCAGATCCTCTAGGGTAGCATTTTCTGAAATGCTACCTGTTCCACGTGCAGGGCCCAAGAGACAGGCAGAGCTCCGGAGTGTCAATGCGTGGATGAGACAATGGTGCAGGGAGGAGGGTTTTAGATTTGTTAGGAACTGGGCAATATTCTGGGGAAGGGGGAGCCTATTCCGAAAGGATGGGCTCCACCTTAACCAGGGTGGGACCAGGTTGCTGGCGTCGGCATTTAAAAAGGAGATAGAGCAGCTTTTAAACTAGAAATGGGGGGAAGGCCGACAGTCGCTCAAAAGCGCATGGTTCGGGAAAAGGTGCCTTGCAAAGATACCTCACAAACAGGGAAGATAGGGTTTCTGGATAGTGAGGTTGCACAACAGACCGTGGTAGACCAGGTGCCCTTAAATACAACTAAAGGTCAGACAAAAGATGTCAAATCAATAGTGTCAGGTACTAAGCATCATGCAAATAAGAACAACAAACATACTCTGAAATATCTATATGCAAATGCTAGGAGTCTAAGAAATAAGATGGGAGAGTTGGAATATATTGCACTAAACGAAAAATTGGATATAATAGGCATTACTGAGACCTGGTGGAAGGAGGATAACCAGTGGGACACTGTCATACCAGGGTACAAAGTATATCGTAGTGATAGGGTGGACCTGACTGTTGGGGGGGGGGTGCATTGTATATTAATGAGAGCCTTGACTCAGATAGATTACAAATTCAGCAGGACACAAATCACACCTTTGAATCATTGTGGGTTGAAATTCCATGTATAAAAGGGGAAAAAATGGTGATAGGAGTGTACTACCGTCCGCCTCGCCAGGATGAGCAGGTAGACGCAGAAATGATAAAAGAAATCAGACGCGAACAAAATGGGCAATGTGATAATAATGGGTGACTTCAATTATCCAAATATAGACTGGGTAAATGTTACATCGGGACACGCTACAGAGATACAATTCCTTGATGAAATCAAGGACAGCTTTATGGAGCAACTGGTGCAGGAGCCGACGAGAGAAGGAAAAATTCTAGACTTGGTCCTTAGTGGAGCGCATGATCTGGTGAGGGACGTTATGGTACTGGGACCGCTTGATAACAGTGACCATAATATGATCAGTTTTGATATCGAC
Source organism: Microcaecilia unicolor (assembly GCF_901765095.1). Classification (NCBI taxonomy): domain Eukaryota; kingdom Metazoa; phylum Chordata; class Amphibia; order Gymnophiona; family Siphonopidae; genus Microcaecilia; species Microcaecilia unicolor. Next base: position 53,739,252 of record NC_044038.1, read on the forward strand.
CATGAAGTAACTGTACACAGAAAGTCAAATACGTTAGCGTTTAACTTTAAAAAAGGAGACTATGATAAAATGAGAAGAACGGTAAAAAAAAACTTAGGGGGCAACTGAGAGAGTAAAAACTGTACAACAGGCGTGGACGCTGTTCAAAAATACCATCCTGGAGGCCCAGGCCATACATATTCCGCGAATTAGAAAAGAAAGACGGAACTCCAAAAGACAGCTGGCCTGCTTGAAAAGTGAGGTGAAGGAAGCTATTAGGGCTAAAAGAAACGCCTTCAGAATATGGAAGAAGGAACCGTCTGAAAATAACAAGAAGCAGCATAAGGAGTGTCAAAGCAAATGCAAGGCACAGATAAAGAAGGCCAAGAGGGATTACGAAAAAAAGATAGCATTAGAGGCAAAAAAACATAGTAAAAATTTTTTTTCAGTATATTAAAAGCAGGGAGCCGGCAAAAGAATCGGTTGGGCCGCTGGAGGGGTAAAAGGGGCGATCAAGGAAGACAAGGACGTAGCGGAGAGACTGAATGAATTCTTTGCTTCGGTCTTCACCGAGGAAGATTTGGGTGGGATACCGGTGTCGGAAATGGTATTTCAAGCAGACGAGTCGGAGAAACTTACTGACTTCATGGTAAACCTGGAGGACGTAATGGGGCAGTTCGGCAAACTGAAGAGTAGCAAATCTCCTGGACCAGATGGTATTCATCCTAGAGTACTGATAGAACTGAAAAATGAGCTTGCGGAGCTACTGCTAGTGATATGCAACTTATCCTTAAAATCGAGCGTGGTACCGGAAGATTGGAGGGTGGCCAATGTAACGCCCATTTTTTAAAAAGGCTCCAGGGGAGATCCGGGAAATTATAGACCGGTGAGTCTGACGTCGGTGCCGGGGAAAATGGTAGAGGCTATTATTAAAAACAAAATTACAGAGCACATCCGAGGACATGGATTACTTGAGACCGAGTCAGCACGGCTTTTGTGTGGGGAAATCTTGCCTGACCAATTTACTTCAATTCTTTGAAGGAGTAAACAAACATGTGGACAAAGGGGAGCCGGTTGATATTGTGTATCTGGATTTTCAAAAGGCGTTTGAAAAGGTACCTCATGAAAGGCTACAGAGGAAATTGGAGGGTCATGGGATAGGAGGAAATGTCCTATTGTGGATTAAAAACTGGTTGAAGGATAGGAAACAGAGAGTGGGGTTAAATGGGCAGTATTCACAATGGAGAAGGGTAGTTAGTGGGGTTCCTCAGGGGTCTGTGCTAGGACCGCTGCTTTTTAATATATTTATAAATGATTTAGAGATGGGAGTAACTAGTGAGGTAATTAAATTTGCTGATGACACAAAGTTATTCAAAGTCATTAACTCGCGACAGGATTGTGAAAAATTACAAGAGGACCTTACGAGACTGGGAGACTGGGCGGCTAAATGGCAGATGACGTTTAATGTGAGCAAGTGCAAGGTGATGCATGTGGGAAAAAAGAACCCGAATTATAGCTACGTCATGCAAGGTTCCACGTTAGGAGTTACGGACCAAGAAAGGGATCTGGGTGTCGTCGTCGATAACACACTGAAACCTTCTGCTCAGTGTGCTGCTGCGGCTAGGAAAGCGAATAGAATGTTGGGTATTATTAGGAAAGGTATGGAAAACAGGTGTGAGGAGGTTATAATGCCGTTGTATCGCTCCATGGTGCGACCGCACCTTGAGTATTGTGTTCAATTCTGGTCGCCGCATCTCAAGAAAGATATAGTACAATTGGAAAAGGTGCAGCGAAGGGTGACTAAAATGATAGCGGGGATGGGACGACTTCCCTATGAAGAAAGACTAAGGAGGCTAGGGCTATTCAGCTTGGAGAAGAGACGGCTGAGGGGAGACATATGATAGAGGTATATAAAATAATGAGTGGAGTGGAACAGGTGGATGGTGAAGCGTCTGTTCACGCTTTCCAAAAATACTAGGACTAGGGGGCATGCGATTAAACTACAGTGTACTAAATTTAAAACAAATCAGAGAAAATGTTTCTTCACCCAACGTGTAATTAAACTCTGGAATTCATTGCCGGAAAATGTGGTGAAGGCGGTTAGCTTAGCAGAGTTTAAAAAGGGGTTGGACAGTTTCCTAAAGGACAAGTCCGTAAACCGCTACTAAATGGACTTGGAAAAATCCAAAATCCCAGGAATAACATGTATAGAATGTTTGTACGTTTGGGAAGCTTGCCAGGTGCCCTTGGCCTGGATTGGCCGCTGTCGTGGACAAGATGCTGGGCTCGATGGACCCTTGGTCTTTTCCCAGTATGGCATTACTTATGTACTTATGCACTATTATCTCTGATCATATGGTAAAGTGCGTGAGGACTGTGCCTGAGCATGCACTCAGGCACAATCCTCTAGCACTTGTTTGACAGCCCAGACCTGTCAAACACAGGGGTTTGCAGGTCCATGGGACCACCAGATCCCAAGTACTCCCACCCCGAGCCAAGCGAAACAGGGCTGGAGGTCCTGTGGACCTCCGGTCCCCCTGACCTTGACCCCCTGACACAAGTTTGGGGGGGGGGGACTGGAGATCCGGTGGATCTCCAGCCCCCCCTAGCATCCCCTCAAATATCCCTGGTGGTCCAGTGGGCCACGAGTCAATCCCCTCCACACCCCACCTGGTGGTCTAGTGGCTTTTTCCCACCCCCCTACCTTGGTTGGCTGGAGGAGGGAGGTGACCTCCCTCTTCTTGCATTGGCGCCGCTTCAAAAATGGTGGTGCCCAGCCCTGCGCAGTGCAGCGCCATTTTCGAGGCTGCACCAATGGAAGAGGAGGAAGGCCACCTTCCTTCTCCAACCAAGGCTTGGGGGTGGGAAAGGGTCGCTAGACCACCAGGTGGAGTGTGGAGATTGTCTCACGGCCCACTGGGCCACTAGGGACATTTGAGGGGATGTTAGGGGGGGTTAGGGGGGCTGTAGACCCCCTGATCTCCAGTCCCCCTGAACCTGTGTTGGGGGGGTCAGGGGGACCTGAGGTCCGCTAGACCTCCAGCCCCCGTGTCGCTGGGTGGGGGGAGGTCGGGTCTGGGTTCCTGTGAAGGGGGGCTGCTGCATTGGGGGGAATGGGGGATCTGCCAGCATTCAAATGCATGCTGGACAAGGCTCACCATTACTCCCCAGTGGTCTGCAAACCCTAACTCCAACTCTGAGCTGGCATAGGGTTTGCTGCTGCCAGCAAGCCAATGTTTGGCATGCTGGTCGCTGATCATTGGGGAGGAATAGGTTTAGCATGCATTTGCATGCATTAAGAGCCCTGTTTTGCATGCGTTTGCATGCTAGTTGCATTCAGAGCCTGCGAGCACATTGTTTCATGCGCTCGGAGTCCCTAATCGTGGGGCAGTAGCAAACGCAGGCGCTAGTATGGCGCTAACAGCCTATAGCGCCCGCGTTTGCTTCTAATCATCGGCCCATCAGTATGGCAAGCTGCACAGATAGGAGAGAACTTGCGCCTCTGCTCCTGGAGGGCCACCGAGAAATCCTGATTAATTGAGACTGGTGTACCCAATTTCCTAGAGACTTTGGATTATCCATATGTAGATGAAAAGACAACTACAGTATCAGAACAGATTGACATTTGGAATGCACACTTAGCCAAGATCTTAGAGAAAACAGCACCACTAAAAAAGATTTTGTGCCCCACTCACAAACACTCACCTTGGATTTCTCCATAACTTCAGATCTTTAAACGTGAAGGACAGAAACTGGAAAGGAGATGGTGTAAATCTCACCTGGATGAAAGCAGGCTAAACTGTAGGAAGCACATGATAAAAAACTGCCAAGCCTTAATAGCAACTAAAAAACAGTATTTCTCTCAATGCATTACACAGGCTGCCAATTCAATGAAGCAGTTGTTCAGTATAGTAAACGGCTTACTGCAACCCTCACAACAGAACTAGCCTGCCTAATCTAAACGGAACCTCAATGATTTTGCTGCATACTTTGCCCACAAAATTAAGTCTCCACCAGGATTTACATGCAATCCTACCCAGTCCCCAAACAGTTAACCAGGGGTGCACAAATTCACCCCCTCCTGACAGACAGATGGAACACTTTTAACCCAATGACAGAGTAGAGCCTTGACAAAATCTTAAGAGACCTTCGACCAACTACCTGCTCCCTTGACCCCTGCCCATCAAAGATAGTGCAGCAGACAAGTATGGGCCTCAGAAGGCGCCACAAAAATTGTGAACACCTCTTTCTAATGAGCATCTACCAGCAGCATTAAAAAGGGCAGTGGATATGGCCGAATAGGAGCAGAGCTCCAGGAGATTTCCCCAATATTAGTGTTAAAATCTATACCTTCGACCGATTTGCTTATGCCCAAGCCAAACACTACATCTTAGCCTTGAAGAAACTAGGGGGTAAAGTGCGTATATTTTTCCAACCCATGGAGGTGACGGGTGTGACAGTATCAAACATATATAAAATGTTGCAGAAGCGAACCCCACCGCATAACTTAAACTATATAATACAAAAATGGGAAAAGGAATCGGGAGCCACCCTAGCGGGATGGGACATTGGGGCAACATTGGCACATATCCCGGCCCTCACTATAGATGAGAGACTTCAAGAATGTGGATTCAGGGTGGTGGTGAGGGCCTACATATCTGGACGACAACGGGGACACATAGGCAGTACAAGGGAGGAGAAATGTGTTAAATGTGATCACATACCCCACACTCTATATCAAGCCTTTTGGGGATGCCCAAGAGTAAAGGCTTTTTGGGGAGAGATCCAGAGGTTTATGTCTTTTATAGTAAAGAAACCTGTGGATGGAACCTGGGATCATTACGTGCTAGATACACAAACAGCATTCAAAACACAAGCTGGAGGGGGGGGGGGGGGGGGTAGAATATGGTGTCGCAAAGTATGTTTGGTGTCTAGAAAACGTATTTTACAAAATTGAATCTCATCAGACCCGTCGGCTTACTGGCATTGGAGGAACCAAGTGCACGAGTTGGCCACTTGGGAAGCCAGGGAAGCAAATGGATCTCCGAAACGGAAAAAGAATTTTATAATGATCTGGGAACATTACATACAGGAACTAAGCCCGCAAGGGCGAAGTCTGCTTCTTAACTTGTAACCCTGATATGGGGAGTGGTAATCTCTACAGAACCGTTCCCCAGTAAAGGTTGGCACGCAGGGAAGGGGAGGGAGGTACCCCTGGGCTATCAGAGTCCAAGCCCAGAGGGGGTAAGGGGGTATAGGAGGTACTAAATGGGTACTGAGTCTATTGCTTATTCGGATGTATGAATAACAAAGGATTGGGAGGTGGGAAAGGGGGGGGGGGGAATTAAAAGTTTGGAATTATTGTTCAGAATTGTATTGGTTTATATAGCATAATTCGTTGATGATTTAGTCCAGCGGAATGTACTGTGTGATTAATATGCTAAATGCTAATAAAAACTGTTTAAACATAAAATCTATACCTTCGGACCTAGCTAACAAAGTACAGTTACTTTTTAGCTTGTATTGATCTGCGGGGTGTAGCTGGGCATGAGTGAGTGCCCCAAAGCCGTGGATTTATCCCTTTCGTCTACTCTGGATCGGCAGGGCACAGCGCCATGAGATCTGACCCGAAAGCTCTTAAAGGAGCTTTGGTTAAACCCAGTCTAAAAAAAAAAAAACCCTTTCTCGACCCTCTTTCTCCCAGTAACTACCGCCCAGTCTCCAATCTTCCTTGCTGATCTCAATTGACCTATCTTTGGCTTTTGATCTGATTGTCCATAGCTTATTACTCGAGCATTTGCGGTCACTTGGTATCTCTGGCACCGTCTATAAATGGATCTCCGTTTATCTTAAGTGAATTACATTCAAGACTTGAGCAAGGCCATATTACCTTGTTGATCTCACTTGACCTATTTTTGGCTTTTGATTTGATTGTCCATAGCTTATTACTCGAGCATTTGCTGTCACTTGGTATCTCTGGCACCGTCTATAAATGGATCTCCGTTTATCTTAGTAGCCCCTCTTTTAAAGTAGTACAGAACTCATCTTTCTCAAAATCTTATTCCATCTCCTGTGGGGTTCAACAAGGATTGGTTATATCACCACTATTGTTTAACTTATTTGTCAGTCCATTAGCACTGCTTATTCAATCCTTGGGTATTAGTTCATATTTCTGTGGAGATGATTTCCTTTTGATTCATTATGTTAATTCTTTAAACATGGATGTAAAGCCAGTGCAGGACTGTCTCAATGAGGTTGCCAGCTGGCTTTCTAAGCACCACCTGATATTAAACCCCAAAAAGACAATAGCTTCTTGGATAACAGCCCTGCACCAACCTTAATTCCTGTATTATTTGACAAATTGTCCCAGTACAATCTTTTAAATATCTAGCTGTGATCGTAGATTCAGCTCTTTTTCCGATGATCAGATATCGGACGTAGTTAAAAAAATCTTTCTATCACATAAGACAATTACGTTCTATTAGAAATGCTACAGATAACTCATTACGTATTTTAGCCTATGCCTATATTACAACACATTTTGATTATTATAATGTTATTTATTTAGGCATTACTGAGCTCAATTTAAAACACAAACTATTCAAAACATGGCCGCCAGTGTTATCTGTCAAGCCTGTAGATATGATAAGGCCACACCTTTGTTATGTCAGCTTCTCTGGATCCCGATAGATTTAAGAGTGATTTTTTTTTTGTTACATTTGTACCCCGCACTTTCCCACTCATGGCAGGCTCAATGTGGCTTACATGGGGTAATGGAGGGTTAAGTGACTTGCCCAGAGTCACAAGGAGCTGCCTGTGCCTGAAGTGGGAATTGAACTCAGTTCCTCAGTTCCCCAGGACCAAAGTCCACCACCCTAACCACTAGGCCACTCCTCCACTTCACTCAGCCACCCCATCCTATCTTGTGACCTTAACTATTCCATACACACCATCACGTACACTCCATTCGCTCACAGACAGTAGATTAGTGATTCCACAGCCTTCTAGAGCTAGGTGGGAATCCACCTACGCTTCAGCCTTTTTCTTTTTGTCTCCAGCATTGTGGAATTCCCTCCCAAAATCTATCAGGGTGGAAGATTCTTATACGCTTTTTCGTAAAGCTCTGAAATCCTTTTTTTTTTTTTTTTTTTAAAGCATTTGAAATATAACATTATTTGACAAGGAAACCACTCAGGTAAGAAAATGTCTCTTTACTATCTAGGAGATATAAATTATTAGAGACAAAGTATGATTGATGTGATGTGTATGACTGATGTAATGAATGTCTATGCCCTCTTCGGTATGGAAGTTTTGTCTGTGCTGTCCTATCATAAAATGGATTTCATAGCCTAAATTACACTGTATATTATTTGTACATTTTTGAGATGCAAACCGTTCTGATTTTCTATGCAATAAGTGACGGTATAGTAAATAAACGATAAGAGTAGCCATAGTGGTCAGACCAATGGTCCATTTAGCCCAGTATCCTGTTTCCAACAGTGGCCAAGCCAGGTCACAAGTACCTGGCAGAAACCCAAATCATGGCAACACTCCATGCTACCAATTGCAGGGCAAGCAGTTGCCTTCTCTTGTCTGTCTCAGTAGCTGACTATGGACTTTTTCTCAAGGAACTTGTCCAAACCTTTTTTTAAACCCAGATACTCTAACCGCTGTTACCATATCCTCCTGCACTTAATTCCAGAGCTTAACTATTCGTTGAGTGAAAAAATATTTCCTGTTTGTTTAAAAAGTATTTCCATGTAACTTCCTTGAGTGTCCCCTAGTCTTTATACTTTTGGAACAAACAAAAATTCGATTTACTTCTACTCATTCTACACCACTCAGGATTTTGTAGACCTCAATCATATCTCCCCTCATCCATCTCTTTTCCAAGCTTAAGAGCCCTAACCTCTTTAGCCTTTCCTCATGCGAGAGGAGTTCCACCCCCTTTATCATTTTGGTAGCCCCTGTATAAGATGTTGGTGAGGCCCCACCTGGAGTATTGTGTTCAATTTTGGAGGCCGTATCATGCGAAGGATGTTTAAAAAATGGATGCGGTGCAAAGAAAAGCTACGAGAATGGTATGGGATTTGCGTTGCAAGACATATGAGGAGAGACTTGTTGACCTGAACATGTATACCCTGGAGGAAAGGAGAAACAGGGGTGATATGATACAGACGTTCAAATATTTGAAAGGTATTAATCCGCAAACGAACCTTTTCCGGAGATGGGAAGGCGGTAGAACTACAGGACATGAAATGAGATTGAAGGGGGGCAGACTCAAGAAAAATGTCAGTAAGTATTTTTTCACGGAGAGAGTGATGGATGCTTGGAATACTCTCCCGCGGGAGGTGGTGGAGAGGAAAACGGTAACGGAATTCAAACATGCATGGGATAAACATAAAGGAATCCTGCTCAGAAGGAAGGGATCCCCAGAAGCTTAGCCAGTGGTGGGAGGCAGAGCTGGTGGTTGGGAGGTGGGGATAGTGCTGGGCAGACTTATACGGTCTGTGCCATGAAAAAGACAGGTACAAATCAAGGTAAGGTATACACAAAAATGGCACATGTGAGTTTATCTTGTTGGGCAGACTGGATGGACCGTGCAGGTCTTTTTTTCTGCCGTCATCTACTATGTTACTATGTTCTAATTCCGTTATATTTTTGGGGGATATGGTGACCAGAACTAAACACAGTACTCAAGGGATGTTGACAGTTACATTGTGGGAGGGGCATAAGGCAGTAATAGGGAAAAAATCATTGCTTTACAGGCCCATTTATGGAATACACAAGGCAGTGAGGATCAGGCCTTATGAGCTCAGATAGCAATTTTGGAATGCCAGACTAGGCAGCAGGGGATGGGATTCATGGGAGAGGAGGACTTGCAAGCCTTACGAATGAACCTTTGTAGGTTACAGATGGCTGACTTGGCTGTTAACTTACGGTACAGCAACAACAATTTGAATTTGGCAATAAAGCTAGTTGTCTTCTCACCCATAAATTGTAAAAACAGGCAGGGCGATCCCAAATTAGTTCTCTAAGGGGAGGGCTTCCGCACATCTACGGAACACATAAAGGGAGCCTTTGTTGACTATTATAAAAACTCTATATGCCAGATATATCCCCTACAGAGTTAAACATGCAGGAATATTTGGCCCACCTGGATCTTCCTCGAGTGTCCCTTGTAGAGGTTAAGATCATTTTGAGTCCTGTTGCTTTAGAGGAGGTACAGTGGGCTATTAAGCATTTGCCAATTGGGAAGGCCCCGTTTCCAATAAATATTACAAATGTTTTGGAGCACAACTGGCACCATTCCTTCTTTGACTATTGAATCACTTGGAGCAAGGAGGGGTTTGCCAGAGTCATGGTGATTTGCTTCTATTGTGATCTTACCTAAGCCTGGCAAAAATCCACAATTGTTTGCCTCCTATTGGCCTATTTTGCTTTTAAATACTGATTATAAAGTCTTAACAAAAATTTTAGCAGAACGCCTACAATGTATTTTGCCTCTGCTGATACATGTTGACCAATAGGGTTTTGTGTTGGGGAGGCAAATTTATGATGATGTGTGTAGGGCAGTTCATGTTATACAGTGGACTGGCTAGCCTAAAGTCCCCCTGCTGTTGTTATTCCTGGATGCAAAGAAGGCCTTTGACAGGGTGCACTGGCCCTTTTTGTTCACCTTGTTAGACATCTTGGGCTTTTCTGGCTGACATATTACCTGGTTACATTAGATCTGTCACCCCTGAGGCCTGCATTAAAATCACCTATACAGGCTCTTTGTGACTGCATAAGGGAGCGAGACAGGGCTGTACCCTCTCACCATTGCTATTTGCTTTGGTGATTGAGCAATTGGCACAGGCAGTTAGGCAATGTCCCAATATAACTGGGCTTGAGTGGAGTGGGACTCATCACAAATTACAACTTTTTGCTGATGACATGTTGCTGACCCTTATGAATTCAGCTGCTTCTCTGCTGACCTTGGGGGAGGAGCTTGGGCACTATGGAACCTTATCTGGGTTCAAAATAAATTGACCAGATCTGAATTTTTGAATATTTCCTTGGCCGCAGAGGCAGTCCCTCTTTTGCAGTCTCAGTTCCCATACTGCGGGGCTTTTCACGCCACCCGTTATTTAGAAATCAATTTAACGCAGAGGATAGAGGTTCTCTATGCACAGAATCTGCTTGAAGAGCTTTTCGGGGACTTAGGTGGGACTCTGGGAGGGCTTAAAATATTTCATGGATGGGATGAATTAGTGCCATCAAAATTATGATTTTGCTGAAGTTGCTGTACTAGTTTATGGCCTTGCCCCTTCCAATCCCAAACACTTTTATTCTTAGGTTTCGCAGAAAGGTATTTTGCTATATTTGGAAAAAATGCCCTCCTTGGGTCAGGGCTGCGGTCTTATATCATCCCAGGAAAAAAGGTGGAATGGCAGTACCTCATTTTTTTATTATAGTATCAGGCAGTGCAAATCCAAATTTTGGCAGACTGACTCTCATGCTCTCCCAAGGTGTGGGTGCACATGGAACAGTGCTGGGTGGGATCGATACCACTGAGGGTGGTTCCTTGGATTCCAGATCTTTGAGTGTATCAAAAGGGTACCAGTAAACATAGGAGGTCCCCTGAAAACCTGGTATGATGTTAGGAAAAAACTTTTTCCAGAGAGGATGTATTTTTTAGAAACAGCAGTACAATGAGTTTTCTATCTTGCTGGCTGGTCAGCATCTGCACCTGGCTCCATTGGATGACTTCACCCAGATGTGAGAATAATTGGCCTACTGTCCTCGGAGAACACCAGCTACAGGTAAGTATCTTTGCTTTATTCTGACATTAATATCTCTGGTATTTGAATTTCGGTGCTATTAAATGTGTGTATTTTTGGTAATGTTTTATGGTAGTCCTATTTGGCTTCAATTTGCTGTTTTTAATCTTACCTTATTTAGGCCCTTGTTTACTAAGTCACGTTGTAGGCGTGCTAACGTTTTTAGTGCAGGCTAACTCTAGATACACCCATATATTCCTATGGGTGCCTCTAGCATTAGAGCGCGCTAAAAAGCGCGCCTTAGTAAACAGGGCCCTTACTGTATTTGATTATACTTCTTCATTTTACTATTGTTATGCTGTTAAGAAAATTGTAAGTTTTATATTAAACTATACCTGCTGTACACCGCCTTGAGTGAATCTGTTTTTAAAGGTGGTTAATAAATCCCAATAAAAAATATAAGTAAATGTGCACTGGGATTCATGCCTGGGATGACGAGTACTGTATTTCATCAATGAGCAGCTAAGGGTTTACAAAGACTGGGGCAGGTTTGGGAAGATGGGGAGTTTCTTACCTATCAAGAGTTGATAGGGGAGTATTGTCTGCCTCCCCATTAGCGCTTTCATTATTTACAACTTACAGATTATATTTCCTGGATAGCATGCAGGGAATTTAGCCTTGAGGAGACTTTATTAGACTGGGCATTGGGGGGGGGGGGGAGAGGTAGAGGTTCTATTTCCCTCCTTTGGCATTAATTTTGGCTCATTCCCTCATAGATTATTATGTACAGCATTGGGAAAGGATAGAAATTGCTTGTGAATGGAGAAAATGGGAAATACCTTTTCAAGCCTTCAGTGAACAGTGTGTTGATGGAAAATGGACATAAAATGCTATACTGTTGGTACTATACGCCACAGAGACTTCTCAAACTGTTTAAATCTGTGGCATGCTTGGTGATATGTTGCACATTTGGTGGACTTGTCCTGTTATTCAGCCCTATTGGGGTTGTGTTATTGACTTGGTACAGTGGATATTGCAGCTCTCATATCCTTTGAAGGTGGCGCATTGCTTTCTTCACCATAAGCCTGTGGGGATCAAGCCTGCCCAGCATAAGCTGGCTATTATTTTTACAGCAGCCCGTTTGACACTAATTGCAGATTGGAAGCAACCAAGTGTTCCTACAGAGGCTAGGTTGGATTATTTTTACTTGATGTCTGAATAGACAGCCATAAAAAATGAACATCTTGCGCTGTTCCACCAGACCTGGGATTGCTATCAGTTTCTCCTGACTGTGCATTTTATGTCCATTGCTAGGAGCAGCAGCAAAGACCTAGATCACGGAGGACCTTGTGAGGAGACCCCCATGGGACACTTTGGTGGGGGGGGGGGGGGGAGTGAGGGATTTTGGGATGCTTGTTGAGCTGTTGATTCATTTCTTTGCAATGTATTTGCCATTTATTTGCAATAAAGATTTGAAAACAAACAAAAAATATCAGTTGAGACTGGTGCAGCAAGAGCTGGGAGTGGCCATATCAGTATGTTCAGCCTATATCAATTAACTCGGCGGGTTCAAATTAAATGTAAAGCATTTAGAATTTTTATTAATTATTGAAAAAGTGTGGTGTTCAGAATTTGTTCATTTGGATGTACTTTTTTGTAAGAAATTGGAAAATAGTGATCTGGGGCCTTTGTATAGAAGAATCTATTCTTGCCCTAAAAACTCATTCTGTAAAACTTCAGGGACACAAGTACTCAATTCCCACAGCCACAGGTCAACCAACTTGTGCATCTGAGTCCTTTAAGAGCAAGCATTATATCCCTTCACAAACTAGATCATCTGTCCAGAAGAAAAGTACCATCAGACCTCCCGATTAGCCCACAGAATTACAGAGAAACAAGTTCCCAAACATTCACTCTCATTGACCGTAACTCTCTTTTGGTTCCTTGCATTCTAGTGTACTTTGTTTTTAAATGCAGGAATTCTGGCAGGTGGTACCAACAAAGGAAGAATAGCAATGTGGAGGAAAACACCACCATCAACTCATAATGCATGGAAGAATGAAGGGAAAAATAAATGGAAGATTCAGGCACCTACTGAGCTGGAGGGGAACATCACTCAGATAAAGGTGAGAATCAGGACTTACAATTTATATTCCATGTGTTGATGGTATCAAGCACATATCTTCATGTTATATGTATTTAATTCTGTTTGGCAACAAAATTATATATTTTTATAGATAAAAGATTGCATTTTCAGAAGCTAAGATGCCTTTTAGCTAGGTAGAATAGAGTTAATGTACCTAAGTGAGCACAGGTAAGCTGTCAGAAAATATGCGTATACCTTCATTATATGTGTACTCATTGCCCTGTAGAAAAGAGGTGCTCCAAGGGAATATTTGATAGGAATGTTTAGGGAGGCTAAAGTAGGCTGGCTAAAAGTTTACACTCATATGCTTAGTTGGTATGCAATTTTTCTGACCTGGTTATTCCAAATGTTGTTTGTTCATGTTCCATGACTGCGTTCCCTAGGACTCTAGTGCAGCTCTCTTTGATTTCTTCCAAATTGTTCAGCACTTTTCCTCTTTATTTTGACAGTGACTATTTAGTGCAGGGTTTGATGGTCCATTGGAGAGAGTTGCATGGGGAGCCCCTGTGATGGTTGTGGGAGGGGCTTTTCTGCCCTTATATCTGCTGGAGGGGCTGGGTGGATACTGGCCCCCAGTTTTGACTCGGGGGGCCCCTTAAGACTGGCACTGCAATCAACTCTAGAGTTGGAGGATTTTGTACCTTTATGTGGTGTTTGGTGGCCTTTTCTACTAGAGAACTTCTGTATGGCTGGAGATTGACTTGTTTGAGTGGTTGTTTGAGTGTATAGGTTTCTAGGAATATGTGTGGTTGTGTGAATGGAAGTGTATGTAGCAGCTGGAAGGGTTTGTCCTAAGGTGGCGGGGGGGGGGGGGGGGGGCAAGATTCCCCCTGGCCTGGCCTCCAAGGGGGGACCGGTGCCAGGGTTTGTCTCTCTTCTGATCCTGATGGTACCTGGGTGATCGCGTCCCAACAGGAGCTGGAGAGAGAAAACTCTGGTGCCGGGCCTCCCTTAGAGGCTGGGGAGGAGCAGACACAGAGCTTCAGGGTTTCTGGCTTGAAAGGCAGGAGTCCCCAAGCCCCACCAGTAGAAGCCTTCCTACAGTGCCATATTGCCTGCCCTGTGTCTGCTTTTCCCCCTCACGTCAAAAAACAGCCACAGGGTAGGCAATGCGGTGGAGAACAGCGCTGGAGGAAGGCTTCTGCTGGCAGGGCTTGGAGACCTCCTTCAGCCAATGTATGTGGAGTTGCAGGGGAGGGGGCAGGGAGGTGGGGCAAAATATGCCCCCCACCACTTTGGGTTCTTCTGCCCCCACCATAATATTTGTGGTCTGGCTATGTGGCTGTTCATGGGGAGGGCCCTGCTCAGTCTCTCGGTGGCCTTGTACTGAAGCTTCTTCAGCTTTTCTGTTTTGGTACCTTGTCACCCTTGTTCCTGTTCACTATCACCTGGGCTGCAATATGTGTATGGGTCACCTTGGGGGTCTTTTGGGCCTTCAAATCTTTTTGGCACCAGGTGGCCCCTACTAGTGGAAGCTGACCTTTAGCTAGCTTATGAGTGAAGTTGGTGGATGACTGGCTGTTGAAGTTCTAGGGGGAGGTTGTGGAGGGGTTGGAACATGTGTGTTGTCACTGAATGGGGGATGTTCCTGTTTTTTGAGCTGCGGGAGGAAGGGTGGACGGGTGTTGGTATATGATTGGTCTCTTATCAGAGACGTTTGTAATGGCTGAGATTTGGAAAGGGTCTTGTAAGAGGGGAGAGAGGGGTACTTTGTTGTATAGGTTTCTGTTTTACTGCTTCTGGAACACTCTTGGCAACCCATGTTTTTTTTTCTCCTATGCCTTTTGCTCTGTTGGTGGGTCGGTAGCTGGGACGGCCCACCATGGCTTTTTTTTTCCAGAACCTGCTGGCATCTCTTTGTACTCTGGTATTATGTAATGGTGAAGTTAGTGACTTGGAACGGGGGGGGGGGGGGGGGGGGGAGAATAACCTCTCCAGTTAAGTGGTCCAAGATACTACATGCACTGCAGAGACACGGAGTACATATTGTAATGCTTCAGGAAACACACTTGACAGGTTCAGAACATGCAAAACTGAAGAAGTGGTGGGTGGCTGAATATGTGGCGACATCTACATCTAACAAAAGGTGGGGGGGAGGAGTGATTTTCCTATTCCATAAGGTTTTTTTTTAGATCCTGAGGGACGGGTGGTTATTTGTAAAGAGACAGTTGGGAGATGACAACTGATACTATGTAATGCTCCAAATCAGTTCAGGAAGCTCTTTTATCAGTCCTTGGTGGATCACCTTCTCACGTTTGACACTTCACCCTTGGTGGTGGGGGAAGATTTTAATGCAGTTTGTGACCCAGTTGCACACTCCTAGATGGGAACATATTAATGAGACTAGGGACCTGCTTCTTATGTCCCAGATGTTAAATTTGATCGATCTCTGGTGGATTTTGCATCCCTCAGATCAAGACTACACTCACCTCTCCAGAGTGCATTCCTCCCAATCTCGCATAGATTACCTTTTAATATTGGATTTTCTCCTACCGTCGATGAGGAAAGCAAAGATCGGTCCCTGTGAAATATCAGATCACACTTTGGTCTGGATGGAATGGCAGCTTGGATGGGACCCAAGTGGTCCCATTCAGTGGAGGTTTCCTTTATGGCTGATGTAGGATGATCAGTTTCAAGAGTATCTGCTGAGTAAATGGAAGAGTTATAAGCAACTTAATGTGGAGTTTGAAACCCAACCTGTGTTGTTTTGAGAAACAGCAAAAGTTGTTTTGAGAGATGAGATTATAAGCTATGCCAGTAATAGGAGGAAGATTAGGGATAAGGCAATTGCACCATTGGAACTTCAGCTTTGCTAAACACATTGGCAGTATGGAAAGTCAGCTAGGGAGGTAGGCAAACAGCACCTTCATGAACTCCGAGCTGTGTTGAATGAGTCATCCATCAGCAGGCAAAGAAATCCCTAGCTTATTATAAATATTGTCTCTATAGCTATGGCAATAAGGTAGGGCAGCTTCTGGCGCACTTGCAGGCTTATTTTCGAAAGAGAAGGACGTCCATCTTTCGACACAAATCGGAAGATGGGCGTACTCACAGGGTTGCCCAAATCAGCATAATCGAAAGCCAAGTTTGGGCGTCCCCAACTGTTTTCCGTTGCGGGGATGACCAAAGTTCACGGGGGGGTGTTGGAGGCGTAGCAAAGGCGGGACTTGGGCGTGCCTGACACATGGGCATCCTCGACCCATAATGAAAAAAAAAAGGGCATCACTGACGAGCATTTGGACGACTTTTATCTGGTCCTGTTTTTCTTACGACCAAGCCACAAAAAGGTGCCTGAACTGACCAGATGACCATCGGAGAGAATCGGGGATGACCTCCCCTTACTCCCCCAGTTGTCACTAACCCCCTCCCACCCTCAAAAGAACTCTTCAAAAATCTTTTGTGCCAGCCTCAAATGTCATACTCAGGTCCAGCACAGCAGTATGCAGGTCCCTGGAGCAGTTTTAGTGGGTGCAGTGCACTTCAGGCAGGCAGACCCAGGCCCATCCCCCCCTACCTGTTACACTTGTGGTGGTAAATGTGAGCCCTCCAAAACCCACCAGAAACCCACTGTACCCATATCTAGGTGCCCCCCTTCACCTGTAAGGGCTATGGTAGTGGTGTACAGTGGTGGGGAGTGGGTTTTGAGGGGCTCAGCACACAAGGTAAGGGAGCTATGTTTCTGGGAGCAATTTGTGAAGTCCACTGCAGTGACCCATAGGGTGCCTGGTTGGTGTCCTGGAATGTGAGGGGGACCAGTGCACTATGAATGCTGGCTCCTCCCATGACCAAAGGGCTTGTATTTGGTCGTTTCTGAGATGGGCGTCCTTAGTTTCCGTTATCGCCGAAAATCAGAAACGACCAAGTCTAGGGACAACCATCTCTAAGGACGACCTAAATGTCAAGATTTGGGCGTCCCCAACCGTATTATCAAAACGAAAGATGGACACCCATCTTGTTTCGATAATACGGGTTTCCCCGCCCCTCCACTGGGACGTTTTGCGAGGACGTCCTCAGCAAAATTTGGACATCCCCTTCGATTATGCCCCTCTTGGTGTCTAAAAAAGAGGTCCCCCATGGAGTGCCCGTCATGGTACGAAGTGCAGGCCGTAGGATTTTTCATACTGATCGGGAAATTGGTGCTTGTTTTAGGGTTCATTTGAAACAGCTGTATGCAGCTCCGCTGGATGAAGGACTGTGGGAGGAACAGTATTTGGAGAGGTTGGATCACCCTACTTTATCTCTGGAGATGTGGGAGTCCCTGGAGGCCTGCATTCATCCAGATGTGGTGGTTTGGGCCTTGTGGCAATGCTCATTGCTCAAGGCACCAGGGATGGATGATGGATTCCGCACAAATGCCCAGATGATCGAAAACCCCACGCAGTTAACAGCGCTCTAAAAATAATGCAGGAACAGTGTGGGGCTTTACTGCCCCTATCATCAGAGATAACAGCATGCAAATTTGTGTGCTATTATCTCTGATCATAGGGTAAAGTGTGGGAGGATTGTGCCTGAGCAGTCCTGCACTTGCTTGACAGGTCTGAGCTGTCAAAAGCCCAAACCTGTCAAATACAGGGGCTGGTGGTCTGTGGGACCACCAGCCCCCAAACAGCATGGCCCTGGTGGTCTAGTACTCCCACCCCAAGCCAGTGACACGGGGGCCGGAGGTCTGGCGGACCTCCAGTCCCCCCCAACCCCCCCAACACAAATTAAGGGGGAGCTGGAGATCTGGTGGGTCTTCATCCCCCCTAACTCCCACTAGCATCCCCCCCCAAATGAAGCCCTGGTGCCCCAGTGGGCCGCAAGTCAAACCCTCCCCGACCTGTTGTTCAATTGGCCCTCTTCCCCGCACCCCCATACCTTTGTTGGAGGAGGGAGGTGGACTCCTTTCTCTTCCAGCAGTGCCGCCTTGAAAATGGCGGTGTCCAGCCCTGCCCAGCACATCCTGAGATGCGCTGGGTGGGGCTTTACACCATATAAGGGATGCACTAGGCAGGGCTGGGCGCCGCTATTTTTCGAGGAGGTGCTGCTGGAAGAGGAGGGCGTCTACCTCCCTCTTCCAACAAAGGGAAGAGGGCCGCTAGACCACCAGGTCAGGGGGGCTTGATTTGCGGCGCACTGGGCCACCAGGGCTGTACTTGGGGGGTGGGGTGCTAGGGGGGCTGGAATGGGGGGACAGATTTGCATATTGTCAGTTGAGACATTATATTCATAGTCTCGTTGGAGAGGCATTTTGAGTGCAGATGGTGTTGATTTTATTTTATATGAGAAACAGTAACAACATTGAGCAATACATAAGAAAAAGTAACACTGAACATACACATGTGTCAATCAACGCCAAGGTTATACCATCACTCCTTGGTACAAGACAGTAAAGAAACCAGACACTGAACAAGGTGCTCAACCCCACCCCCCTCTTAAAACCCTCCCCCCAGCATCCAACCTTGCCCACTAAAGGCCATCAGTCCGAATATCAAAAAGATGGGGTACCATTTTGATAGCCTTTTTCACCTGTCTCAGAAGAGAAGTTAACTATATCAGGCCTTCATAGGGCGCTTTGTGGGTGGGTGCCAAGGATGGATTTCGAGATGGGAAAGAGATTTGGGCTTTCCCTTGCCTGCTTGGGATTTGCACGTAGCCATTAATAACACTCCTAGGATGGTCATTACTGTCACTTTAGAGGAAACACACTTTTGAATTTTACACTGTGCTTGCCTATTCCAACAGCAGCTTGCTCATGTTGGAGTGCTGCTTTCTGCCCAGTGTCTTAAATGTCTGGCAGCAGAAAACTCCTTTTACCATTATCTTTGGAGCTGCACCAGGGTACAAACCTTTTGGGCCACATTGGTACATTTGTTATTACTTTCTTGCATTTTTCAGTTTCTTTGATTCCCCAGATTTGCCTGTTTTGTAGGATGGCTCCTTGGACTTTTTGGGGAATGTTAAAGTTCTCCCTGTTTTGAAAATTAAGATTAATGGAGAACTCAGATCCATGCTTTGGCCATCTGGTAGGTTAGGGATGCTTCCACTTCCCACAGAAGTGCCCAGAAATTCCTGACCACTTGGGATTCTTATATTCATGTACTTTCCCCCTCAGGTCAGAGCCTGCTGATCAACAGGACTTGAGTGTTCTGGATGGGTGATAGGCAGGATTTTGTGTGGGGGTTGTGTGAAAGGGGTTGAGTTGGGTGGGTGGACAAGGTATATTTGGTGATAAATTTTGTTTGCTTTGGTCGTTGCAGTCCTTATTTTTGCTGTTCGCTATTTCATCTTTGTACTGCACATGTTGGACACGCTATATTTTTGTGTTGTCACCAATAAAAACGTTGAAGCATAAAGATAGTTATAACACAATCCCCTTATTCCCCTCTAACAAGACTATTGAAAAAAAGAAAACAAAAAAGTTTTCATCCCTTGGATAGAAGCAGCAGTAGCTGCTTCTGTTCAGATAAAACACAACAGCCAGTTAGCTCAACATCTTAGATTATTGTGAATTTCTCCAAGTTATAAATGTGTCTCATATTCTGTGAAAAACAATCAACCTTCCATTTCTGTGGGCTGTTAATTTAGACATTAAACAAATAAAGTCTAAGTTACACAGTACTGAGTACTATTTGTTGTTTGCTGGAAAGCAGGTGTGAGGCTATTTGTTTGGACCACACAAATTGCCTCAAACCTGCTTTCAGATAGTCTGCGGTCTCAGGGATTCCCCGGACATACAGGTTGCAGTGTCAGCTGTAATTTTCTAAGTTCTCCAGTTTGTCCATAACATAAATGAGTTTATCTTTTTGGGCAGACTGGATGGACCGTTCATGTCTTTATCTGTCGTCATTTACTGTGCTACTATAGGTCTTCTTGTTTTTGTGATCCGGTAATTGCAAATCTAGCCCGGTCAGAGCCTCATCATGTTTGTCAAGGCGGCCGATGCCCCAAATCATCAATTTCTCCCTTTATGTCTGCCACATGGGTTGATAGTTCTGCGCAATATCCCGATGCCTGCTTTGATTTCATGTAGAAGTATGAGAAATTCTAGAAATGAATTTGTATGTATCTTGACCTCTTGCTGATTTGCTATCGGGGAGGATAAATGTTGTAGGGATTCTGGCATTACTAATGCAGGCAATGCACTGCAAGGTTCTTCTGCAGGTGCCTTCTTTTCTTCCATGCAGGATTCAGAGGCCCCAGGTAGGTATGTGAATGTTGCCAAATCCAGAATGTGCTGCCCGGGCTGAGACATATCAGCAAATTCAGCTGGCAATCAGAGTTAAACTTCATTGATTTGACTCTCAAAGCTCTCACAATGGCGGGGATGAGCTTGGTATTACTGGCACTGTGTGCCGAGCTTAGAGCTCAATTAGCCATCTAGGTCCGTGACGTCACTTCTTCTCTTTGGGGCATCATGTGGTATATCAAGTCCTTTGAAATAAATAAGTTTATTTTTAGTTGAATTGACAATCCATTATTCTGATACAATATATTTGGGTACTTTGTGTTTGAAATAGGCTTTCTTTGCGTGGACTTAAAAGTACATGTATGCTTTTAATTTACAGTGGGGGAAATAAGTATTTGATCCCTTGCTGATTTTGTAAGTTTGCCCACTGACAAAGACATGAGCAGCCCATAATTGAAGGGTAGGTTATTGGTAACAGTGAGAGATAGCACATCACAAATTAAATCCGGAAAATCACATTGTGGAAAGTATATGAATTTATTTGCATTCTGCAGAGGGAAATAAGTATTTGATCCCCCACCAACCAGTAAGAGATCTGGCCCCTACAGACCAGGTAGATGCTCCAAATCAACTCGTTACCTGCATGACAGACAGCTGTCGGCAATGGTCACCTGTATGAAAGACACCTGTCCACAGACTCAGTGAATCAGTCAGACTCTAACCTCTACAAAATGGCCAAGAGCAAGGAGCTGTCTAAGGATGTCAGGGACAAGATCATACACCTGCACAAGGCTGGAATGGGCTACAAAACCATCAGTAAGACGCTGGGCGAGAAGGAGACAACTGTTGGTGCCATAGTAAGAAATGGAAGAAGTACAAAATGACTGTCAATCGACAAAGATCTGGGGCTCCACGCAAAATCTCACCTCGTGGGGTATCCTTGATCATGAGGAAGGTTAGAAATCAGCCTACAACTACAAGGGGGGGAACTTGTCAATGATCTCAAGGCAGCTGGGACCACTGTCACCACGAAAACCATTGGTAACACATTACGACATAACGGATTGCAATCCTGCAGTGCCCGCAAGGTCCCCCTGCTCCGGAAGGCACATGTGACGGCCCGTCTGAAGTTTGCCAGTGAACACCTGGATGATGCCGAGAGTGATTGGGAGAAGGTGCTGTGGTCAGATGAGACAAAAATTGAGCTCTTTGGCATGAACTCAACTCGCCGTGTTTGGAGGAAGAGAAATGCTGCCTATGACCCAAAGAACACCGTCCCCTCTGTCAAGCATGGAGGTGGAAATGTTATGTTTTGGGGGTGTTTCTCTGCTAAGGGCACAGGACTACTTCACCGCATCAATGGGAGAATGGATGGGGCCATGTACCGTACAATTCTGAGTGACAACCTCCTTCCCTCCGCCAGGGCCTTAAAAATGGGTCGTGGCTGGGTCTTCCAGCACGACAATGACCCAAAACATACAGCCAAGGCAACAAAGGAGTGGCTCAGGAAGAAGCACATTAGGGTCATGGAGTGGCCTAGCCAGTCACCAGACCTTAATCCCATTGAAAACTTATGGAGGGAGCTGAAGCTGCGAGTTGCCAAGCGACAGCCCAGAACTCTTAATGATTTAGAGATGATCTGCAAAGAGGAGTGGACCAAAATTCCTCCTGACATGTGTGCAAACCTCATCATCAACTACAGAAGACGTCTGACCGCTGTGCTTGCCAACAAGGGTTTTGCCACCAAGTATTAGGTCTTGTTTGCCAGAGGGATTAAATACTTATTTCCCTCTGCAGAATGCAAATAAATTCATATACTTTCCACAATGTGATTTTCCGGATTTAATTTGTGATGTGCTATCTCTCACTGTTACCAATAACCTACCCTTCAATTATGGGCTGCTCATGTCTTTGTCAGTGGGCAAACTTACAAAATCAGCAAGGGATCAAATACTTATTTCCCCCACTGTAAATACATAGAGAATTTATCTTAAAGTAACTTCTCAGTAGATACAGCTTAGGAAAATCTAAATATATATATTTTCCTGAATTCATGTTTTGAGGAAAAAAAATGTTCCAGTACTCAAATACAGGGTCCTCCTTAAAGGGTGGGGTAATACCCAGTGCCCTGCGCCCACATAGTAGCCTCTTGTGATCAGCAACTGAACCTATGAAAAACATTATGAATATTACACCAGTCCCAAAATTGACACATGCTAATATCTAAAAACAAAAAGCAAAACGTTTTTCCTATCTTTATTATCCAGGTATTTAACTCTTTTGTCAACAGTCCCAGCTCTATACATAGGCAACTAGGGCACCACATTTTTACAGCACCAAAGAATACCTGGGCTAAACTGGAGCCTGTTTCTGTTTGCTTTGGGACAGTGCTCTATGGGGAAGAAACCTTATTTGCATGCCACTCTCCATTCCTGCCTATGGGCCTCCAGCATCTTAAATATGGCCCTGTTTATTGAGTTGGTCCTTCTCTTTGTCTTCTCCCAAGTTCTTTTGTCAGGGTCTTCTTTTGCCTTCCTTATTCCCTTTTGTTCTACCTAGCCTATTTACTCCTTTTTCAGCACCCCCCCAAACCCATTCCCAGCTTCTAACCACTTGTAGAGACCCATCTCTTTCATCCTACAACAGCACCTTCATCCTTTTTTACTGCTTATCACTCTCTCCATAGTCCTCTAGATCATCTATGCTACCTCTCAGCCCCTCCTTACACTTTGGCCCTCTTCTCTTACCATCTTATACCCTAATTCATACACCCAGCCCATCTAATGCAGCACTTCTCAACCCTCTCCTGGAGACACACCTAGCCAGATAGATTTTCAAGATTACCACAGTAAATATTCATGAGAGAGATTTGCATGCAACATATATCCATAATATGCAGATTTATTTCATGCATATTTATTGGGTTAATTCTGAAAACCCATCTGGCTAGGTATGGAAATCACTGATCAAATTTGCACTCACTTGTACTCACCCATTTGATAAATCCCTACTTTTTACCCAAACCTCTATTCAGGCTCTGCACTCTCACTTTCCATCTTCTCCAAGTCCCCAATATGCACCTCCTTCCCACTGAATGTCTGTTCCCATTCATCCCCAAATTATCATTCCTCCCAGTCTCCAAGTCTCTGCTCCCCCCCCCCCCAAATTCCCCATCTCTAATCTTTGAGTCCCTTTCTTATTCAGCTTCCCCTCCTCTACCTTCAACCAATCTGAGTCCATATTTTCCCTAACATTTGCAAGCCATGCTGAGTCTCTTTTTCTCTTTCCCTTTGTCTCAATTTCTCACCTTGCTGCTGCTTGCTCTGGCTTCCATCTCTAATACGTCTCATTGCTGTTCCTGCTGCTGTTTCTTCCCTCTTTGCTTTTTTCTGGGGCCAGCACGTTGGCAACATCAACTGTTTGTGCTGCATGGGGCTCCATTTATAAAGAGTGTACTGAGTTTCAAACATTGGCTGTTTGAATTGCACAAGACCATTCGGTTTCAGTAGCTCAAACAATGGAAGTTCAAATAGTGGATGCTTCCACTGCATCAGCCCTAGAAGGACGCAGAGAGAGAGAGAGAGAGAGAGAAATGACAGCAAGTACAAAATGCAGGCATATTTAGAGAAGAAGCTCCAGGCTAGAATGGCAGTTCATATTTGAGGGAAAATACTTGCCATCCCAAAGTAATGCTACTTTTTAGGGACCCTAGGGCAATTTTAGCAGGCAGTGGAAAAGGTAACTGTACTCAGTTTTGTCATGTACTACCTGAAAAAAAATACCCTGTCTTGTAGTAAGATTATAAATAACTTATGAGGCTTGGTGCAGCATTATCCCTATTATTTTCTCTTTTCTCTGTTTGCAGTGGGGTTCCGGGAAGAACCTGCTGGCCGTAAACAATAAGCATTCTGTCCTGATCCTCAGTGAACAGATGATGTCATCTCACTTCCACCAGCAAGTGGCAGCAACACAAGTAGCACCAAATCAATTAAACCTAACTTTCTTCAGCACTGGAGCCCAACACAATCTCCGCACTGACATGTATATCAAAGGGGTGTTTGTCATAAAGGTAGGTGTTATAGCATTCTCTGCCTCTAAATCGCATCCTTTTTTTTTTTTCTTCTAGCATACTGTTTCCATTGAGTCCCCACCAAAAAGTGTAGTATATAAAACACAGTCAAATTAACTGTTCACAAAGTTATCAGACTGTAAAAGTTGTAAAGGCTTTCTAACTAAAATTAGCCAAAGGTTTTAGTGTAGCTTTCTAAAAAAAAAAAAATATATGTTTGACATTGTCACTTAGTGTATACTGTATTAAAGGTTTGTGCTCATGGAGCTGTAATACACCCTAGGCTGAGATGGGCTTCATGGTTTTACTAGAGGTAGGTCTTGTCACATGAATCTGATTAATTGATTTGACTGTCAGGCTTATTTTCGAAAGAGAAGGGTGCCCATCTTTTGACACAAATCGGGAGATGGGCGTCCTTCTCTCAGGAACGCCCAAATTGGCATAATCGAAAGCCAATTTTGGGCGTCCCTAACTGCTTCCTGTCGTGGGGACAGCCAAAGTTCCCGGGGGCATGTCAAAGGCGTAGCAAAGGCGGGACTGGGGCATGCCAGATGGGCGTCCTCGAGCGATAATGGGAAAAAGGGCGTCCCTGACAAGCATTTGGCCGACTTAGTCCATTTTTTCTTACGACCAAGCCTCAAAAAGGTGCCCGAACTGACCAGATGACCACCGGAGGGAATCGAGGATGACCTCACCTAACTCCCCCAGTGGTCACTAACCCCCTCCCACCCTGAAAAACACAACTTTAAAAACTTTTTTTGCCAACCTCAAATAATATACTCGGGCCCATCGCAGCAGTATGTAGGTCCCTGGGGGGGGGGGGGGGGGGGGGAGAGGTGTGTTGTGTCAGTGGAGGCATAGCGAAGGCGTGGACGTCCTTCTTTCAAACATTTTGGACGTCCTGAACTGCCACCCCTCCCACAGGGACGGGCAAATTTCAAGGGAGTAGAGTGGAGGAGTGGCCTAGTGGTTAGAGCACTGGTCTTGCAATCCAGAGGTGGCCGGTTCAAATCCCACTGCTGCTACTTGTGATCCAAATTCCAAATAAATAAATAAAGGGGGTGTTGGAGGCATAGCAAATGCATGGACGACCTTCTCATAGAAACATCCACATTTTGGACGTTCTCAACTGCCCGTCGCAGGGACGGAGGCATAGCGAAGGCGCCTAACACTTGGACGTCTTTCACCCATACTAAAAAAAAAAAAGACGTCCCTGACAAGCACTTAGACGTTTTCACCTGGACTTGTGTTTTTTTTAAGGTTGTAGACGGCTATTATACGCGCAGCTTGTCTGCGTGTATGAAGCTGTCTTTGGCATGCGCAGAGCAGCCACGCATAACGCTTGGCTGCTATGCACTGGCTTCCCCTCCTTAGGATGGAAATTGTGTGCAAATGAGCTAACAGCGAGCAGCTCATTTGCATGCGATTTCCTTCATGCATGCCCGTTCCTTTCCGAATCGCTAAGGGATCAGTAAGGGAAGGGCTTTTTCCGTTCAGTTAGTGCATCAGTTAATCCACTGCAGTGCCCCCTAGGGTGCCCGGTTGGTGTCCTGGCATGTCAGGGGAACCAGTGCACTACGAATGCTGGCTTCTCCCACGACCAAATGAGTTGGATTTGGTCGTTTTTGAGATGGGCGTCCTCGGTTTCCATTATCGCTGTAAACCGGGGACGACCATCTCTAAGGTCGACCATCTCAACATTTAGGTTGACCATCTCTAAGGTCGACCTAAATGTTGAGATTTGGGCGTCCCCGACCGTATTATCGAAACGAAAGATGGACGCCCATCTTGTTTCGATAATACGGGTTTCCTCACCCCTTCGCGGGGATGTCCTGCGAGGACGTCCTCAGGAAACTTAGGTGCCCCGTTCGATTATGCCCCTCTGTGTGAACAGACAGTGGGATCAAGGGGGAGTGCTAGATGTGGTGTACTTAGATTTTAAGCTAAGAAAAGGAACAGAAGGAGTCAATCACCACAAGCCAAGATGTCATATAAAATGGCTTAATTTATTAAAAATAAATCTTTAGTGAACAACATCCAGTGAGACTGATAAATATCCAATAAAGTACATAAAAAGTAGCATACAATGAGTACTCCTAAATAGACCCATGGAAGAATTTGACACAGTACTGCATATGCAGATTATTAATGAACTGTGTACACTCCATGTAGACCCTAAAGTGACTGACTGGGTTAGAAACTGGTTATAAATGGAGTTCACTGTGAGGAAAGGTATGTTACCAGTGGAACGCCAAAAGGATCGGTTCTTGTCCATTTCTTTTTAACATGTTTATGAGTGATATTGTGTCTAATGTTTGTTCCTTGTTATCAGCAGCAGATGAATCCATTACGAATGGGTTGTGTCCACCTACCAGCTGGGGGAGATAGAGAACACTGAAAACCATAGTGCCTCTAGGACAGCTAGCTCCATCTGCCTCTCAGTATTTCTCTGTCTCCCAGCAGGGTTGGACGCAGCTTGTTCAGCTCCTTCAAGATTCTGCCTGGGGTGGCTCATGTGCTTTTGCCAGTTGTAGCAGGGGTGTTGTGGCTAAGTGAAGCCCACTTTAAAGGCACATAGGTTCGCCCTTCCCCCGCCTTACCCTTCCCCCTGTGTGGATGCAGGCATATAGGTTCGCGCTTTCCGTGCCTTTCCCACCCTCTTCTGCCTCTGGAGTACCTCTGTAGCTGTTTGCCTCTGACTTTCCTCACAGCGTTTAAAAAAAAACCCGCGCTTTTCAGCACTGCTGTTTCTGAGGCTTTTCCTGACTGTGCAGTGTGACCGGAGCTCGTGGACTCGGTCCTTTGAGGTAAGAGCGGTACTGAGCTCCTCCGGGGAGGGCCCACGGATGGTGTTTCGATCGGGGTGATTTTGGCGCGAAGCTGCCATTTTGAATTTTATTCTGCCGTTTTTCGGCGATGGCTGCTGAGGGAGTTAAGCACTGTTCCCGTTGTGGCAAGCGCAGTTCAGCAGCGGGGCTCTGTAAATTGTGCTGTTTAGACGGTAGAGCCAGTACGAGCATGGCGAGCGATGATTCTTCCCACTCGATGAAGCTAGCAGCGGGCGCCATCTTGGAAGTGCCGTATGGCTCGACCCCCGCAGTTGCGGAGAAGTCTGAGAGCAGAGGGGCGCCTCAGGCCGAGGCTACCAGAGGAACTCCGTTCCCCGTGGCTCCTAATTCGGAGACGGGAGGTCAGGGTGAGTTTTTCTCCTCCGAGTTTGTGCTTATTTTACATAAAGCCTTCATGCTGAAAAGAGCTCTGCTGCAGGGGTCTGACACTGCGTTGCTACCTGGTCCCCCTCCGACTGATTATGGCCCGGGGCTGATGTCAGACGTGGATGCCCGTGAGCGTTGGATGCATGCTAAGCATAGTCGGGTAAATTCCCCGTTGGAGAGTGGCGCACCCCCGTTTTCCCCCCCCGTGTTCGGGCTGTGGGGACTCTGAGGGATCTGACAGGCCTTCGTGGTCTGAGGAGCCAGAGGAAGGTGCCGGTTTGGCACTAGATCTGGATGATCCCACTGCAGTTCGGATTTTCCACCGCGATGAGCTGCCAGCACTTATCTCTGATGCCTTACAGGCCTTCTCTATTGATGATCCTGTTAAAGGCGAGGCCTCCTCTGGTAATCTGAGGATGGCGAGTACTGAGAAGCCTGCTCGAGCCTTTCCTTTGCATGATTCCATCCAAGAGCTTATTTCTGCTCAATGGGCTGACCCCGAGGGGCCCTTGAAAGTGCCAGGGCGATGGGCCATCTTTACCCTCTAAGTGAGGAGCACTTGGCCCGTTTTGGGATACCTAAAGTGGATGCCTTAGTCAAGGCAGTGACAAGAAAGACCACCCTCCCCTTCAGGGAGGAGTCGCCCTGAAGGACATTCAGGACCGACGATTGGAATCAGCGTTAAAACGGTCCTTTGAGATTTTGGGCCTAGCCTTAAGGGTGTTTGCAGTTCTTATGCTGCTTGAGCCTGCTTCTCTTGGTTACAACAGGCAGTGGAACAGCCCGTGGATGGTGCGGAGTCCCTCGCTGAGGTTGCACCGTGCATGGAGTCGGCCTTGTCATTTTTAGCTGACGCCCTCTATGATCTGTTCAGAGCTTCGACTAAACAGATGTCTGTGGCGGTGTCCGCCCGCCGCCTTTTATGGCTACGGCATTGGGCGGTTGACATGGCCTCTAGTCAAAGGCTGGTGTCCTTTCGGGGCCTTCTGTTATTTGGAGAGGAGTTGGAGAAGATTGTTAAAGACCTGGGGGATGCTCAACCCCAGCGGTTACCTGTGGATAGGCCGTGGCCTTCTTCCAAGGGTCACTTGGTTCCCTCCTCCTCCAGACCTCACTTCCATGAAGCTTGAAGGTATCGCCTGGGGCGCTCTGCTGGGTTTACTCAATGTGCCCGCTTTCAGCAGAGGAACTCCTTTCGCTCGGACATACGCTCCGCAGCGGCAGGCTCAAGGCCAGGAGTTCACAATGATGGGATACCAGTCCACTCCTCCTTTACAGCTGTATGAGGACACCTTTCCCTCTTTCTCGAGGAGTGGACCAAGATTACCTCAGATCAGTGGGTCCTGGACCTGATCAGAGAAGGTTACCGATGGGATTTCGGTGCCCCGGTGAGAGACATGTTTGTGGAGTCCCGATGCAGCACTGCCGTCAAACGGGTGGCGGTAGAAGAGACCTTACAAGTCTTGTTGCACCTTGGAGCGGTGATTCCTGTGTCTCCCGCCGAACACGGCTGCGGTCGTTACTCCATTTATTCTGTGGTGCCGCGAAAAGGTGGGTCTTTTGGCCCATTCTTGACTTCAAGAAAGTCAACGAGTAACTAAGAGTGCAGCATTTTCACATGGAAACCCTGCGCGCTGTCATTGCGGCGGTACAGCCAGGAGAGTTCCTTACGTCTCTGGACCTAAAAGAAGCTTACTTGCACATTTCTATATGGCTCCCGCACCAATGGTATCTCGGTTTTGTGGTGTTGGGAAAACATTTCCATTTTCGGGCCTTGCCTTTTGGCCTCGCCACAGCTCCCAGAGCCTTTTCCAAGGTAATGGTGGTAATAGCTGCCTTTCTCAGGCGAGAGGGTATCCGGGTTCACCCGTACCTCAACGACTGACTCATCAGAGCGGACTCTGCAGAAGAGAGTCGTCATATAACAGCCAGAGTGGTCTCATTACTGCAATCTCTGGGCTGAGTCGTCAATATTCCCGACCTAAGGCGGGGCAAGCTTCAGAATCAGGTCCATCTGCTCCTGAGGATGCCTCGCCCACGAGCTTGGGACTTTGTCCAGCTGTTGGGGTCAATGATGGCCACCTTGGAAGTAGTGCCATGGGCGAATGCACACATGAGACCTCTGCAGATTGCCCTGCTTCAACGATGGTCTCCTTTGTCCCAGGATTATCAACGCAGACTCACGTGGCTCCCTGTGGCCCGACTCAGCATGGAGTGGTGGCTCTCAGACAGCATGCTGCGGCGAGGAATGCCGCTAGCGCTTCCCGATTGGTGCCTGGTGGTAACGGATGCCAGCCTGAAGGGCTGGGGAGCACATTGCCAGGGAAGCTATGCCCAGGGTCTGTGGACACCCAAGGAAACGGGGTGGTCCATCAATCGCTTGGAACTGAGAGCGATATGCCAGGCTCTTCTGGCCTTTCACTCTGGAGGGACTGGCTGTCAGAGTTCTGTCGGACAACCCAACAGCAGTGGCCTACATAAATCGACAAGGTGGCACTCAGTGCCAAGCACTGGCCACAGAGGCTGCTCAGATATGCCACTGGGCTGAGCTACACCTGCAGCTTCTGTCGGCAGCTCACATAGCAGGTCAGAGCAACATGCAAGCCGATTTTCTAAGTAGGTATCAAATCGACCCAACGAAGTGGGAACTGGCAGACAAAGTGTTCCTTTAGATTTGTGCCAAATGGGGGACTCCCGGAATGGATCTAATGGCGTCAAGTGCAAACGCCAAAGTCCCATCCTTTTTCAGCAGAAGGAGAGATCCTCGCTCAGCGGGGTTGGATGCTTTGGCTCAACCCTGGCCCTCGGAGCTCCTATATGTGTTCCCTCCTTGGCCCTTGATAGGGCGAGTCCTACTGCGGATTCGACAGTACCGAGGTCTGGTGATTCTCATCGCTCCAGATTGGCCAAGGCGTCCGTGGTATGTGGATCTCCGCCGGATGTTGGTGGACTCTCCGGTGCATTTGCCCGCAGTGCCGAACCTGTTGGTTCAGGGTCCGGTGTCTATGGAGCATCCCTGACGATTTGGTCTCACGACCTGGCTATTGAGAGGGTGCAATTGAGAGACAAGGGCTACTCTAACAAGGTCATCTCCACTCTCTTGCAGGCCCGCAAGCGGTCCACCTCCGCAGCTTATGCTCGGATCTGGCATAAATTTGAGGCGTGGGGTGTTTCAAAGGCTATTACACCCACGCAGGCTACAATCTCGACAGTGCTGGACTTTTTGCAGGTGGGCTTACAAAAAGGCCTGGCTTACAATTCCCTGCGGGAGCAAGTGGCAGCATTATCATGCTATCGAGGGAAAGTCGCTGGCTTGTCCCTTGCTGCTCATCCGGACATTGCCCGGTTTCTCAGAGGGGTGCTTAGGCTCCGTCCTCCCGTCCGGTTGCCCTGTCCGCCCTGGAACCTGGGGCTGGTGTTGAAGGCTCTTCAGTGTTCGCCCTTCGAGTTGCTTAAGCGAGCTTCGGAGAAGGATGTGACTCTCAAGACAGTCTTTTTGGTGACCATTACATCGGCTAGACGCGTGTCTGAGCTGCAGGCGTTGTCATGTCGGGACCCTTTTCTGCAATTCTCGGAGTCCGGAGAAACGGTACGTACAGTGTCGTCCTTCCTGCCTAAAGTGGTTTCAGGGTTTCACCTGAACCAGCCCATTTTTTCCCTTCCTTTTCTAGGGAAGAGCTCCCGGACTCCTTTGGGCAGTTACAACTCCTCACAGATCAACCCAGTGTTGTATATTTTTTTCCTTTTTTTTGAATTTATTTAACTTTAAGTCTTCATTTTTCATTGAACAATTTGAATAAATATTCAACTCTTCAATTTAGAGTAACAAAATACTTAGCTTTTTTGCAGCAAATTTTGTAAAAACCAAACCTCCGGAGCTTTGGTTTTTACAAAATTTGCTGCGAAAAAGCTAAGTATTTTGTTACTCTAAATTGAAGAGTTGAATATTTATTCAAATTGTTCAATGAAAAATGAAGACTTAAAGTTAAATTCAAAAAAAAGGAAAAAAATATACAACACTGGGTTGATCTGTGAGGAGTTATACGGCGCCCTAAATATGAGGGACGCTGTACCCGTAAGGGATTGCTGTTGAAGATTCTGATGATCCCCATAAAAGTACTAGTCTTCTTTATATATATTTGAAAGTGAAGTTGACATATGCATAGAATATATAAAGAGTGGATGTTTGGGATATAACTGTGTTATATATATGACCATCCCCACATCGATAAAATTAAGGTCTTTTAAATTGGACCTTTTTATTCACTGTCATTGGATGCCTATATCTTTTAGGTATAAGTATAAATTGTTACCTTTGACTCAACAGGTTCTTTCTGATAAAACACCACCTTCTTTGGCATGATGTTTGGTGCCTTATGTCCCAGGCAGAGCGCTTCACTCTATGCTATGGGGAACCAGCTTGTGGCTCCTGCTTTGATGAGGGCTTGTACAACAGTTGTTAGAGTTGGGGCTTTTTCTTGTGTGGTACCTGTTTTATGGAACTCTATCCCTGAGGTGTTACAATTGGAGAGTTCTCTGACTTGTTTTAGGAAATTATTGAAAGCTCATTTTTTTTGTTTGTTACTGCCTTTGGACCGTTGCCTAATGGGGTTGGCTGAGTAGTTCCTGGGTGGCTAAGGGATTGTATGGCTGCTTGCTCTTGGTTGTGTGTGCTTTCCTGTTTTTAATGGCGATCTTTCTTTTCTTTTCTGTTTTGTTTTTGATTTTATATTATACACCGCTTTATTCTTAATTAAGGTTAAGCGGTATAGCAAATGTAATGCATTTTAATTGTAATTTCGTTCTTTGTGTGTCCTAGGAAGCTGTTGCAGTCTGGAATGGGAAACAAGTGACAGTGTATGAGCCATCAGGAGCCACTCTACGAAATGCAGGTAAAATTCCTCCAGAATGCTGAGATCATCAAGGGAAGTATGCAACAAATCATGGAAAGTAATGGATTTGTAACAAAGCATTATATAAATAATACAGGATTTTGATGTTTCAGTGGTACAGTGCCTGAGGCAAAGAATGAGCTGCCATCCCGGCCCCTCCCCACCACTCCTCCCCTCCCCAAACATGATCTGACATCCCCCACTTCCTTCCCCAGCCCCCTTCCCCAAATGTACCTTTTCTTTTCTTGTTTTTTTAAAGACAGTGGCAGCAATTCCTATAGGCTGCCCTGCTGCCAGTCCTGGCCCCTTCTCTTTACTGTGGGTGGCCCGCCTCTCTGACGTAATTTCCTATTTCCTCGGAGATGGGCCGCAGTAGAGAAAAAGGGCAGCCTATGGGAATCGCTGCCGCTGCCTTTTAAAAAAGAAACCAAGAAAAGAAAAGGTAAATTTGGGGAAGGGGGTTGGAGAAAGAAGGGCGGGGTGGGGGCAATGCCGTCTTAGAAGAGTACCACCTGAGCCCCTGCCTCAGTTGGCCTAATGGTAGGGCTGCCAATAGTGGTACAAGTTAATTGAGCAAGAGGAGGCATGAAGAAAGACAACAGAATTCTAAGGAAAGAGAGAAAATAACATTAAGACTTGGAATATATGTGTCAGAAGATTAAGGTCTCTTCTACAGAATTGGAAGGTGTGCAGTAATTGAGTGGAAGGCCATATATATGAATAGTGCCAAAGCTAAGCTGAATTTGTTTACAGTTTGTTACAGTATGACAAAAAAAGCACCATAGGATGATTTATCTGAAGATATTTGATCTTTTTATATGGCTGAAGTCAAAATGCCTCGGCTCTCTGGAAATCCACTGAGTTAGTTTAGTGCACATTTTGGAGTACTGTTGTACAGCCCATTATAACATATTTTTATTTATTTAGTTAGTTTCTTGCTATATCACCTTTCATAGGAATTCACCAAAGTGGTATACAAACAAGTAAAATAAACCTCTAAATAAGTACATCAGGCAGTTTATAAAGATACTAGTGAAAAGGCCGGTTTCTGATAGAAATGAAATGGACGCTAGCAAGGTTTTCCTCGCAGTTGCAGCTTGGCCTCCTGCCTCCCTCCCTGTCATGTGAATTCTAGGCCCCCCTCCCTGTACTTGGAGTTCCATGCTCCCCTCTCCTCGGAGTTCCAGCTCTCCCTCCCTTGGTCTCTGTCGTCTGAGTTGTAGGCCTCTGTCTGTGTCCTCAGAGTTCAAGGCCCACCCCCTGGTCACTGCCTCCCTCGCTCTCCTCCTTTACACGCCCGTGCTTCCCTCCCTCCCTCCCTCCCCCCCTCTCTCTCTCTCTCTCTCTCTCTCTGTTACAGGCCGACCTGTGTTGGCCGCTCCTTCCCCCGTCCCCTCTTTGCCCTTATCCCCCCCGGGAGTTCCCTACACCCCTGTCTTTGGAGTTCCACACCCCTGTGTGTCCGTCCCTCTCTCTCGGAGTTCCAGGCCCCTTCCCCTCCGAGTTCCATGCCCCCTCCCTCCCTGTCCTCCGTGTTCCATGCCCCCTCCCTCCCTGTCCTCCGTGTTCCAGACCCACCTCCCCTTTGAGTTACAGGACCCCACCTCCCCTTTGAGTTGCAGGACCCCACCTTTCCTTTGAGTTGCAGGACCCCACCTTCCCTTCGAGTTCCAGGACCCCCCTTCCGATCCAGTTCCAGGACCCGCCTCCCTCCCTCTCCTCCCGTGCCCTCCGAGTTCCATGCACCCCCTGTCCGAGTTCTACACCCTCGCGCCTCCCTCCCTCTCTGTGTCCTCCGAGTGGAAGCAGGACGTGTGCAGCTGCCCCTCCCCTTCGTAAGTCCCGCCCTTCCACAAACAGGAAATGAGGGCGAGACCAGAGGTAGACCTAAAGGAGAAGTGAAGGCATTGTGAAGCGCTGTGCCGTGCCTGCTCGACTTCACTGTTGCTGGTGGACCAGGAGGTAAGACGTTTTAAATAACAGCCGGCACTTAGGAAGGGGAGGGGCAGCCGCTCACGTCCTGCTTCCATTCGGAGGGCACAGAGAGAGAGGGAGGGAGGCGCGGGGAGGGGCGGTGGAACTCAGAGGAGAGGAGGGGCGTGGAACTCAGACGGGAGTGGAGGGAGGGGGCATGGAACTAGGAGGGGAGGGGGCTGGAACCGGGGGGGGGGGCGATTGTGCACTGACCTCTGCCGGCTGGTGCTGGCTTCCCTTCCCAGGTCATCGTTGCGCTCCAAGGGAACAGAGAGAGAGAGAGAGAGACCTCCGGTGGCTGGTGCTGGCTTCCCTTCCCTCTCACTTCAAATTGGTCTGCCGTGTGACGTCATCCCCAGGGCGGACCAATGGGAAGTGTGTTACGAATCCAGGCATCCAGATGGATATGCAAATTATTATATAGGATAAATCTTTAAAAAAAAATTGGTTTATTGAAACAAGTAATACTCAGTATATAATACAGAAGTAATATATAGTATATAATCCAATAGGGGTAAAGGGCATGGATTTGATATATCACCTTTTTATGAGACAACCAAAGCGGTTTACATTTATTATATGTAGGTATATTCTCTATCCCTAGTGGACTCACAGTTTAAGTTTTTTACCTGGGGCAATAGAGGATTAAGTGACTTGCCCAGGATCACAAGGAGCCACAGTGGGGAAAATGAACCCAGTTCCTTATGTTCTCAGCCCACTGCACTATGAGGAAAAGCTAAAGCAGCTAGGGCTCTTCAGCTTGGAGAAAAGGCGGCTGAGGGGAGATATGATACTAGAGGTCTATAAAATAATGAGCGGAGTTGAACGGGTAGATGAGAAGCGTCTGTTCATGCTTTCCAAAAATACTAGGACTAGGGGGCATGCGATGAAGCTACAATGTAGTAAATTTAAAACGAATCTGAGAAAATGTTTCTTCACTCAACGTGTAATTAAACTCAGGAATTCATTGCCAGAGAATGTGGTAAAGGTGGTTAGCTTAGCGGAGTTTAAAAAAGGTTTGGACGATATGATTGAATTTTGTTTGTATAAGGTTATGAAAAATGCATAAATAAAAAGTTAAAAAAAAAAAGGTTTGGACGGCTTCCTAAAGGAAAGGTCCATAGACCATTATTAAATGGACTAGGGGAAAATCCACTATTTCTGGGATAAGCAGTATAAAATGTTTTATACGTTTTTGAGATCTTGCCAGGTATTTGTGACGTGGATTGGCCACTGTTGGAAACAGGATGCTGGGCTCGATGGACCTTTGGTCTTTCCCAGTATGGCAATACTTATGTAATTATGTAACCATTAGGCTATTCCTCCTCCAAATCACGGGCGTATCTGCGTGGGGCCACAGGGGCCTGGGCCCCTGCAGATTTCACCCTGGACCCCCCTACCGCCGTCAACCCTACCCCGCTGCCATTGCTTACCTTACTGGCGGGGGACCCCAACCCCCGGCCAGCTGAGGTCCGCTTCCACCTGCCAGTGCCGCTGCCTTTAAAAATGTCTTCAGCTGGTGGGGGATCCCAACCCCCGCCAGCCGACCCGAGGTCTGTAAAGTTCTTTGTTCTCTGTGGCCGGCCCGTGCTGTATAGCTGTTGAATCCAGTTCGGAGTCTGACGTCGCAGCACGTTGTACGCGCTTGTTTTCAGCCCTCTGTTTTTTCATAACATGTGGCATCAGGCAGAAGTCCGTTCACCTTCCTTTTTCCAGAAAAATCAGTAGACGCAAAGCTGTTTTAAGATAAACTTTCACAAGAAACCATAGGCACTCCAAAAAAGGCTCAACCCCAGAAATTACATTTTAAGCTTTAAAAGAAAACCAATGGTTTTACAATCAATTCCCCTCTCCTCTACCCTCTCAGCTTTCAACACAGAGATCAACAAACAGTGTTTTCAACTGGTCTGGTCTTCTTTCTAACCCCCTGAACCACTCCCCCTCCTTTTTCTGTAGACAGCTGGCCCTGCATAAGCAATTGCACTGACATGGAATTCCCCCCCCCCCCCGCACTCCCCCCTCCTCTTCTCATTTCACACCCCCCTCCCCTATCCACTGCACTCCCCCTTCGGTGAACTTAGCCCTGATTATTAGGAGGAAATGGAAGGAATCGGAATAATACTGTCTTTTATAAGTTAATACCTGAATGTGTGGAAGAACAAACTCATTTGTGATGTTTGATGTCTTATTCTTCATGTTCCTTGTAGTGGTGGTAATATCATCATATTTATATTTGAAGGTTCTTTTTCTTGTGAGTCTCCGGTGTTGGCCATGCATGAAGAAAATATTTACACAGTGGAGCCAAATCGAGTCCAGGTTCGCACTCTACAGGTGAGAGCAGAATAGTTGAAAGTAATGGACTTCTTGGTGGAAATATTCTTTCTTTGGGCAAGAAAAAAAATGGCAAAGCAAGCTAACTTTGGGAAGATACTGATCTGCTTAACTAGTATCTGGTCATAGAGCCATGCTCAGGATATTAGTGAGGACTCTTTTTAGTTTTAATAGAGTTGCATATTTTGTGAATGATAATATGAACAACTTACTGTTCTGTATGTGTTCTTCTAACTATTAACTGTGTTTCCTTATACCCCTCCAACCCAGCCCAGATAACGTCACTCTATATAGGATCCTGTACAGCCCTAAGACATCCAGTATTTCTTGTCTCCAGCAGATGAAAATATATCAAACCTTCGTAGTCAGCAGAATAGGCCAGCGAACTTTAGGGTCCTATGTGACATTTGAAGAGGGCTTGATCTTGGTTGACATTAGGCTTACACCCTAGAGCAGGGGTAGGCAACTCCGGTCCTTGAGAGCCGCAGGCAGGTCAGGTTTACAGGGTATCCACAATGAATATGCAGGAGATAGATTTGCAAGCACTGCCTCCTTGGTATGCAAAACTATCTCCTGCATATTCATTGTGGATATCCTGAAAACCTGACCTGCCTGCGGCTCTCGAGGACTGGAATTGCCTACCTCTGCCCTAGGGAATCAAATCCGAGTAGAAGTTGGGTCCCTCCCACATAAGCACATAAGCACCGCCACATTGGGAAAAGACCAAGGGTCCACCAAGCCCAGCACCCCGTCTCTGACAGCGGCTAATCCAGGCCTCAAGAACCTGGCAACCACCCCCCCCCCCTCCAAAAAAAAAAATTCAATGGACTTTTCTTTCAGGAATCTGTCCAAACCCCCCTTAAACTCTGTAAGGCAAGCCGCTGCCACCGCCGTGGCAACGAGTTCCAGAGTCCAACTACACGCTGAGTATAGAAAAACTTTCTCCTATTTGTTTTAAATCTACCATATTCTAGCTTCATCTTGTGTCCCCTGGTTCTATTATTGTTTGAAAGTGTAAACAAACACTTCACATCTGTCTGCTCTACTCTGCTCATTATTTTGTAGACTTCAATCATATCATCCCTCAGCTGCCTTTTCTCCAAGCCGAAGAGCCCTAACCTTCTCAGCCTTTCCTCATGAGGAAGTTGTTCCATCCCTTTTATCATTTTTGTCGCCCGTCTCTGCACCTTCTCCAATTCCTTTATATCTTTTTTGAGATGCGGCGACCAGACTTGGACACGATATTCGAGGTGCAGTCGCACCATGGAGCGATACAACGGCATTATAACATCCTCTTGTTTGTTTTCCATCCCTTTCCTAATTATGCTCAACATTCTGTGCGCTTTCTTGGCTGCCGCAGCACACTGAGCAGAAGTTTTCAACGTCTTAACGATGACTCCCAGATCCCTTTCTAGGTTTGTGACTCCTAACGCAGAACCTTGCATGACATAGCTGTAATTCGGGTTCCTCTTACCCACATGCATCACTTTGCACTTGTCAACATTGAACTTCATCTGCCACTTGGATGCCCAATCCCCCAGTCTCACGAGGTCCTCCTGTAATCTTTCACACTCCTCCTGCGACTTGACGACCCTGAATAACTTTGTGTCATCTGCGAATTTAATTACCTCACTAGTTACTCCCATCTCTAGGTCATTTATAAATATGTTAAAAAGCAGCGGTCCCAGCACAGACCCCTGCGGGAACCCACTAATTACCTTTCTCCATTGAGAATACTGACCATTCAATCCTACTCTCTGCTTCCTATCTTTCAACCAGCTCTTAATCCATAGTAATACCCTACCTCCGATCCCATGACTCTCCAGTTTCCTCTGGAGTCTTTCATGAGACACTCTGTCCAAACGCCTTTTGAAAATCCAGATATACAATATCCACCGGCTCCCCATTGTCCACATGTTTGTTTATTCCCTCAAAAAAATGCAGTAGATTGGTGAGGCAAGACTTCCCTTCACTAAATCTCTGCTGACTGTTTCATCAGCCCATGTTTTTGTATGTGCTCTGTAATTTTATTCTTAATAATAGCCTCTACCATTTTGCCCGGTACCGACATCAGACTCACCAGTCTATAATTTCCCGGATCTCCTCTGGAACTCTTTTTAAAAATCAGCGTAACTCTTCTGTTTTCCCCTCTCCTTTCTACCCTCACTCTTGTGGGTTGGGGGGGGGCAGGCAGTAGGCATCTCTCCTACTTTGATGGGGGGCAGAGGCTTGGGGTTGTAAACTAAACTGCTTCCATTGTATGCAAAAAGATCTTATGCATATTAATTAGGGAAATTGTGAAAACCTGACTGGGTTGCGGCCTTTGAAAACCATGGTTGACCAACTCTGCTGTAGGTAGTTTATGGAATGCCGTTATTTATCTGAACTCATCTATGACTACTAAATTTGATACTGTGTTTGCTGGTTACAGTTGGTTGAAATCCAAAATTATTACTCAGGAGAGATTATTAGAAGGTCTTGCAAACTGCGTTGGGAGGCAGATGTGGGGGGGTGACCTTTCCTTTTGGGATATTGCTGCTCACCTCAAAGGTATCCCCAAATTAATGAGTGGGGCGGGGTATCGAGAATGTGCCTTCTGAGTAGTACATAGAGCCTATTTTACATAGGTTCAACTGTTCAGATCGGGTGGAATCGCTGTACCTACTTGTTTGAAATGTAATTTATCTGACAACACTTTCTACCATCCATTTTGGGGATGCATAATAATAAGACAGTTCTGGAGGAGAGTGGCGGCCTTCTTGTCTCTATTGATGACTGGTCGAGTAAATGGGACGCCTTTTCATCTGGTTTTGGATTGCCCTGGCTCATTCCAAGGGTTGAAGGCAGACGAAATATTGATGTGTTGCAAACTGTGTCTGCTGGCGAGAAAGTGTATTTTGCAATCGTGGACCTCTCCGGAATCCCCTGAATTTTGGCACTCGCGCAACCAAGTACATCAGCTATTGAGCTGGGAAGCACAAGAGGCCAGAGGTTCATGTAAACGCAAAGCACGCTTTCTTAAGGTGTGGGGTCCTTTTCTAGGTAGTCTCACACAGAGAGGTAGAAGTCTCAAGTCACTTCACTGGCTCCCTATCCGTTTTCGCATCCTGTTCAAACTTCTTCTACTAACCTATAAATGTACTCACTCTGCTGCTCCCCAGTATCTCTCCACACTCGTCCTTCCCTACACCCCTTCCCGTGCACTCCGCTCCATGGATAAATCCTTCTTATCTGTTCCCTTCTCCACTACTGCCAACTTCAGACTTCGCGCCTTCTGTCTCGCTGCACCCTACGCCTGGAATAAACTTCCTGAGCCCCTACGTCTTGCCCCATCCTTGGACACCTTTAAATCTAGACTGAAAGCCCACCTATTTAACATTGCTTTTGACTCGTAACCACTCGCCTCCTCCTACCCTCCTCTCCTCCTTCCTGTACACATTAATTGATTTGATTTGCTTTTTTTTTTGTCTATTAGATTGTAAGCTCTTTGAGCAGGGACTGTCTTTCTTCTATGTTTGTGCAGCGCTGCGTACGCCTTGCAGCGCTATAGAAATGCTAAATAGTAGTAATAGTAGTAGTAGTTAATAAGTTAGTGAATGAGGATGATATGTCCTTTTGTACTAAAGACCACATGGCGTAGTACTAGAAAGGGGAGGGGGGATAAGAAGGGAGGGTAGGGGAATGGGAGATAAGGGTGGGGATAGTTTGATGATGTTATGTCTGCTTTGAATAGTATCTGTAAAAATTAAGGAAGTTGTTGAAATACAAATTTGGTAAGGGGGAGGGATAAAAACGATAAAAGTTTGGTGATGACGTGATAATTGCGCATCACGGGATACAGTATATATGTTGGTTTTATGTATATTTCATGGTGATTGTGCAAAAGTTGTGGTGTTTTCAATAAAAACGAAACATAGAAGGTCTTGCAAGAAGATTTCAGGACTTGGAGCAGCAATCTTATATACAGTCTTATAATGTCACCTTGATTAAAGATGAAAAGCAGCTTCATCATAGGATGGAAGAATAACAGAACTATAATAGACAATTTGAATTTCCATTTTGTTGGTTTTCTAATATCTTGCTCCTAGTGACATGTTAAGTGATATTTTCTGGAAGTTCTGCAAGTTCCTAAGATTGTTCTTCCCCTTCTCTGCAGAGTTAATTATGAGGATGTCCCATTCAAAGGGGATAATCTGTTTGGTGACATTATGGAAGAGGTCGCTAACCTCATCAAGAAGAGAACAGATACCATCAAATGAATCAGCCCACTCATGCTGTGACCTCGTTTTCTAGGAAGTATTCAGATGTTGGATAGAGGAGACCCTACTACTCTCAGATGTAGGAGCCTTCCTACCTCTCACCTTTCCCAGTCGACCCAGAGCTCTTGCTTCTGTCTGAGGCAGGAGAGGGCTCAGAAGTCCTAACCACCTCACCAGTCAAAACAGGGGATGAGCTTTTGCCTGGCTCTAAGAGAGCATAGCCTGTCCTGGATGACCTGCCAGTGGGAGGGAGGCTGAATTTCTTTTCCAAGAAAGGTAGCCCCTTGTAACCTCAGACCGATGGGTTCTTCAGATAGTTTGGACAGGATACACTCTCCATTGATGGAAACTCCCTTCAAATTGCCCACCTAGAGCCTCAAAATTAAGCTCTGAACATCAAGAACTACTTACAAAGTAACTCTTTCCTTTTACAGGCCAATGTGGTTAAACCTGTCCCAACTGGGCAAAAAGGAAAGGAATTTTACTCCAAGTATTTCCTGGTACCCAAGAAAACAGGAGGATTTCATCTTATCCGAGACATAAGGGCCCTGAACAAATATCTGGCAAAGGAAAAGTTCAGGATGGTTTCCCTGAGCACCTTAATCCTATGATTCAGGAAAACAATAGGCTATGCTCTCTGTACTTAATGGATGCTTACACACATATCCAAATACATTCCAGTTACAGAAGGTATCAGATTTTGAGTAGGGAGACACCACTACCGGTACTGTCCTGCTTTTTGGCCTCATGTCAGCTCCCATGGTTTTTACAAAATGTCTTGCAGTAATTGCAGCATCACTACACAGACTGGGCAAGCATGCGTTTCCATACCTGGATGATTGGTAGGTTGCCATATACTGTGTCAAGAAGCAAGGAGGGATGGGTTTGTTCCTTCTTTGTCAGGAAGTTGTTAGAGTGTGGTGTTGGGCACTGAGCTGCGGTATGATATTCAGAGCCACTTACCCGGCAGGAAAGAGCAACAGTCTGGTAGACAAGCTGAGCAGTGTCATGCAACTGGATGAGTGGACTCTCAACATGGGCATATCCCAGAAGAATCTAACATATTAATTTGCTCCTGTAACGTTCCAATGTGTCTGCCTGTGCCCGTAACCATCTCCAGACTTCACTCTCCCGTGGCCTGCTTGCCTGTTAGTATTCGAAGCAGGGAGGCGGGAAGTGCACGAAGAAAAGAAGAGGGAGTCAGTTTAGCTCTCAGCCCTTCCTCTACACGCAATGCGGGAGCTGGTTTAGCTCTTATCCCTTACTCCACACGCTACGCGGGAGCCGCTTTACCTGTAGCTCGCCACTGAGCCCTTCACACAGAACGCGGGAGCTACTTCAGCCCTTCCTCCACAACCTGGAACGGGGAGGGATGGGGGACCCTGGAACTGGGAGGGAGGGAGGGTGGGGACGACCCTGGAACTTGGAGGGAGGGGGAACCCTGGAACGGAGGGGGAGGGAGGGAAAGGAGAGAGGGGAGGGAGTGAGGAGGGACTGGAAATGGAAGGGAGGGAGGGGGGCCTGGAACTTGGAGGGAGGGAGGGAGGGGGGCCTGGAACTCGGGGGGAGGTGCAGGGGGGATGTGTGATGCACATGTAGGGGGGGAGGACAAGGGACAGAAGAGAATTGCTGCACCACGATGGATGGAGGGGGCAGGGGAAAGATGCTGCACATGGATGGATGGAGGGGGCAGGGCACAGAGGATGTTTGCTGCATATGGATGAATGCAGGGGAGAGAGCATAATTGGTGCACACGAGACACACACTACACTCTCTCACTCACTCACTCACTCACTCACTCACACAGACAGACACACACATTCTGTGTCTCTCTCAATCACACACTCTCTCAACACACTCTCTCTCTCTGACACACACTCATTCACTCTCTCACACATACTCACTCCTAACAGTTCCCTTAAAAACATAATTACCATTAGAGGACAACCTTGCTAGCGCCCGTTTCATTTCATTCAGAAACGGGCCTTTTTTACTAGTTTCTGAGAATTAGACACCCCTTGGTGGATCTTATCACCACTCTTATGAACAACAAAGTCTCTTGGTACTTTTCCAGACTGGGATCACATGACATATTAGCCTTGGATGCCTTCCTTGTTCATTGGGATGTGGGTCTTCGGTATGCATGTCCTCTCATACTCCTGATAGGGAAGACTTTGCTGAAACTCAAGCAGTCCAATGGACCTTAATCCTCATTGCAGCTTACTGGCCAAGGCTGATATGGTTCCCTGTGCCTCTGGAGTTAGTTGTCAGAGGCCCGTGGAGAC
This sequence comes from Microcaecilia unicolor, assembly GCF_901765095.1. NCBI lineage: Eukaryota > Metazoa > Chordata > Amphibia > Gymnophiona > Siphonopidae > Microcaecilia > Microcaecilia unicolor. The sequence continues at coordinate 53,782,333 of NC_044038.1, forward strand.
TGGAGTGTTTCCAACTCTCAGAATGACGGGTCGCTTCTTCATCCCAATCTCCAGTTCCTAGTCTTTATAGACTGGATGTTGAGAATTAGAACTTGACTCCCTCCACCTGAATGAAGGTGTCCCCAAGGTTCTTGCTTTCATGAAATCTTTCACCAAGATGTCCTGTGGTTTCAAGTGGAGGAAGTTTGCTGTCTGGTGTGAGGGCAAAGCCCTAGATCCTTTCTTCTGCCCTAAACCAAAACTGCTTGAACACCTTCTACAACTTTGAGTCTGGTCTCAAATCCAAATCTGTAAAGGTTCACCTCAGTGCAACTGGCACTTACTGTAACCCGGTGGACTTATTTTTCTCTGAGGAAAAGCAGGCTGCTTGTTCTCACTGATGGGTGACGTCCACGGCAGCCCCAGGGCCGGAAAATCTTCCTAGAAACAAAGTTTTCTAGAGTCTTCGAGCGTGCGGGCGAGTGACCATTTTCCTGCCTGTCGCGCGAGAACCCCACTTTATTCTCTTTTTTTCCCCCCGCGGTTAAGGGCGGCTGTTTTTCGGTCGCTCTGCTGCCTCAGGAGAGAGTCTTTGTGTGTTCGCGTCTTTTCGCGAGTGTTTTTGAGCGGCTTTCAGCTGTTTGTTTCTTTTTTGTTTATAAAAAAAAAAAAGGAAGTTCCCTTATGTCTTACCTTTTTTCCATCTAAGTTTTATTTCGTGGTCGAACTTGGCCTTTTTGGCCACCTGTGCAGTTTTTCTCCCCTTTTTCTGCTTATAATTAGGCACCATCGAGAATTTTGATTTCGCCGCCGCTATTTTTATGTCCATGACATCGAGGATCGCCAGTGGCTTCAAGAAGTGCACTCGACGCAACCAGGCAATCTCAGGTACCGATCCCCACGCGTGGTGTATCCAGTGCCTTGGGCCTGACCATCGCCCAGACGCATGTAAGTTGTGTCTTAGCCTTAAAAAGCGGACACAGGCGTCGAGACAAGCTCAGCGGGAACGTCTGTTTGGAGTTTTGCCCGGTACTTCGACGTCGACAGCTGTACCGAGGTCGGTGGTGTCAAATGACTGCACCGGAGAAAGCATCAACGTCAGGAGCGCAGGTAATGGCTGTCCAGGGACCATCTCATGCTGGCAGCAGTGAGCCATCGAGTGGGTCTCCACCTGCCTCAAGGGCCCCTGCAGTGCAGGCCCATCAGGACCGACCTCTTTCGGACCCGACCCCGAGGAGGTGTGTGGATTCCACGTCCTCATCGGTACCGACGGGTGCCGATGACGTGCCTCGAGTGAAGGATAAGAAGCACCATCATCGGTCTCCTTCTCGTCACGGTACCGAGACCTCTGGGGCGTCGACGCCGGGAGGACCGCTCACCCTCCATACAAGAGGTGTCGATGCGCCGGTCTCCGGACAGCCCAGTACCGCCTCCTCGCCCTAGACAGATTCTGGCTTCGACTCCTGCACCGATCTCACAGCCTTTCTCGACAGACACTCTTGTTGAGCGCCTCCGAGCTATTCTTCCAGGGATTCTGGAAGGGCTGCTGTGACTGTCTGTTCCGGTACTGGTTGTGCTTGCGCTGTCGATACCGTTGATAGATGCGGCAGCTGGCTCCCTGCCTGTGGTGAGGTCTGCGATGTCAGTGCCACTTGCGGCGTCGGCCTCGGCTGCCACCCAAGTTGACTCCCCGTCGACATCGATGAAGTGAGTTTCATCGCCGCCGGCACGGGAGTCCACTTCTCGGCATCGCCATCGAAGACATGGGTCCTCGGCGTTGAGACGGGTCCGGCTTCAGACTGCAGTCAGAGAACTAGTGTCCGATACCGAGGGGGAGGCCTTGTGGGAGGCAGAGGAGGACCCATGATATTTCTCTAATGAGGTGTCTTGTGGTCTCCCTTCTGATCCTACTCCTTTGCCAGAGAGAAAGCTTTCTCCCCCGGAGAGTTTGTCTTTCTCTTCCTTTGTCCAGGAAATGTCTACAGCCATTCCCTTCCCTGTGGTAACTGAGGATAAGCCCAGGGCCAAGATGTTCGAGGTCCTGGACTATCCTTCACCACCTAAGGAGTCGTCCACTGTTCCTCTGCATAATGTCCTCAAGCAGGCATTGCTGATGAACTGGACGATACCATTATCTAATCCCACCATTCCCAAGAAGATTGAGTCCCAGTATTGGATTCACGGAGAACCGGAGTTGATGAAGACCCAGTTACCTCATGACTCTGCGGTTGTGGATTCCGCTCTCAAGAGAGCCAACAGGTCTAGGGATTACGCTTAGGCGCCCCTTGGGCGGGAGTCTTGAACTCTGGACTCTTTTGGGAGGAAAGCCTATCATTCCTCTATGCTCGTGTCCAAGATTCAGTCGTACCAGCTCTACACGAGCATCCACTTGCGGAATAATGTGAGGCAACTGGCGAACTTGGTCGATAAACTCCCTTCGGAGCAGGCCAAGCCTTTTCAGGAGGTGGTCAGGCAGCTGAAGGCGTGTTGTAAATTCCTGTCCAGGGGTGCTTACGACTCTTTTGATGTTGCATCCAGGGCCGCTGCTCAGGGTATAGTGATACACAGACTCTCATGGCTGCGTGCCTCTGACCTGGAGAATTGAGTCCAGCAGCGGATTGCGGATGCTCCTTCCCAGGGGGATAATATTTTTGGTGAGAAGTTTGAGCAGGTGGTAGAGCAGCTCCACCAGTGGGAAACCGCCCTCGACAAACTCTCCCACCGGGAACCTGCAGCATCTACCTGATGCTTTCCCTGGGCACCCTTCTTCCCATGATTCAGTAAAATGATTGGCTATGCTCTCTGGACTTAAAGGATGCTTACAAACACATCCCGATACTTCCAGCTCATCGGAAGTATCTTTGATTCTGTCTGGGAACGCAGCACTTCCAGTATTGTGTGCTGCCATTTGGGCTCGCTGCTGCGCCCAGGGTATTTACCAAATGCCTGGCAGTTTTTGCAGCGTCACTACGCAGACTGGGAGTGCATGTCTTCCCTTATCTCGACGATTGGGTGGTGAAGAACACCTCGGAGGCACGGGCTCTTCAGTCCATGCAGGTGACTACTCAACTACTGGAGCTGCTAGAGTTTGTGATAAATTACCCCAAGTCCCATCTTCTTCCAGTTTAGAGACTAGAATTCATAGGGGCTCTGCTGGATTCACAGACGGCTCATGCCTATCTTCCCAAGGCGAGGGCAGACAAGCTTCTGTCCCTAGTTTCCTTCGGCCAGAGCATCTCAGCAGATCACAGCTCGGTAGATGTTGAGACTTCTACGCCGTATGGCCTCCACAATTCATGTGACTCCCATGGCCCATCTTCACATGAGATCAGCTCAATGGACCCTAGCTTCCCAGAGGTATCAGGCTGCAGGGAATCTGGAGGATGTGATCCAGCTCTCTACCAATTTTCACAATTCCCTGCGTTGGTGGATGATTCAATCCAATTTGACCTTGGGATGTCCCTTTCAAATTCCTCAGCCTCAAAAAGTGCTGACAAGATGCATCCCTCCTGGGGTGGGGAGCACATGTTGATGGGCTTCACACTCAAGGAGCTTGGTCCCTCCAGGAATCAGGTCTTCAAATCAATCTCCTGGAGTTACGAGTGGTCTGGAATGCTCTAAAGGCTTTCAGAGATTGGCTGTCCAATCAAATTATTCAAATTCAGATAGACAATCAGGTTGCCATGTACTATATCAACAAGCAAGGGGGCACCGGATCTCGCCCCCTGTGTCAGGAAGCCGTCCAGATGTGGCTTTGGGCTCGCTGGTACGGTATGTTTCTCCAAGCCACCTATCTGGCAGGCATAAACAACAGTCTGGCCGACAGGTTGAGCAGGATAATGCAACCTCACGCGTTGTCACTCAACTCGAGAGTGATACGCAAGATTTTCCAAGCGTGGGGTATCCCCTTTGTGAATCTCTTTGCCACTCGGATTAATCACAGGGTCCCTCAGTTCTGTTCCAGACTTCAGGCCCAAGGCAGACTAGCGTCAGATGCCTTTCTCCTTCATTGGGGGAAGGGCCTCCTGTATGCATATCCTCCCATACCTTTGGTGGGGAAGATTTTGCTGAAACTCAAGCAAGACCGTGGAACCATGATTCTCATAGCTCCCTTCTGGCAGCGTCAGATTTGGTTCCCTCTTCTTCTGGAGTTGTCCTCCGAAGAACTGTGGAGATTGGGTTGTTTTCCAACCCTCATCACTCAGAACGAGGGGGAGCTTCTGCATCCCAACCTCCAGTCTCTGGCTCTCACAGCTTCTTGGGTCTTTCTGAGGTTGTTTCCCGAGTCTTGCTTGCTTCCAGGAAAGATTCCACGAAGAGGTGTTACTCTTTTAAATGGAGGAGGTTTGCCGTCTGGTGTGACAGCAAGGCCCTAGATCCTCGCTCTTGTTCTACACAGACCCTGCTTGAAAACCTTCTGCATTTGTCAGAGTCTGGTCTTAAGACCAACTCAGTAAGAGTTCATCTTAGTGCTATTAGTGCTTATCATTATTGTGTGGAAGGTAAGCCTATCTCTGGACAGCCTTTAGTTCGCTTCATGAGAGGTTTGCTTTTGTCAAAGCCCTCTGTCAAGCCTCCTACAGTGTCATGGGATCTCAACGTCGTCCTCACCCAGCTGATGAAGCCTCCTTTTGAGCCACTGAATTTCTGCCATCTGAAGTATTTGACCTGGAAGGTCATTTTCTTGGTGGCTGTTACTTCAGTTTGTAGAGTCAGTGAGCTCCAAGCCTTGGTAGCTCATGCTCCATATACTTAATTTCATCATAACAAAGTAGTCCTCCGCACTCACCCTAAGTTCTTGCCGAAGGTGGTGTTGGAGTTCCATCTGAACCAGTCAATTGTCTTGCCAAGAATTTTCCCCCGTCCTCATACCCGCCCTGCTGAACGTCAGTTGCATTCATTGAACTGCAAGAGAGCATTGGCCTTCTATGTGGAGCGGACAAGCCCCTTCAGACAGTCCGCTCAAATGTTTGTTTCTTTCGATCCCAACAGAAGGGGAGTTGCTGTCGGGGAAACGCACCATTTCCAATTGGCTAGCAGATTGCATTTCCTTCACTTATGCCCAAGCTGGGCTGACTCTTGAGGGTCATGTCACGGTTCATAGTGTTAGAGCCATGGCAGCATCAGTGGCCCACTTGAAGTCAGACAGAATTGAAGAGATTTGCAAGGCTGCAATGTGGTCATCAGTCCACACATTCACATCTCATTACTGCCTTCAGCAGGATACCCGACGCGACAGTCGGTTTGGGCAGTCGGTGCTGCAGAATCTGTTTGGGGTTTAGAATCCAACTCCACCCCCCCAGGCCCATTTTTATTCTGTTCCAGGCTGCACTCTCAGTGTTTCTTCGTAGGTCAATTTTTGTAATGTTTTCGCCATTACGAGGACCAATTGACCCTTTGTTGTTTTGAGTGAGCCTGGGGTCTAGGGATACCCCATCAGTGAGAACAAGCAGCCTGCTTGTCCTCGGAGAAAGCGAAGTTATTTACCTGTAGCAGGTATTCTCCGAGGACAGCAGGCTGATTGTTTTCACCAACCCGCCCGCCTCCCTTTTGGAGTTGTTCCTTTCTTTGGTTTTGCTTTTTAATTTGACTAAAGTGGGGTTGTCGTGTGACGGGCGGGAAGATGGCCGTGCATGCTCGGTGTGCGGTCGTGTGCCCGCATGCTCGAAGACTCTAGCAAACTTTGTTGCTAGGAAGATTTTCCGGACCTGGGGCTGCCGTGGACGTCACCCATCAGTGAGAACAATCAGGCTGCTGTCCTCGGAGAATACCTGCTACAGGTAAGTAACTTTGCTTTATTTTCTACCTGGCGTCTGGGGTGATCTTGGGCTGTTCCGGGGCTTCCAGACTGCATTGCTGGAAAGTGCTGTCTCTCTGGAGGCTCCAGAGGTGGTCTGGGGTCTCTGGAGGGGAACCATGCTTTCCTGCTCCTCCCCCAACGCTGCCCGGCCAGGTTGTGATATTTCCTGGATGGGCGCGACACAGGAAATGGCAGGATTTGGCCTGTGAAGGGGAGGGTCCGATCATGCACATCTTTTCGCACATGAGCATTAGTGCTCCACTGGGCCCGAACTGAAGCCGAGGCCTTGATTTTTGGCTGCCCCTGCAGGAGTTCTGCAGGTAGTTTGCCGCAGAGAGACCTCCAGGACCTAGACCAGTGGTGGAGGTTGAGTGAGGACCCTTCTGGGGACCAGGTAAGGGGCCTGGTGGCCCAAGATTTTGTTTTATTTTTTTAAAATGTTTTTTTTTGTCCCGTTGGGCTAGTATTTAAAGGGTTAATTGTAATCAGGCCTTCAACAGGCTAAGGCTAGCAACAAGAACATGATGTTGCTAAATTTTGTTTTGGTACAGCTTGAAACAGAAACAAAAATGGGCCTAGGAGTTAGATTCTAGACCCCGAACAGATTCTGCAGGACTGACTGACCAAAACCGCTGTTCTCCGAGGACAAGCAGGCTGCTTGTTCTCACTGATGGGTGACGTCCACGGCAGCCCCTCCAATCGAATCTTCACTAGCAAAAGCCTTTGCTAGCCCTCGCGCGCCGATGCGCACCGCGCATGCGCGGCCGTCTTCCCGCCCGAAACCGGCTCGTGCCGGCCAGTCTTCTTTTGTCCGCGCTCGGTACAGTCGTGTTTACACCGTTCGTGCCCCGAAAGTCGACCTCGCGCGTCTTTTTTTGGACTTCGCTACGAAAAAAAAAAAAAAACCATTCGGAAGGAGACCTTTTCGGTCTGTTCCCCTTCCTATATTTCTAGTTTTGCCCCGTTAAGTTTTCTTTCGTCGTCGGGGTAGGCCCCTTTGAGGCCTCGGTGCGAAGTTTTTCTTCCCCTTTTTTGTGGTGCCATCTTCGCCATTACGAGTTTTGACCTCGCTGGCGCGATTTTTCCGCCCATGACATCGAAGTCTCCCAGTGGCTTCAAGAAGTGCACCCAGTGCGCCCGGGTAATCTCGCTCACTGATAGGCACGTGTCGTGTCTTCAGTGTCTGGGGGCTGGGCACCGTCCGCAGGCCTGTAGTCTGTGCTCTCTTTTACAAAAGCGGACTCAGGTAGCGAGATTGGCCCAGTGGAACGTTTTGTTCTCGGGCTCTTCGTCGGCATCGGCACCGGGAGTATCGAGTGCATCGACGTCGCCAGCGTCCAGACCTTCATCCTCGGCCGCGATTGCATTGAGTGCATCGAGGCATCGACCCTCTGCATCGGGGCTGAGACATCGGAAGGCTGCGTCGGCGTCGGTGGTACCGGGACCTCCTCGTCTGCTGATGTCGTCGGACGGTGGTGCTTCGTCTGGAGTGCAGGTGAGGGCTGTCCATTCCCCTGCTGGTGGCGGTGAGCCTTCAGGTGGGTCTCCCCCTACCCTGAGGGCTCCTGCGGTACAGCCCCCCCGAACCCGACTTTCTTCGGCCTCGGCCCCGAGGAAGCGACTGTTGGATTCTACATCCTCCTCATTGGTGCCGGGAAGCTCCGGTGACATGCTTCGTTCCAAGAAGTCGAAGAAGCATCGACACCGGTCCCCTTCCCGTGTCGGCACCGAGAGCTCTGGGTCGCCGAGGGAGTCGGCACCCAGTAGGCATCGGCACCGAGAGGACCGCTCACCCTCTGTTCAAGAGGTGTCAATGCGCTCCACTATGGACAGTCCGGAACAGCCTCCACGCCCGTAACAGACTCTGACATCGACACCTGCATCGGCTTCCATGTCTTTCTCCACAGCCGCTCTGCACGAGAGTCTCCGGGCCGTTCTCCCATAGATTCTGGGAGAGCTGTTGCGCCCTTCCCCTCCGGTACCGGGGGTGCTTGCGCCACCGGTACCGTCGAGTGAGGCGCCGGCTGGCCCCTTGCCCGGGGTGAGGTCTCCGACATTGGTGCCGCTTGCGGTACCGACTGCTGTCGCCTCCCAGGAAGGCTCCCCGACTACGTCGGCAGAGGGAGCTTCGCCGGTGCGGGTGAGGGAGTCTACCTCTCGACGCTCCCACCGTGGCCGTGGTTCCACGGAGTCGAGCCGGGCACGGCTTCAGACACAGGTCCGCGAACTTGTGTCTGATACCGATGGTGAGGCCTCGTGGGAGGAGGAGGAGGACATCAGATATTTCTCTGACGAGGAGTCTGATGGCCTACCTTCTGATCCCACTCCCTCTCCTGAAAGGCAGCTTTCTCCTCCCGAGAGTCTGTCTTTCTCTTCCTTTGTCCGGGAGATGTCTACGGCCATCCCCTTCCCGGTGGTTGTGGAGGACGAGCCCAGGGCTGAAATGTTTGAGCTCCTGGACTATCCTTCTCCACCAAAGGAAGCGTCCACAGTACCCATACATCATGTCCTAAAAAAGACATTGCTGGCGAACTGGACCAAGCCACTAAGTAATCCCCACATTCCCAAGAAGATCGAGTCCCAGTACCAGATCCATGGGGACCAAGAGCTGATGCGCACTCAGTTGCCTCATGACTCTGGAGTTGTGGATTTGGCCCTAAAGAAGGCTAAGAGTTCTAGGGAGCATGCTTCGGCGCCCCCGGGCAAGGACTCTAGAACCTTAGACTCCTTTGGGAGGAAGGCCTACCATTCCTCTATGCTTGTGGCCAAAATTCAGTCTTACCAGCTCTACACGAGCATACACATGCGGAACAATGTGCGGCAGTTGGCGGGCTTGGTGGACAAGCTCCCCCCTGAGCAAGCCAAGCCATTTCAGGAGGTGGTCAGGCAGCTGAAGGCGTGCAGAAAATTCCTGGCCAGAGGGGTGTATGACACCTTTGATGTTGCGTCCAGGGCCGCTGCTCAAGGTGTGGTGATGCGCAGACTCTCATGGCTGCGTGCCTCCGACCTGGAGAATAGACTCCAGCAGTGGATTGCGGACTCGCCTTGCCGTGCGGATAACATTTTTGGAGAAAAAGTCGAGCAGGTGGTAGAGCAGCTCCACCAGCGGGATACCGCTTTCGACAAGTTCTCCCGCCGGCAGCCTTCAGCTTCTACCTCTACAGGTAGACGATTTTTTGGGGGAAGGAGGACTGTTCCCTACTCTTATGGTAAGTGTAGGTACAACCCTCCTTCTCGACAGCCTGCGGCCCAGGCTAAGCCCCAGCGCGCTCGCTCTCGTCAGCAGCTTGCGCCTCAGCAAGGCCCCTCGGCTCCCCAGCAAAAGCAAGGGACGAGCTTTTGACTGGCTCCAGCAGAGCATAGCCGACATCCAAGTGTCAGTGCCGGGCGACCTGCCAGTCGGAGGGAGGTTGAAAGTTTTTCACCAAAGGTGGCCTCTCGTAACCTCCGATCGGTGGGTTCTCCAAATAGTCCGGCAAGGATACACCCTCAATTTGGCCTCAAAACCTCCAAATTGTCCACCGGGAGCTCAGTCTTACAGCTTCCAGCACAAGCAGGTACTTGCAGAGGAACTCTCCGCCCTTCTCAGCTCCAATGCGGTCGAGCCCGTGCCATCCGGGCAAGAAGGGCTGGGATTCTATTCCAGGTACTTCCTTGTGGAAAAGAAAACAGGGGGGATGCGTCCCATCCTAGACCTAAGGGCCCTGAACAAATATCTGGTCAAAGAAAAGTTCAGGATGCTTTCCCTGGGCACCCTTCTCCCCATGATTCAGGAAAATGATTGGCTATGCTCTCTGGACTTGAAGGACGCCTACACACACATCCCGATACTGCCAGCTCACAGACAGTATCTGCGATTTCAGCTGGGCACACGTCACTTCCAGTACTATGTGCTACCCTTTGGGGTGCTTGGCTGTAGTAGCAGCGGCACTTCGCAGACTTGGGGGTACACGTGTTCCCATATCTCGATGATTGGCTGGTGAAGAACACATCCGAGGCAGGAGCTCTACAGTCCATGCAGATGACTATTCGCCTCCTGGAGCTACTGGGGTTTGTGATAAATTATCCAAAGTCCCACCTTCTTCCAGTGCAGAAACTCGAATTCATAGGAGCTCTGCTGGACTCTCGGACGGCTCGCGCCTATCTCCCAGAGACGAGAGCCAACAACTTGTTGTCCCTCGTCTCGCGGGTGCAAGTGTCCCAGCAGATCACAGCTCGGCAGATGTTGAGATTGCTGGGCCACATGGCCTCCACAGTTCATGTGACTCCCATGGCCTGCCTTCACATGAGATCTGCTCAATGGACCCTAGCTTCCCAATGGTTTCAGGCTGCTGGGGATCTAGAAGACGTGATCCACCTGTCCACGAGTTTTCTCAAATCCCTGTATTGGTGGATGATTTGGTCCAATTTGACTCTGGGACGTCCGTTCCAAATTCCTCAGCCACAGAAAGTGCTGACCACGGATGCGTCTCTCCTGGGTTGGGGAGCTCATGTCGATGGGCTTCACACCCAAGGAAGCTGGTCCCTCCAGGAACGCGATCTGCAGATCAATCTCCTGGAGTTACGAGCGGTCTGGAACGCTCTGAAGGCTTTCAGAGATCGGCTGTCCCACCAAATTATCCAAATTCAGACAGACAACCAGGTTGCCATGTATTACATCAACAAGCAGGGGGGCACCGGATCTCGCCCCCTGTGTCAGGAAGCCGTCAGCATGTGGCTCTGGGCTCGCCGTCACGGCATGGTGCTCCAAGCCACATATCTGGCAGGCGTAAACAACAGTCTGGCCGACAGGTTGAGCAGGATTATGCAACCTCACGAGTGGTCGCTCAATTCCCGTGTAGTGCGACAGATCTTCCAGGTGTGGGGCACCCCCTTGGTAGATCTCTTCGCATCTCGAGCCAACCACAAAGTCCCTCAGTTCTGTTCCAGGCTTCAGGCCCATGGCAGAGTGGCATCGGATGCTTTCCTCCTGGACTGGGGGGAGGGTCTGCTGTATGCTTATCCTCCCATACCTCTGGTGGGGAAGACTTTGTTGAAACTCAAGCAAGACCGAGGCACCATGATTCTGATTGCTCCTTTTTGGCCGCGTCAGATCTGGTTTCCTCTTCTTCTGGAGTTGTCCTCCGAAGAACCGTGGAGATTGGAGTGTTTTCCGACTCTCATCACACAGGACGAGGGGGCGCTTCTGCATCCCAACCTCCAGTCTCTGGCTCTCACGGCCTGGATGTTGAGAGCGTAGACTTTGCCTCTTTGGGTCTGTCAGAGGGTGTCTCCCGCATCTTGCTTGCTTCGAGGAAAGATTCCACTAAGAGGAGTTACTTCTTTCTATGGAGGAGGTTTGCCGTCTGGTGTGACAGCAAGGCCCTAGATCCTCGCTCTTGTCCTACACAGACCCTGCTTGAATACCTTCTGCACTTGTCTGAGTCTGGTCTCAAGACCAACTCTGTAAGGGTTCACCTTAGTGCAATCAGTGCATACCATTACCGTGTGGAAGGTAAACCGATCTCAGGACAGCCTTTAGTTGTTCGCTTCATGAGAGGTTTGCTTTTGTCAAAGCCCCCTGTCAAGCCTCCTACAGTGTCATGGGATCTCAATGTCGTTCTCACCCAGGTGATGAAACCTCCTTTTGAGCCACTGAACTCCTGCCATCTGAAGTACTTGACCTGGAAGGTCATTTTCTTGGTGGCAGTTACTTCAGCTCGTAGGGTCAGTGAGCTTCAGGCCCTGGTAGCCCAGGCTCCTTACACCAAATTTCATCATAACAGAGTAGTCCTCTGCACTCACCCTAAGTTCTTGCCAAAGGTTGTTTCGGAGTTCCATCTGAACCAGTCAATTGTCTTGCCAACATTCTTTCCCCGTCCTCATTCCTGCCCTGCTGAACGTCAGATGCACACATTGGACTGCAAGAGAGCATTGGCCTTCTATCTGGAGCGGACACAGCCCAACAGACAGTCCGCCCAATTGTTTGTTTCTTTTGATCCCAACAGGAGGGGAGTGGCTGTGGGGAAACGCACCATATCCAATTGGCTAGCAGATTGCATTTCCTTCACTTACGCCCAAGCTGGGATGGCTCTTGAAGGTCATGTCACGGCTCATAATGTTAGAGCCATGGCAGCGTCAGTGGCCCACTTGAAGTCAGCCACTATTGAAGAGATTTGCAAAGCTGCGACGTGGTCATCTGTCCACACATTCACATCTCATTACTGCCTGCAGCAGGATACCCGACGCGACAGTCGGTTCGGGCAGTCAGTGCTTCAGAATCTGTTCGGGGTTTAGAATCCAACTCCCCCCCCCCCCCCCCCCCCCCCCAGGCCCATGTTTATTCTGTTCCAGGCTGCACTCTCAGTTAGTTGGATAAATTGTTAGGTCAATCTCAGTTATGTCCTCGCCGTTGCGAGGCCCAATTGACCATGGTTGTTGTTTTGAGTGAGCCTGGGGGCTAGGGATACCCCATCAGTGAGAACAAGCAGCCTGCTTGTCCTCGGAGAAAGCGAATGCTACATACCTGTAGAGGGTATTCTCCGAGGACAGCAGGCTGATTGTTCTCACAAACCCGCCCGCCTCCCCTTTGGAGTTGTGTCTTCCCTTCTCTTTGTCTTGCTACATATGAGACTGGCCGGCACGAGCCGGTTTCGGGCGGGAAGACGGCCGCGCATGCGCATCGGCGCGCGAGGGCTAGCAAAGGCTTTTGCTAGTGAAGATTCCGATTGGAGGGGCTGCCGTGGACGTCACCCATCAGTGAGAACAATCAGCCTGCTGTCCTCGGAGAATACCCTCTACAGGTATGTAGCATTCGCTTTACATGACAATCTTGCTCAAGGAGTTAGATTCTAGACCCCGAACAGATTCTGCAGGACTGACTGACCAAACCCGCTGTTACATGATAATCTTGCTCCAGGCAATAGTGGGATGTAAATGTGTGGACTGAAAACCATATTACAGCTCTGCAGACTTCAACAGAGGCTACCAATGCAGCCATGGCTCTGTCATTATGAGCCTTGCCATGGCCCTCCAGAGTCAGCCCACTTTGTGCAGAAGTGAAGTAAATACTGTATGCTAACCAGTTGGATAAAGTGCATTTTCCAATAGCTGCCTCCATCCTGTTTGAGTAATATAGTAACATAGTCGATGACGGCAGAAAAAGACCTGCATGGTCCATCCAGTCTGCCCAACAAGATAACTCATATGTGCTAATTTTTGTGTATACCCTACTTTGATTTGTACCTGTGTTTTTCAGGGCACAGACCGTATAAGTCTGCCCAGCACTATCCCCGCCTCCCAACCACCAGCCCCGCCTCCCACCACCGGCTCTGGCACAGACCGTATAAGCATAGGCGTAGACTGGGGGGGCGAGGGGGGGCAATGCCCCCTCAAATGACGACGAGGCGCCGCGCCATTAGTTAAAAAAAAAACACATGCAGGCACGCGCTCCTCTCCATCCGCTTGGCTTCCCTGCCCTCTCTGTCTGCGTCCCGCCTTCCTCTGACATCAGAGGAAGGCGGGACGCAGACAGAGAGGGCAAGGAAGCCAAGCGGACGGAGAGGAGCGTGTCCGTCTACCCCTCTCTCTTCCTTCCTCCCTCCGGCGCAGGCAGCAGTCTTTTTCAGCGTTCCTGGCAGCGGTAGTGATGTACACGCTGCCTTCGGCTCTGCCCCAAAGCCTTCTCTTCAAGTTCCTGTTCCCGCATAGGTGGGAACAGGAACTTGAAGAGAAGGCTTCCAGGGCAGACCGAAGGCAGCGTGTACATCGCTACCGCTGCCAGGAACGCTGAAAAAGCTGAAGACTGTTGCCTGCGCCGGAGGGAGGGAGGAAGAGAGGGGGTAAACGGAGTCACGATCTTGGACCTCACGGGGGGGGGGGGCAGTAGAAGGAAGATGGATGGAACTTGGAGGGGTGGGGAGCAGAGGGAAGATGGATGGTACTGGGAGGGGTGGGGAGCAGAGGGAAGGAGCAAGAGATGGATGGGACTGGGAGGGGTGGGGAGCAGAGGGATGGACCAGGAGATGGATGGGATTGGGAGAGGTCAGGCACAGCAGAGGGAAGGAGCAGAAGATGGATGGGACAGAGGGATGGTTAGCAGAGGGAAGGAACAGAAGATGGATGGGACTGGGAGGGGTGGGGAGCAGAGGGAAGGAGCAAGAGATGAATGGGACTGGGAGGGGTGGGGAGCAGAGGGAAGGAGCAAGAGATGGATGGGACTGGGAGGGGTGGGGAGCAGAGGGAAGGAGCAAGAGATGGATGGGACTGGGAGGGGTGGGGAGCAGAGGGATGGACCAGGAGGTGGATGGGATTGGGAGAGGTCAGGCACAGCAGAGGGAAGAAGCAGAAGATGGATGGGATGGAGGGATGGTGAGCAGAGGGAAGGAACAGAAGATGGATGGGACTGGGAGGGGTGGGGAGCAGAGGGAAGGAGCAAGAGATGGATGGGACTGGGAGGGGTGGGGAGCAGAGGGAAGGAGCAAGAGATGGTTGGGACTGGGAGGGGTGGGGAGCAGAGGGAAGGAGCAAGAGATGGATGGGACTGGGAGGGGTGGGGAGCAGAGGGATGGACCAGGAGATGGATGGGATTAGGAGAGGTCAGGCACAGCAGAGGGAAGGAGCAGAAGATGGATGGGACGGAGGGATGGTGAGCAGAGGGAAGGAACAGAAGATGGATGGGACTGGGAGGGGTGGGGAGCAGAGGGAAGGAGCAAGAGATGGATGGCACTGGGAGGGTGGGAAGCAGAGGGAAGGAGCAAGAGATGGATGGGACTGGGAGGGTGGGGAGCAGAGGGAAGGAGCAAGAGATGGATGGGACTGGGAGGGGTGGGGAGCAGAGGGAAGGAGCAAGAGATGGATGGGACTGGGAGGGTGGGGAGCAGAGGGAAGCCTACTGGAAAGAAGACACTGCATAAAACAGAAGACACTGGGACCAAAGCGAATAGAAAAACTAAATGATCAGACAACAAAGGTAGATAAAAGTATTTTATTCATAATTTATTAATTGAAATGTGTCAGCTTTTTGAAATGTGCATCTTTGATATTTTGCCTGTAAATCAATTCCTTCCTCCATATTAGCATATTCATTTGCATATGTATATATGCAAATGATATGCTAATATGCTCCGCCCATTCTTTGCCCCCCCCCCCCCCCCCAAATGAAACAGTCAAACTACGCCTATGCGTATAAGTCTGCCCAGCACTATCCCTGCCTCCCTCTACCGGCTCTGGCACAGACCGTATAAGTCTGCCCAGCACTATCCCCGCCTCCCAAGCACCAGCCCCGCCTCCCGATCTTGACTAAGCTCCTGAGGATCCATTCCTTCTGCACAGGATTCCTTTATGCTTATCCCACGAATGTTTGAATTACGTTACCGTTTTCATTTCCACCACCTTCTGCGGGAGAGCATTCCAAGCATTCACTACTCTCTCCGTGAAAAAATACTTCCTAATATTTTTCTTGATGAAAAGAAACAAAAAGCTGTGTGGACTGTAGGATGAAAATAAGTAATTAGGGCAATAATTATTCCCTGATAATACTTATTACAAGGTTCCCGCTCAGCCTAGGGGAAATATTATAAAGGAACCTTGTGCTGGCACCCTGCCAGTGTTTTGTTCTTCGCCAAAGAACCAAAGCCATGTCACAGATGATACTTGTTATTATTTATTACAGGTAGAAAAATAGACACTCTGCAATAGCTTATATGCAATATAATATCTCTTACTGATATGCACACTAACAAAATATATTGTCTAACTACACTCTGATTATCCTGAGACTACATACAGTAATGATTAGAACAGTACAAATGATATCTTAATGATCCTTATGAAAACTTATCACATCTTATGCAAAATACACATTAGCAGCTTTCCCTGACCAAGAGCTGACATAAACCAGTCGTACTTAGATAAAACCACTGCCTAACCCCAGACCAGGAAATATATCACTGTGATCCAACACGCTGTCCTGATGACGGCTTCAGATAAGACCAGAGCAGAATCTCCCCAGACGCTATCTTAGCTGTCTGTGTCTTATGTAGTGCAGGTCTTTCTCAGCAAACAAGCAGGTTCCCATCTCTCCTTTGGTCATCAGAGCCAATATCTCTGCCACAGGTATTTGCACAAGTTATGCAGGTCACAAGGTTGGTATCATACAGTCTCTAGCTCACCCCGAGCCTTGCTGGATTTCTCAGGTCCTTCACAGGTACCCCTCCTCCGAGGATCTCCGACTAACTTTCTTCTCCCACTCTCCCCGCGTTCTTCCAGACCTCTCGCTCAGGTGATAGCCTGGACCAATTCTCTTATCGTACAGTCCAGTGCATGGGTAAGAAGAAGTCTTTGTTTTGTGACCTTGGAGATGGTAACTTCTGGTGCCATGAGTATGACTCCCTTCCCAGCGTCTCAGAGATAGAAGGGGTATGATTGGAACACAGAATGTCCTTGGCTTCAGCAAGCCTGTCAGTGATTTTCCACAAGCTGAAGCTGGATCTTGCTGACACAGAGATGTGCAGGTCAGAGAGTTGCAGCAGCCATCTTATTATACCAAGATGTCATAGGCTTGTATAGGCCAAGACCAGCTTAGGCTAGATCACAGGGAAATACCCCTACAGGACTGACTTTTGGCTTTAGTCTGCTCCTAATATTGGGCCAAAGCTTTCTTGCAGTCCAAAGTCTGCAGTATGCTTTCAGTGAGATGTGGAAATGAGAGAAGCAGATCAGTGATAGGTCCAAAACATTCTTTATTGCAGAATCACAATCA